>NW_027468620.1:13749024-13756524 GCF_046254945.1 Alosa pseudoharengus | reverse complement strand
GTGGCTCCTGTTTCCAGTAAACTCTGCCTCTATTTATAGCGCATGTGTGAATGTGTGTGTGCGTGTAGTGTGTGCGTGTGTATATATGAGTGTGTGCGCACACCTATGGACTGGCCAGTCGGAGCTGAGAGGGGGTGTCAGTGTTTTTTCGCCGGCTACTCGAGGACAGCCTTGGCTGGGCTCTGCAGTTATGCAAAGTTCAGGTATGTGGCTCTCTTCTTTTCCTTCGCCGGGCGACACCAGTGCACCTGTTCTCCCTCTGGACAAGCCTGCGTATGTGATTTTCCTGAAGAGTCCGCTGAGGTCTCTGCCATTTAACTGCCGTCGGTGTAGTACTGTGAACTAAAATATGCTTGTCTGGGGGAACTCTGGGGAAAGTATTTGTTATTAGTGTTTGAGGGTATAATATAATCACTATGAATAGATTCACTAGAAAATGCCACCACTGGACTTCTCTTCTTCTATCCTCTGAGATTACTGTGTTTTAAAGACTTCTGGTCAATGCATTTGTTTAGGACAGGAGAGCTAACTCTAAACAGCCACAGCAACAAAGATGAATGACTGAAGAAAGCATCAAAAGCTTGTGGTTTGTCTGGTTATGCTGCTGATCGGATCATAAACGGCAGTAATGAAGAGGAATGACTGCAGAACTTCAGAACTTGTCGGGTGTTTGTTGGCAGACCCAGAACCCATCATGAGTGTGGAGGGGGGTGGGTTTGGGATGCCAGATACCACTGTTGAGACTTCTGGAGGTGTCATGGTAACCTGGTTATAGAGTAAAGTTTATAGAATTTGGGGAATCACGATTGGGAAACGTTTCCAACACTAGCATGGTGACGGCTGTAAACTTTGCATTCACTTTGAAATCATTGGTCCAGCCTAAACAATCACATTGAACAGGGATTCCTAATGTTACTTCCTACTTTGCCTAAACTTTACAAACTGACGATAAACATCATTGGTAGTCAATGTAGGCCTACATTTGTTGTAAATAAATTTACACATTCTTCCGACTGGAATTTTTTATGTTTGCGGGCGTTGCTACTATCGATGATTGGCCTGACGTTTTTGGGGTCTGATGGAAATGTTAGTGAATTATGGTGTTCCAGACTAATATCTCCCTGAAAGGATATATAGGTGGGCATGGCCAGGCTAGTATTGTGGGCCTAATTCAATGAAACACCCATGAAGGAAGGTGCCTGCTTAATAACCCCAATGAAATGCTCTTAAAGGCTGTTCTGTTGGTGATGTTTTTTGCCCACAAAGTTGCGCACAAAGCGATTCTGTTTTTGACGGTAAATAGGATTCTTTGTTGATTGGCTGTTGTGTGAACTTCCCTACCTATAGCACTAGGAATTTAACACGTTTTCCTGTGTTAATTTGAAATATAAGGAATAAGGGACCTTATGTTACATGATAAAAGGGCTGTATGTGGTATATCTTTATCTTCCTCCAAGGGTAGTGGAGGAGACAGTAGACACTTAAAGCTGACAGCATGCTCTGATGCCTAAGTGAGAAAGAGAGAGAGAGAGAAAGAGAGAGAGAGAGGGAAGAGAGAGAGAGATCCTCATTGAGACAACGAGACACCACGTTGTAGTTGTTTATGTTGTGCATTTATAGATGAAAGCTTCCATTCAATATCTAAGAAAGGTTCAACTTCCAGCATTTGTAATGAGTTAAGAACAGGAGAGTGCTATGCATGCGCGTGTATTCAATATGTGGCATTGGGCTTGATGGCAGTAAAGGAGGGTGAAGGGTGACTCAAGTATCAAACTCTTTACAAAACTGTCCTAGTTTTAGCTTAGTTTGATTTTGCACAAGCTGCCTTGTTATTTAAGTCTTACGCAGTTTGAGATGGAAATAAAAATCATATCTTCCAGGAAACTTGTGTAAGTGAACGGACTGAATGAGGCTATTTGTCGGTTTATCTGGAGCAAGACACTGTGGTTCTCCTGACTGCTGGCTGTAGCCACAGTATACGGAATGTTTGGGATGTTCAAGGAAGAACAAGGACTGAAAAAAGCTGTTATTATGTAACAAGAAAACAGAAATTGCTCGTAAATATTACACTAAAGGTCCAGTTCTTTCGAGTGTAGGGTTGCGCTTCGATATACCAGTTCATATTTGTTTAACATAAAACACAGTTTTATGAAGCTATTCCATTACTTGCTCTGATTGTAAGGGACTTCTGGGGACTGTGAGAGGGGAAATTTAGATATAAGGGCAAAAAAAAACACCCACTGAACCACTGCAATAATTTATAGGGAATTGAGTTCCTTGAGTGTCCCTCTGGTTGTAGTCTGGGCTGACTAGAGTCAGGGGAGTCTAGGAAGACAATAGCGTGGAGCTGAGGGGCGTCACTGGCTCATGGTCGGACGTCTATTGTTGGCTTTCTTTTACTCTTTTACTCCGCTTCACACACTGCACTTGGTCATTGTTTTTGTTTGAAGGGGTTTTTTAAGTCTCTTTACAAGACAAAACAATGTCATGCCACATCACACCGGTGTGTGTGTGTGTGTGTGTGTGTGTGTGTGCTTGTGGTGCATATATGTGTGTGAGTGTGTGAGCGTGTGCTTGTGATACCTGTGTGTGTGTGTGTGTGTGTGTGTGTTTGTGTGCTTGTGCCTGTGTGTGGGTGGGTGTGTCACAGACTCAAACCGAAGTGCGGATGGCCTCCACACTTGGCAGCTGTGAGGTCACTACTGTCCTTGTCACTGAGGACAGCCTGGCCTGCGAGCGTGGCCAGCAAGTTGATTGGGCGCCAGTTGCCGCGGGACACAGCTATCTCCCTCTGAGGATGGCCGACGGACGTCACCAGGGGCCGTGTTTTTGTCTGGCTGCGTTGTTTTCTCTCCAAGTTTCCGGTGCCTTCCGTAATTAATGCTGCTGTTGGGATGGTGGCCATGTTGACAATCAATCACTGCCGAGGCATTACGGCAGGGGGCTGCTGTTGTTTGTCCCAAAACCTCCCCACCAGTTCTCAGAAAGACGTGACAGTGCAGCACTTATTAATATAATGTTGCTAAGTAGATTCACTGCACTGCACCGTGACTCGTGTATGTCACTTTCTCTTGCATATTGATTGGCCGCTGATATGTATGCCAGGATGAAAGTAGCAGTCGGAGCTGACTCTGAGAGATAATTGAGCTTGTGTCATCGTCTTTGTCTTGTCCCGCGGCTGTTGTGCTCAAGGTTAGCCTGGGAGAAAGGAGACGCGTGGGGAATCGCTCTCGTCCACAGTTTCAGCCCTCTCTCGCTCCTCTTCTTTTCTTTCTCTGTCAAAGTGACTTGTGAGTCGGGATGCACTCAGAGAGCATGGATTTGACAAAACCCTGGCTTGTCCGTGGTTCTCACTCTCTCTCTCTCTCTCTCTCTCTGTCTCTCTGTCTCTCTGTCTCTCTCTCTCTCTCTCTCACCCTCTCTCTGTCTCTCTGTCTCTCTCTCTCTCTCTCTCTGTCTCTCTGTCTCTCTCTCTCTCTCTCTCTGTCTCTCACTCTCTCTCTCTCTCTCTCTCTCTCTCTCTCTGTCTCTGTGTCATTCTGTGGATCACAACAGCTGCTTAAAAAACAACCTGGTGTGATGAGACACTGATGAGATAGAAAAAGAGAGAGATAGACAGAGAGATATAATGTGTATGAAAGAGAGAGAGAGTAGGAGTGGAGGGAAGGATTAAGAGAGGCACACATATGTTGGGATCCCCCACACACACACACACACATGCCTACAGCACACACACATATACACACACACAATCAGGACAAAACATTGCCCTCCTTCCACAAACACACCACACACACAGACTCTCTCTCACACACACACACACACACACACACACACACACACACACACACACACACACACACACACACATACACACACACACATACACATACAAACACACACACTCACACACATACACACACACAAACACACACACACACGCACGCACGCACGCACACACACACACACACACACACAATAAGCTCAACTTATTGTGATACGTTTCCTGTTAGCTCTTTTCCAGTTTACCTTGCGTGGGCCCTAAATTTAGCCGCGCTGAGGGAAATGGTCTGGTGGGGGCAGGAAAACTAAGTTGGGAAAGAATGGGAGGAAGTCTCCTTGCCATTTAGACAAACAATCCCCCTCTCTGGCCTGAGAGAGGTGCTGTCCTGGGCCTTGCTGTGGCCGGGCTTGGCTGGACTGTGCTGACCAGTGGGCTGGAGACTCTATAGGCTCTGGGCAGTGGGCTGGGTTAGGCAGTGCTATGCTGGGCTGGGTTGGACTACGCTGAGCTAGACTGGGTTGAGTTGTAATGGTCAGCGAGTTACTACACACACACACACACACACACACACGGAGAGGCAGTGAGGCTTGGACAATGGAAGTGGGTCAACGACTGCGCCGACAGACCTGAACAAGACAGTGGGATTTTTGTTCTCTATTTTGTCTTTTTCAATTTTTGGTGTGTGTGAGTTTGGTGCAGTCTGTCTGCACTGTGGTGTGTGTGTGTGTGTGTGGGACCCAGAGAGAGAGTGAGAGAGAGAGAGAGAGAGAGAGAGAGAGAGAGAGAGAGAGAGAGAGAACAAAAAGAAAAACAAGAGGGACACAGATAGAGGATTCCCTGTGGACGTAGACAGACGAGTTGGACCCAGGTGGAAGCCATCCCCGGTCCCCGCCGTCCTCTTTCTCCCCCCACCCCCGAGGCTGAGGCGTCCCGCTGGGGGAGAGCTGTGGCTGTGAGAGGGGTGCTGGAGGAGCACCCAGGACGGAGACCTTTTCCCCCCTGAGGTAGGTGCTCTGGGGACTCAGTCAGTGTCAGCTGGAGGCGGGGATGGGGGGGGGGGGGTGGAGGTAGAGACACAGGCATCATCTGAAATCACATAAAGCTGTCTTCATGTGTGGCGGTGCACCTTGTTGAGTGACTTGCAGTTTTTGGCTGAGGAAGCAGAAATTCAAACTCAAAAGGGCACTGGTTCCCGAGAGGAGAAGCTCACGTTGTGGTTCCTCATGTGTGCAGAACAATGCTGCACTGTACGCATGCGATTTCCTCATTTCAGTACAACTATGCTGGATGATAAAGAGAGGAAACAACTCTACCTGTGCCCGCCTACTTTATAGGAGTGCAGAGCACTGTTTAGTAAGTCTGTTTTGTACTTCCTCTCTGTCTGAATGACTAGAGCGGTCTTTGTCTGTGTGTACGTGTGAGTGAGAGAAGAGGGGACTAAGCTGGACTATAACCACAGACTGTAAGAGCAGGACGCAGTGTGTGTGAGTGGGGACTGAAGCCTTGGATCGAGGGGGCATGTTGTGTGTATGTGTGTGTATGTGTGTGTTTGAGTGTGTGAGTGTGTGTGTGAGTATGCGTGTGTGTGTGTGTGTGTGTGTGTGTGTGTGTGTGTGTATGTGTGTGTGTGTGTGTGTGTCTGTGTGTGTGTGTGTGTGTGTGTGTGTGTGTGTGTGTTGGTGGTGGTGGTGCAGGGATGGGGGGGGGGGGCGGTGAAGTTGTCATGAGATAAGAGGAGGCTTGCTTCATTGAAATTCCATCCATCTGCTACCCTGCATCTCTAAGCCTTCACATACCTGTAAGAGAAAGAGATAGAAAAGGGGGGTGGAGAGAGAGAGAAAGAGAGACAGAGAGAGAGATAAAGAGAGAGAGGGAGAGAGAGAGAGACATAAAGACTGAGGGGAGAGTGATGCCTCTCCTCTCCAGCAGATGCTGATTAATTCACAATGTGAGAGGCCCATTTTAACAAATTACCCCTCCACACACACACCCACTCCACACACACACACACACACCATTCCCACACACACACCATTCCCTTTTCCCATTTAACCCATCCACCTACACACACACACTTTCAAAAGTACTTGGGCTAAAATGTTATCCTACAAAAATTTGCATATATTGTTAAGCACTACACACACACACACACACACACACACACACACACACACACACACACACACACACACACACACACACACACCATCTGATCATGAAGAGTAACATATTAATCAATTCCATAAATCCAGGTTATATATTCATCTAAAGCAGGCACCTCTTGTCAGAGTGATAAAATATGTCTTTGCCAGTAATTTGATTCATTCAGCAATCAATTTCTCCACTGGCATAGAAGAGCTATGATACATGTGTCTGACTACTTGCTGCCAGGGATGTTATTGAGAGAGTTATTGATTCACTGTGCTACCATCTCTCAGCATGGGATGGAGGACTTAAAGAACCTTCATGTGCAACAGGGTGTGTGTATGTGTGTATGTGTGTGTGTGTGTGTGTGTGTTGGGGGGGGGGGCTAATGAGTGACAGTGGCTTTGAACAAAGACAGACGTGGAACATTATCCACAGGGACAGGGCAATCTGTCCTTTACAAACTCAAAGCATTTATGAGGTCACTGAGACCCACTGATGGAGACTGATATCTCTGTTTATGTATAAGATTGAGAAAATATATTTGGTTGAAGGGATAGATAGAGAGTGAGAGAGAGAGAGAGAGAGAGGGAAAGAGAGAGAGAGATTGAAATAAATATTGTCTACTTTCAGTTGATGGTCCCCTGATAAAAATGATTGCAGTCTTCCATCTAAGCAGTTGTTGAAATATTCATTTGAAAGAAACTGTCCACATGGAAAACAGGTTTTCTGCATTATGTCATGAAAAATACATGTATGCTCTGCAGGAGATGTGGTATGTTTCTACATACACCTCAGATTGCTTACATGTGATTCCAGACGATTTCCTCTCATCGGCTCACAACAGTACCAGCTTCTCTTGGCCCTCTTTGATGACCTGCACGCTTGACCAGTGTGCAGAAACTATGCTACATTTCCCTGAGATCTTACAGTAAGGACCTTAAAAGGCAATGCTCTGTTTAGACATAAGCATTAATTGAAATAATCTGAAAAGCATTAACTATAGCAAATGAATACTGCTTTTTGTTTGTCAGTGCTGAAGTTACTAGCTTGTTTGAATAGGCTAATCTATTACCTGTAAAGAATCTTAACCCTTGTGTTATACTCAAATCTTACCGACACTCTTTATCCTTGGGGTCAATTTGACCCCAGCTAAATAAACCCTCAGAAAATGATTATAATTCATATTGTTACCCAGTTTTTTTTGTGACAGGTACTTAACAAGAGTGTAATAGCCACCACCAAAAGCCCTACAAAACAATCCCACCCCCCCACACCCCTTTATGAACCTTGGAACCCTGGCTGGCAATATTGCCCATCCAGTGTCAGCAGCCCAAATGCTTGCTGTTGCTTCCCCTTTTGACTTATACAGTCCTGCCAAAATGACTTATATGTAATAAGTACTTGTGTATGTAATAATGATAATAATAACAATATGTTCTCATACTATTCAAATAATAATATCCATAATGTATGAAATATTCATGTATCCTATGTTTCATACAGCTGGGGTCAAACTGACACCAAGGAACATCAATGTACAAAATATTTGTATAGGACATTGAAAACAT
>NW_027468620.1:13741524-13744024 GCF_046254945.1 Alosa pseudoharengus | reverse complement strand
AATGTATACTTAACATATTCAATTCCACATCTTTAAAGTGATCAGAGTGCTTATGTACCTTCAAGTAGTAATCCATGATTTCCTGTTTCAGTAAGGTATACAAATGAAGTCACACTAAGGTCAAACACCCTAGTCGTTCTTCAACATGAAAAAGACTAGCCTACACAACTCAACTAAGGGGAATGTGCAATGACCCATATTAAAGGTGAACAATATTTGAGAAGTTCTGCCTGAAAAACCTGCCTGAAAAACTCTTGTTTTTCTTGTTCATATGCACAGTGATGAGAATGGTAAGAGAGGCAAAAATCCCCAAGGATCACTGTAGTAGAGATACTGATACTTAAGTAGCAGCTTGAGGTCACCAAGTTTAAAAACATCATTGGAAGTGACCTCCATGCTAACAGCTTGTTTTAAAAGACATGCCAGGAAAAAGCCTTTCTTGTAAATAAACTACTATTATAAATGGCTGGAGTTGCTAAAAATGCTACTGGAACTGGTCATGATTTGTATTTGTGTCAGATGAAAATAAAAATGTGTGTTTTGCCAAATATCATTCAAGATGGGTTTGAATGACTACGCTGCCTTATGCCTAAGTATAAGTATGGTAGACAGTATGTGATGTTCTGGGCCTGTTTTTTATCCTGTGGTCAATGTGGTCCACAGCAAATATCCAGATCGATGTAAAACATGTTTTCATTGTTTTCATTGTAAAATGAATATAAAACACCAAAATATTCATTGTAATACCCCTGTTTACCATGGGTACCAATAAGACTGCGGATAACTGTACACAACATTAGAAATTCTTCTTAATTTAATGCAGCTAAAAAAACAATTGTTTGAAGTATAGGAAGTTTACTTCAGAAGTTTGAAGTATAACCATTACTAAGTCTACAGTCTTGTGAAATAGTTTATGAATGGTCATTAACTATGTTTGATGCAGTGCAAAACAGGGAGCTGCCTGGCCTAATGCCAATGTTGAATTTCCCCTGGGGATCAATAAAGTATCTATCTATCTAACCATCTATCTATCCATCTATCTATCTATCTATCTATCTATCTATCTATCTATCTAATGAACTTCATAAGTGACATACGTGGGCAGCCTTTCTGACTGAGCAGATCTCCTTCCTCACGTGGCCATTAGATTTGCCAGAACAGCCAGAACATGTTACAATTCTCCTTGCCCTTGGTCTGACTCTGACTCTGTCGGCTGTTCACGGCAGATTTGCCCAAAATGTTGCCCTTGTATCATCCGCCTGTGCTATCAGCTGATCCTCCTCAGCAGTGAGAATCACCAGGGACTCCTGTAGAAGGAATATGCTAATCATCACGCAACCCTCCCTCCTCTCTTCCTCTCCTCCTCCTCTCCTCCTCTCCGGCCAAACCAGCTCTGCGCTTATCCCTCGTCGCCTTAGGATGCAGGCAATCTCATTTAGGGAAAAAAAAAGCAATGTGTGGTGTGCCCTGATGCGTTTGGATGGCTTTGCATGTTTTAGATGCATTTTTAATTCACTTGCTGTTTGTGTTTTCGCATCCTCTGGTGAGTCGCGAAGCGATTTGTTTGTATCCGAGGAGAGCGCAAGTATTTTTGGTTGTATTCGTGCGGCAGTGCCGTGTGGTGTCATGTGATCGTGCGCTCAGGCTGGGCCGCCAGGCTGCTGACGGGCAGGCACGTTGCTTGACACAGATTCGTTAGGGGGAATGACATCAGCCCAGTGTCCTGTTTGGAGATCTTATCTGTCAAACGGACTAATTCTGGAGATGCAGGACATGCTAATCTCCTTATAAACAGCTGGTTAAAAACAGAAGCGACAGTACGTACACACACAAACACACACACACACATTGACACACAAACACACAGTGAAACACAAACACACACACACACACACACACACACATTCTCCCGCCACACCACAAAGATCACTTACATAAACAGAGGCAGGCACACACACAAACACACAAAAACCAATCCCAAATGCTAGCTACATTTCCTGTGGGACCTCAGCATCTATTGATTTAAGGTGGCCCAATCAACAGGATTCAATCAGTCAAATGTACTGACCATGGATGACACTGAAAGCCATTCTGTGCCGCTAAATCAATAGTCTTTTTACAGTAGAGCTTTTCTCACCTGCAATGCTTCTTTGGGATCCATTAGTGTAGCCGTTTCAGCTCAGCCTTCCCCTGTACCAGTCACAGGTATCATCCAAGCTCTACTACATGCAGATATTATGGCTCCGTAAATGATTATGAAATATGTTTCACCATAGACGTAACTTTTATTGAAATAATAAATACAATTCTTTACATGTTGTGTAGATAATTTCACTCTGAAGGAAAAAAGTACAAAAACAAGTAATCATTAAATAGCCTATACAGATATGTCTTACAGTAAGAGGTTTCCCAAAAGCGTTTAGCAACTTCCAGGTATCAGGAGGAGATAGACTTGTGCATCTTCCTAGCGGTTACATAAAGGGGCAGCCGTCAGCACACG
>NW_027468620.1:13729024-13734024 GCF_046254945.1 Alosa pseudoharengus | reverse complement strand
TCTCACTTATGGAATAGATTGCTGTTTTGCTGTATATTTAGATTCTGTATTTTTTCCCAAGTACATCCCTGATTATGCAAACAGACACTTAGATCCCTTAAATAGCTCCAGCCCGTCTTCCCTCTCAGTACTCCCAGAGAACAAGATGAGCTTAAATGCTCCATGACATTTTCAGGGCTTTGATATGGTGATGGGCAAAGCAGAAACAATGGCCCAAGTTCATACGCCTCGGCTGGGGTGGTGAGGCCATTACGTGCCCCGAGAGAGATCGCCGATGAAAAGCAGATGGATGGATGCACGAGTGATGATGCACTTGCATTTTCCCTCGATGTGACGTCCAAAACTGAAATAGTTGAAGGGTGAAGGACGAAGCCTGTATCGCGTGTTGGATGTGTAGGGCCTAGCGTCCTAGCGGTGTCTGTTATATGCACTCTGAGTTGGTGCTGAGAGTAGAACTTGGTGATGTGGATGCGCCCCATCAGGTTTCATTGGCATTGCTCCTACAGATGTGAGAGGTCTCCATGAGGGTCTTTAAAGGCAGAGAACGAGGGGCTTGTTCTCTGTTGTTCAACATCTGGAAAAGTTTTTATTTTTGTCTTTTTTTGCTGAGATGAAGCCAATTATTATATGTTGGCTTTCCAAAGTTTTTTTCCTACCATTGATATTATGCTAATTCTTGCTAATAAACAAACCCATGATTATCCTCTATTTCTTTTCCAAATTGTCATCCATCTGTCTCCCATCTCTCTCTTCTCTTCTGGAATGCCTCTGTGTCTGTCTCTCTTGTTCAGAAACTGCTCCATCTGCAGAACTTCAACACCCTGATGGCTGTGGTGGGGGGCCTAAGCCATAGCTCCATCTGTCGCCTGAAGGAGACTCACTCTCACCTCTCTCCAGAGGTCACCAAGGTAACGCCACTCCACCACGGTCATTATGAGGACTGCTTGAGTAAAACTGACTTGACTGATTGGTCAGGTCCCACAGGGTACTTGACTGTTACTTCGACGTGAATGAAGGGTCCCCAGACCATGTATATACTCTTTTGATCCCGTCAGGGAAATTTGGTCTCTGCATTTATCCCAATCCATGAATTAGTGAAACAAACTCAGCACACAGTGAACACACAGTGAGGGGAACCACACACTAATCCCGGCGCAATGAGCTGCCTGCTACAACAGCGGCGCTCGGGGAGCAGTGAGGGGTTAGGTGCCTTGCTCAAGGGCACTTCAGCCTACTGGTGGGGGTTTTAACTTGCAAACCTCTGGTTACAAGTCCGAAGCGCTAAGCAGTAGGCCAGTGAGAATCAGTCTGGTGTCAGCCAGGCTACTAAAGTGGTCTATTTGGCAATGAAGTAGTCTACGGTTAAAACAGATAAATGTAGCAACCTAGTAACTAGTGGGCTTTCCTTTGTCTGTAAAATACCTGTAGGAGGCAAAGTGGAAAGTGGAGTATTTTTTTCTCAGTTTTGTTTCATCCTCTCTATCCATCCATGCATCTTCATTGGTTAATGCCAGATGTTAACCTCTTTGACACACCCCCTCCCTCCAGATTTGGAATGAGATGACCGAACTCGTCTCCTCAAATGGGAACTACTGCTCCTACCGCAAAGCCTTCAACGAGTGCGAGGGCTTCAAGATCCCCATCCTGGGGGTGCACCTGAAGGACCTGATCGCCGTACATGTGGTCTTCCCCGACTGGGTGGAGACCAGCAAGGTGAACATTGTGAAGATGCAGCAGCTGTACATGACCTTCAGAGAGCTGGTGTCCTTACAGAGTGCGCAGGCCCAGGTGGAGCCTAACATGGACCTCATCCACTTACTCACGGTGAGGGCTGCACACACACACACACACACAGAGAGAGAGAGAGAGAGAGAGAGAGAGACAAACACACACACATACAGAGAGAGAGAGAGAGAGAAAGAGACACACACACACATACAGAGAGAGAGAGAGTGAGAGACACACACACACGCACACACACACACACACACACACACACACACACACACACACACACACACACACACACACACACACACGCTCACACACACACACACACATACACATACACACACAGTCACACACACACACACACACACACACACACCTAGAAAGCCACAGAAGCTACATACATTCAGCCCCTGCTTACACAGCCCAGCCAGTAATCTCTACTATACACAGTACACAAACACACATGTATATCTCCACGCTCATGTATCAAGGTGTCCCTGTTACTAACTCACTGTTGGTCTTTCAGCTTTCTTTAGATATGTACTACACTGAGGATGAAATTTATGAACTCTCACTGGTGAGAGAGCCACGCAATCCCAAGTCACTGGTGAGTTTCTGCCTCACTTCCAGCAGTACCACTCTCATGTTCTTTTCCCAATGTAAAGAGATTCAGAAGGTCAGAAGGTTTTCCAAAGCACTGAGTAGATGTTGATAACTGACATATATTTGGACGTTTTATATAATTCTGAGAGGCCTTGAGGATCCTGTGATTAAATCGGCCATCTCTGTTGGTGCTTCATCTCTGGGCTCTCTCCTCTCTCAGCCCACCTCTCCCACGACCCCCAACAAGCCCCTGGCTCCACTGGACTGGGCATCTGGGGTGACCACCAAACCTGACCCGTCTGTGGTCAACAAGCACATCAGGAAGGTTGTGGATGTAAGTGCCCAAGCATAGAGGTGATTTATTTGAAAGTATTTTTTTTTTTACTTAGAACTCTTCAAGCATATTGGTAACAATGTCAATACTCCATTTAGATGTTAGCAATAATTTGTGAGTTTATTTTAGTGTGTCGCTCTGGATATTACGTTTCATTGAACAGCTATAGTTACTGTATATTGCAGTGTCATGCTCCATGTTTGTTAAGAGCGTGCATGTAAATGGAAATATATTATATATCTGTTGTATGGGGTAAACAAAGGCTAACAAATGTGTCATGGCAGTTTTAACAATGTCAGTTTCAGCTTGTATCCGTAAGTTAATTGTTTAGTCATACTGCCAGTAAGGGCCTTGTTAACCTTGCCTATCTTTTCCATGGAAGTCTGTGTTTAGAAATTACGACCATGACCACGATGGCTATATCTCTCAGGAGGACTTTGAGAGCATCGCTGCCAACTTCCCTTTCCTGGATTCTTTCTGTGTCTTGGACAAAGACCAGTGAGTTGATACATGCATGCTTGACACTTCAGAGTCTTCCACAATCCCCCTAACGTCATGTCATCACGCATGTTCACCCTTTTATTCATCGACATGTAACCAAGTGGGATGTCTATTGTCCACAAGGCTTCTTTAGACCCCAAAAATAACCACATTACCATTAACACACACACACACACACACACACACACACACATACACACACACATACACACAGACACACACACACACGCACACACACACTCGCACACAGTAGAGATTAGCAATACTGCTGTGAGTCTGAGGTTAGTCTGCATTGTGGTACACTTATGAGTTAGAAAGGTCAAGGCAGGAGATGCAGAAGGTTGACTTGTGTTTAAATGTGTGTGTGTGTGTGTGTGTGTCTCTGTGTGTGTGTGTGTGTGTGTGTGTGTGTGTGTGTGTGTGTGTGTGTGTGTGTGTGTGTGTGGAAACACAGACAAAGGGAGGGAAAGAGAGAGAGAGATACCCTTTAGAGTGCTATAAGTGCAGTTAATTTTTATAGAGCTGTTAACATTGTGGTCAGCTAATAAATCTTTATCAGGTCTTTACGAGATCATCATATGACAAAGCCAGAAACAGCCGTATGATCTCATGAATTAGAATCTGAAACGCCTAAAAATATTCAGCCACGCTGGGCCAGTGAATGTTGCTTTGGTTTTACAGACGTCACAACCTAGTCAGTCACTCTTGGCGTTCGCCTTTCTGTCACTGCGGTCGGAAAGAGGCCATCTAAATTTTATTGCAGTCTGTGAGGGGAGACGGAGGAGCGCAGCGCACACAGAATGCCCTCTCATCAGCACCTCCACTGCACCGTGGGCCTTCAGAGTTTACAAGCAGAATTACTCTGAGGTTTTTCACATGGAATGCCTCTATCCACGTCATTCCGCGAACAAAATTCCCATTACTCGCTCAGCTCATCTCCCTTCACCTCTCTCCCTCTCTCCTTTCTGTCTCTCCCTCTATATGTTTTTTTTTTTCTCTCTTTTCCTTAGGGATGGATTGATCAGCAAGGATGAGATGATAGCCTATTTCCTACGGGCTAACCCGCTGCTTCAGTGTAAGATGGGCCCCGGTTTCATACACAGCTTTCAGGAGATGACGTACCTGAAGCCCACCTTCTGTGAACACTGTGCTGGATTTGTGAGTATTGCATTTCTTGAGTTCTTGAGTCTGATTATTATGCATAGTATAGTATATTGAATGTACGGAATTTGCAATTGTATGGAACATCATACAATGCATTAGCATCCCTTGTTCAATATATACTGTACACCACAATTGCTTTTGTTGTTCAGGGCTGAGGAGCCTTGTTTTCATAAATATTTTTTTTTAAATGTTGTTGGACATTTTTACATGCAGTTAATTTAAACACAGTACACCCCCGAAGCACAGACCAATAATGGTGGCCGGGGAGGAATGATGGTTACTCACCAGGGCTGCGGTAGGCCCCCTAGGTTATCCATGACCTACTGAAACCCAGTCTACTCACCACTCAAGGAGAGGGCCAGCATATGTGGAGAGTGCTGCCATGTCTGGGGGCTCCAGTGGTGAACTTTATCAAAACAACACTGATTCATTCGGACAGCATGATTGAAAAGAATGCATTTATTATTTTTTTTACGATGAAATCCATATTCAAGTGTTAGTAATGCAGAGGGGGGCACATCACTAGCAGGTTGTCATAGGAACAAGCGGAGTATATTTTTACTGTTTTTTTAAAACTCTAGTTTTATATTGTATTTGTGTGTTTCTTCTGTTGCCCCATTTGCTGTGGTTGTTTGGGTGGGCACGGCAGAACTCAAATTGAGGCTGA
>NW_027468620.1:13624024-13726524 GCF_046254945.1 Alosa pseudoharengus | reverse complement strand
GAGTACAATTCTGAGAGATCTATACTTTACTTGAGTATCATTTTTGGGGAGTACTCATGACTTTACTCAAGTGTATTTGAGAGGCAAATATTGTACTCTTTACTCCACTACATTTCTATCCATAACCGTGAGTACCCGTTACTTCTAAAAAAAAAGGAAAAAAGAAAAATCTCGGAAACCCTCAATTTGTTGTTTCCCTCTCAAACGTGATTGGATTGTGCAGGCGACACTGATTGGGACAGCCTATCAGCAATCACCTTGAGCTTTCTGCTAAAGTCAACTCCATGGTCAAATTTAGATAAGAGACGAAACCATGGACGAAACAATGGATGAAGATGCAGCAGGTCAATCCTGGGAATGTGCCAACCTGTGGCGCCACCTCGCCAGACTATTTACATTTTCTGAACAAGTTAATGATAGTTTTTGCTTCAAGTGTTTCAATTACAAAATAGTATTTTGTATTTGAAATACGTATTTTAAATACATATATTAGAAATACTGCCCATCACTGGCAACATGGTAAAAAGATGAAAATGACTTGATTTTACTTTCAATTCCTTTTACATTCTCCAAGGTATTAACATTAACATTTTTCATAACTCCATGTAGGACGTTTCTGTACATAAATGTAAGCACTGTGGCAGTAGTAATGCAATATTTAGAAAATGTACTCTTGTACTCTTGATACTCAAGTACTTTTAAAAACAAGTACTTCAGTACTTTTACTTAAGTAGACATCTGACTGTTGTACTTTTACTTGTACTTGAGTAAAATTTAGCAAAGGGTAGCTGTACTTTTACTCAAGTAATGAAGCTGTGTACTCTGTCCGCCTCTGACAATGACCTATACTTTTCTCCATTCTATACCATACTCATTGTAAACGTTGAACACTGTGCACTGTTGCTCCCTCCTTTCTCCAGATGATGATGAGGTGTTTGAGTTCCCCAGTGTGACCCCGGCCGGCCCAGACCTGGAGGGCCAGTCCATCACGCTGATGACTGGCTCAGCCCAGCGGATCTCGGTGCGACTCCAGCGGGCCACCACCAGCCAGGCCACGCAGACGGAGCCGCTGTGGGGCGACCACGGCTGGGCGTCTGGCGACGGCGGCTCGCACACCTTCCCCAAGATGCGATACCGGCCGCACCGCAAGGCCTCCAAGGGCTCCAAGGGTTTCGCACGGTGGGAGAATGACACCACCGCGACGACACCGACGCCAACGACGGCAGGAGGGGGGATGGCCGCTGGGCAGCCGAGGAGCCGCAGGGACTCCCAGGAGCAGACGGAGGGGTCGGTGGTGGAGGTGGCACACAATGGCATAGCCATGCACAGACAGAAAACAGATGTCCCCGGAGTCATGGAGGTGGGTATTCTCTGTGTGTGCGAGTGTGTTTGTGTGTGTGCGTGTGTTTCTCTCTCTCTCTGTGTGTGTGTGTATGTGTGTGTGTGTGTGCATGTGCGTGCGTGCGTGTGTGTGCGTGCGTGTGTGTGTGTGTATCTGTGACTAAGTGTGTGCGTGTGCGTGTGTTTCTCTCTCTGTGTGTGTGTGTGTGTGTGTGTGTGTGTGTGCATGTGCGTGCGTGCGTGTGTGTGTCTGTGCGTGTGCGTGTGCAGTACATGTGTATGTGCGTGTGTGTGTGTGTGTGTGAGGGGAGTGCGAGCACTAAAGTGTATTAAACCACACAACCCTTATGGATCATGTACTGCAAACATGGATACATAGTGTAGTGGAGCCCAGGGATGGATAACTTGTGTTTCAGTGTCAGTACATGCCTGCTGACAGAGTCAACAGTGGCACATTGTGTTATTTCAGGTTGAGGTCATGTATTCTTTACTGTAAGTGTTAATACAGAATGATTAAAACATTCTCCTCCCTCCTACTTGTCTGTGATGGTAGGATATAATTTCAAATCCACAAAGACACCCAACACACGAGGGTGAGGCAGCTTTAATACCCGCCGGCCCAATCTAGGTTAGCGGCGCAGAGGAGTGTTTTCTGTCGGTTGCCGTGCCAGCCCCACCGACTCAAGGTTCTGGAACATCTCATTATGAAAGCCTCGCTGGTAACCATCGCCGTGGTAACAAAGAGATTCAGTGGCTGTCTGCCACAGGGAGTTTTGCACTCTCATTCTACAAGAGATTATCTAGATACACTGATGGTGTTTAATGTGGAATCGCAGTTTTTTCCCCCCGTTGTATTCCCGCGCCCGTCCAGCTTTAGGGGACTATATTAAGACCAGCCGTGTCACCAGGGGTCCAGAGGCGGAACACAGAGGACTCTGGTGTGGAAACACTTTCCATAAAAAGCCATGGGGGAAATGTAATTGTGCATTACCGACAAAGTGTTTGCACCCCAGTGATTGTTGATAGGGGATTGGCCTGTGCCAGTTATGTCATTTAGTACGTGTGTGTCTATGTGTGTATGTGTGACTTGAATCAAAGCGTCACAAGCATCTGTCTCCCTGTGTTAATTTTGTCTATATTTTGACCTTGATGATACTTGAGCAGTCCAGTATGTGATGACCCACAAGGATGTAGGTTAAAATAACAACCTGATGTAACTTCTGTGTCTATGTCTGTGTGTGCGCACTACCTGTTATGTTTTGTTCTTCCAGTGACGCTCTAAATCCTTCTTGGTGTGTGTGTGTGTGTGTGTGTGTGTGTGTGCTTGTGTGTGTGTGTGTGTGTGTGTGTGTGCTTGGTGTTATCTGTTCTCTCCCTCTTATCTGTTTTCATTGTCTGTTATCTCTCTCCCCATGCCTCTATTGACCCACTGTGTCCAGTGAACTGGGCTCTTTTTTTATAAGAGAACTGTTACGTATACAGCACACTGACACACACCGACACACGACACATTAAAATATACATATGTAAGTTTAAACCAAAGGGGAAATGTATTGATTTATATACAAAAGAGCATGTGTCTGATTGTTGTTTGAGTTTTATATGAATACATTATACTGTACTGCCTTTACCGTGCCCTTTTCCCTATGGGGATGCATTGCTTATGACCACACTCTTCCTTCCCCACCCCCTCACAGGCCAGCTGACTTATCCACCCTGGGGGCCAGTGTCGGAGCCCCCATCGGCCCTCAGCTTCTCGCCCACGGAGGCTCTCATCGCTGGGGGATGTCTTGGGGTGTCTGAGACCCCCGTTTGGTGACAAGGATTAGGGCACTCCTCTCTGCCCTCCCTCCCGCCAGCTCCTGCTGGGGCAAAGGACACACTGGATGAAAGCCCCAGAGGTCGTTCTTCAATAGACAGAGGGACAGAGGGACGGATGGACTGATAGACGGGTAGCGCGGATAGATGGAAATACAATAGGTGGAAAAGCTGTCTGTCCAGGTGGAACCGATTCACAGTCAGCACACACCCTGCACTCTCCTGACCTGTGTGTGTGTGTGTGTATCCCAGCAGGGTCATATTCTGGCTAACTTGGTGGGGAGGCAAAGACAACAGAAATCTGAATGCCACAGCATAGAAAGACTTGGCTGGCCAGACATTTGACATGTGTTTGTAATTGGGCGTGTGAGAGTGTGTGTGCGTTTGGAAGTATATTATGTACACATATGAGAATGTGTACCATATGTTGAGTCATAAAGGGTTACTATGTAAACTGCTGAGAGGACACAGCTAGTTAAGAATGGTAGAGCACTAACACTGGTTGAACAGCAAATAGAGGACAATTTGAATGTTGAAGACGTGCTGAGTGATTATGAGTAAGACGTTAACAGTTGAAGTAAAATAGGATGTGCTAGAAGGATATTGTGCCAAGGAATATACTCCATAAGGCTCAAGGAATATGCGGTGGAAATATCAGCAGGTAAAAAGTATGTTGTTTTATAGGGTGGATGGAACTGATTTGCCAGATTGAGTGTTGTTGATAATAATATAGTTTTTTTTCTGCCAGTTTTGTCAAGTTCCAGATCCCAGGAATATGGTACTTTCTTTATTGACAAGAATTCATGAACAACACATGATGAAAATGGTTTTATTTTTTTAGTAAAAGAAAATATGGTCATCATCTATATCATAAAGGGATTTCAATTTGATGAATGGAATCATCACACAATTTATTTTACTGTCTGGACTACAAAATTAAAAAAAGAAACCTCCAGACTATGACCTATGACCTATATCGTTCTCAGGAATACCACATCACATTGCATCGATCGACGAAAAGCAACGCAGGCATTCTCTCAGGGCTAGAACAGTGGCTCCTGCCATCGCCAGCTCTCTCACCTGCAAGCCAGGTGTGTGTGTGTGGGGGGGGGGGGGCAGGTGCATGTTTGCTTACTGTTGCCAGGCGTCGGATGGAATGAGCCAGACAGTGCCTCCATCACCATGGTGATCCAGAGAAGTGCGTAAAGCGGAGAGTAAGCTGCGTCCATCTGTACAGGGATCACAGACAGATACACCCTACCCCCCACCCCCATCATCCACCTCTTGCTTCAGGAGGCCAGGAACAGGTGGAGATGACATGTACATGATAACAGACAGTCGGGGCTGGCCTTCTGTCTTGCACTGTAGGGGAGATGGAGGTCACTGTAATAGAACTCATTGAGTGCTGAGTGTAGACAAAGTGAGACACTTTCTAAGCTACAGTACATCAGAGAAAAAAAAGGCAAACATATGTGAGGTTAAATCTGCTTTTCAGCCACTGGGATCTGAGTTATTACATGTACTACATCAAATAGATGTGTATAATATATGAGTATGGGATTAATTGATGGACATTTTTTGTAATATTCATCTGCCATGATCAAGAAAAAAATTGTTTATGTGTCCAGGCTGTATTGTTTGGAATATCTAACAGATATGTTAATGAAGGTCATAAGATTGCAATATATACTTTTGGGAAGCAAATATGCTAGTACCAGTGGTACAAACATATTTTAGCTGACTTCACATTCATATGTTATAGAAAAAAATGAAGTTGTTTGAGAAGAACAGGCAGAGGGAGAGTATATGAAAATAGAGGGTGAAACCTGAAGACACTTTACCTGTGGGACTTCATAGAGCTCTTAGGTAGGTACCCACCTTGGACTAGAGATCACCCTGAGATGTAGCATTAGCGAGCATGGTTTCACAGGCTAACACACAAATGTAGATGTGTTGAATTCATCCCATTTTTACACGCAAGAAGTAGCCTATGTTTTGGTGTGATCGTATTTATTTACTTTGTGCCTACTTATCGCCTAAGCACCCAGGATAAGGGATAGAAACTGAAGCAAAGTGAATTCTCAGTAGGGGGATGCTAGACTTCTCCGTGAACATTCCTGTGTGCATTATATTATTGCTTTTCACATGGATACAATGTCCCCCAGTATTTTCATGATGTTAAACTGGTCTACTTGAGAAAAAGTGGGTATATTCTTATTTTATTTAATTTTATTTAACATTATTGCAGGTCAGATGTTATTTTTATACTCATAAATGGTCTTTAGTAGCATTCTTTATTTTATTATTATTATTGCAAGAGTTTGCTATTTAACCTTGCCAACTATTAATTTAATTATTATAGTACGTCTATCAGAGGTAAAGTAAAATAAACAATTTCATCAGTCATATGTAGAACAAGGTTGCACATTTTTCAAGAAAAATCAGTTTACAGTTTCCATAAATCTCTCCTTGTTGATAAGCTGAGAGATACCATACTGATTACAGTTGGTTAGCAGACAGAAGTGTCTTTTTTAAATTATGGATAGGGATTTTTCTTGGACCAAGGACCTAATACAATAAAATCAAATGCTGTTCTCTGATGCAGAGAGGAGGGTGAAGAGTATGTGTGTGTGTTTGTGTGTGAGAGAGAGTGAGAGTGAGTGAGAGAGAGAGAGAGAGAGAGAGAGAGAGATGCATCACAAGCCTGGTTTTCAGTCCAAAATACTGCACAGTAGTTCTACACAGTGATGTAACCATTACATATTCAGAGGCTTGTTTTGCCCAAGGGCAAACCCATAATATCAAAACAGCAGCAAGGGGCATCCAGGGTTAAGCATGTGAACATTGTTAAGTAATGTGATTATCCACTGTACATAATATCACCTGCAAAACCATGTCCACAGGGATTGTGTCTTTTAAATGAGCAACCATGCCTTTACCAGTTTGGGTCCCTGACTGGACTAATGTTATTTGGGTGTTCGGGTTTTAAAATGAGATATACTGTATTTTTGTAGAAAACAGGAAAAGTGGCTATAAACTATTTATATTGGATAAAAACAACTGAATATTTATAGAAATTTAGAAAGGGGTGAAATGAGACAGAAGGAAGTTTGGTGGGTTGGAACAAAGATTCTTTAAAGCATCTCTTGTGGGAACTGAGTTTCCCCTTTTGCTTTCAGATCCCCCTGCTAATGACATCAGCATGACTGTGTATATCCTTAGAAGTGTCACATCTGCTGTAAAACCCATATATTGAACATTTTCTTTGTGCAGCTTTAGGCCGATTTACTTTTAAGATGTGTTCCCTACTGTACATGTTGATTCATTAGTAACTTAGTTCTGTCTGTCCTGCTCTACACAGAAGGGATACCACATAGATGGTATGCTTGATTTTTTCTCTGTACCTCAAACCACTGTTTTTCTTTTATTATGACCTGTGCCATTTCGAATAAATCTTCTGCCTCTTATAATCATAAAGATTCTGTGCGTGATTATCAAATTATGTGTGGCATGGTGTGGAACTTGAAAAATGTCACTAGTAGATGGTAAGCAACTATTCATTTTTGTTGTTCCACCCTCAAGGTTAATGTCAGAGTAGATTTTCCCATTGAAATTAAATATGCCTATGTAAAACTAGCCTACAGTAGTAGTAGCAGTATCAAGTGCACGCTCAGATACTGTCAGATCAGAGGTAGCCTTGACATGAAAGTAGGCCTATAACTCTTTGCTGCGCTTACCACCTAGTGGTCACAGAGAGTAATGCTGAAATCAGTAAATCAGAAAGGTGCACAGGCAATGTGTAGCCTAAAATATATATAATAATAATAATAAAAATCACAGTATTTATAACAGCATACATAGGCTACTGAACTAATAAAGCAATAAAATGACAGAATGAATTGTATCCCATAAATCCCAATCCCATGTAATATTATTCTATTCCGGGGGTTTTCAGATATGATATATCAGATACTTGTCTCTCACTGAATGTTCGACCCCTGAAGATATTTGCTGCCGTGACAATGGTGGTGATAGCCTTCAATAGTTCATATGGGGTAATATTTGTCTTTTTCATGAAAATGGAAAGGTGCCACACCAACTGCGGCGGTCTTTAATAATTTTACTCAGGCATATCCAGAGACGGCTCATTACAGGAGTTACTAGATTGCTGAGAGATCAACGGTAACGTTATGCCAACACGGCACTGCTAGCACCAGACTGCTGCAGCGTTAAATATTTCGAGGAATTTGTGCATCTGTTGGTCTAATGGAGACCGATATTCTGGACTCCCTTGAAGATTTGGGGTAGGTAACCATGTAAATTTCACCTGTATCGTACGAAAAGGAGCACTGAGAGAAGTTGCCGGCTGGGTTAGCTAGTTAGTTAGCTAGCCGGCTAGCGTGACATGTCAATGGACAATGAGACGTGTGCTTATCTTTCATAATGTCAGTCTGTCTCTAGGCGTTTCTATTAAATGAAACATAACAAAGTAGATAAGTCATCTTGTAAAGTAATTTACTACCTACAACTGAATGGCCTGAAACGAATGGAAATCGTTGACATATTGCCAAAGCCACGTTACCTCAGGTCATGAATCAATGCAAAAGCAACGATAACGTTAGCTAACTAGCAACCTTGCAGCCACCTCCTGGAGCCACCTCCAGCTGGCACTGGCCCGTTTGGCTTATAATGTAATCGTGCAACGTTGGCATTATTGTTTACAGATTAGGTGACTTCTATTCATATGTTTAGATAATTATAGCGTATTTCGAATTGGCATAAAGTGTAATGGAGTCTAGTTCAAATGAGCAAGACTCCTAAGATGGAGATTTGTGTGGCTCACTAGTCAGGACCGTTTTGTATCTGGTCTATTCTATGCTTGATCTATATTTAGCACCAAAAATACTGTAACCACAAAAGGTTAGCTTTCTGAGTAGATTCCTATTGAGTGAGAAAACATGGCATCTTGTGGCAATTGTTTTGTCAGAGCCAGGGCAAATACTGACAGCAAAGGACTATTTGTACCAGTTGTGTTCCTCACATGACTTCACTTACTGAGCAGTCAGCGGATGTTATAACCCTCTTCTGTAACAGTATCCGTGTGTGCCTCAGAATATTGTCGATCCATGATTTCTTGGGTTTGCCCGTGCAAATTACAATTTTTGTAATGACATTGCTTGTAATGGCATCCATTTGGATTTATCAAGTCTTGTATGTGGTCCCATGTCATAGGTACCAGGGGCCCGTGCTGGAAGATGGATCCCTGGATGCAGCGGTGAGTGGAGGAGCCGAATCCCCTGAGTTCACCAAGCTCTGTGCCTGGATCGTGTCCGAACTGAAGGTCTACTGCAAACTGGAGGAGAATGTGCACGCCACCAACTGTGAGTGCTAATGGCTTCCTGCCATAGAGGGACGAAGAGATGAGGAAACAGGATTCTGGAAGGCTTACCCCAACAAAACGGGGAATTCCTCATCCGTATCCGTTGTCGATTTTGGCTTCGGGAGAACATTTTGTTTCACTTCAGTGACATGTTATCCTCCCATTAAAGAAAGTCTATCTAACAGGTGGGCCATTAGCTGACGTGGTTAATCGTGTGTGTGTGTGTGTGTGTGTGTGTGTGTGTGTGTGTGTGTGTGTGTGTGTGTGTGTGTGTGTGTGTGTGTGTGTGTGTGTGTGTGTGTGTGTGTGTGTGTCTCTCTCTCTGTCTGTCTGTCATCCTCTCTAGGCCCCAGTGAGGCAGAGGGCTTTCAGCTGGAGGTGAGTGGACTTCTGGCAGAGCTGGCATGTCCATACACTGCCCTGACCTCAGGAGATGCCACCCAAAGGCTCCTCAACAAATCCAACTGCTTACTACTCTTAAGTAAGGGTGGCTTTCTCTTCAATTGTTTAAAATTCTAGAAATGTATGTATATATGTATGTATGGATCACTATTGATTGAGTGTTTTGAATATAAAACAAAATTGGTCTAGATATTTTTTGTTTCATACATTTCGATATCCTCGTCTAAAGTATTTATTTTTTGTGCATATACCTGAACTCTTAACTCACTGGCTGTGGCCGTGTCAGCTTTCCTGATCTCAGAACTAGAAGCCTCCAGGATGGTGCTGATAAACCAGCCGCAAAAGAAGGTGGAGGAGTCAGGCGGCAGTGATGTCTTCATGGAGCTGAAGGGCATCTGTGTAGGCCTTGGCATGTCCAAGCCCCCTGCCAACATCACCATGTTCCAGTTCTTTAGCGGGATCGAGAAAAAGGTTTAGCTCCTATTATTCATACTTCTGTAACACATTCTACTCTCTGGACTAGTCTATAAATCTGTATTAAATATAGTAATCGTAATATAGTAATCTTTGAGTTTTTCAAGTGCATCCCATTCTTGTATTTACAGCTGAAAGAAGCTATGTCCAAAGTGCCCCCCAACCATGTCGGAGCTCCTCTGTTGAAGAAACCACTAGGACCAGTTCACTGGGTACGTTGCCTCTATGTTGTTTTGGGAGGTTATAATGAAGCAATAAGAATTTCTATCTCAGTTTAGTTGCCTGTTTTTAAACAGTTACCAGTTACTTCAGTCATATTTGCTTCATGCTTTACTATATGTTTGTCTGCTTTTCATGCATGAACTGGCATTGTAGACTTCGGAGAATGTGTGGGACGCTTGAGACCTGCAGACTCTAGACTTCAGAGGGTGCTTATCAAAGTGTAAAGTGCAACCTAGATATGCAGATTTTGGTACAACATCTGAAGCAAAAACCTTTGCTTTGGTAACAGATAGAATTGATTTAAAGGAACACGCCACCGATTTCTGAAATTGTGTTATTCACCGTCTCCCCTAGATTTAGACAAGTGGGCAAAGGCATTTTTGTCGCTGTGCATGCATTGTCTTTGTCCTGCAGTGCCACCGCTAGCTTAGCATAGTATAGTGAATGGAATCTTTCGTCGCCGGATAGCATGTTGTGAGTAAAAGTGAGCCAACAAAAGAAAAAATCCCTAATTACTTCTTGTGGCCCGCGTATTCACAACGAATACAAATGGCAATGCAGATTAAGACGAGGCAATTTCCTAGGCTGATATTGACTTGGGACTATATGGGGGCGAAACACTGCTACTTGGGCGCTGAGATATCCACCAACACATGAGAACCTCACTCGCCACAGCACGGACAATCGCTGCACCCAAGTAGCAGTACTTTTCCTGTGCTTCACCCCAATAGTCCCGAGTCATTGTAATGTATTATAATATAATATTCATTATTGAATGCTTAGCTGGAATGATGTTTTTCCCTATCATCCTATTTCTAAAGCAGGCTTACCTGTGGGCATGTAATTAGGCTACAGGGTTTCTACAGGAATAGCATGTTTGAACTGGCACTGCACTAGTTCTGAATAAAACCAGAATATGGTTTGCATTGAAACGTAGTCGTCGTAAGCGAAAAGCATTGTCTGATACTTTGGCCTATAATTCTTTCTTTGGTGCTATTAGGTAAGGGATAATGTATAGAACGCCGGTCATTATTGTGAAAATAAGTCCCGACAGGGTGAGCCGGACCCCGACGCGTCAGCGGGGACTTATTTTCCAAATAATGACCGGCGTTCTATACATTATCCTGCTTATTGGGCAGCCGTGGCCTACTGGTTAGCACTTCGGACCTGTAACCGGAGGGTTGCCGGTTCGAACCCCGACCAGTAGGCACGGCTGAAGTGCCCTTGAGCAAGGCACCTAACCCCTCACTGATCCCCGAGCGCCGCTGTTGATGCAGGCAGCTCACTGCGTCGGGATTAGTGTGTGCTTCACCTCTGTGTGTACACTGTGTGCTGTGTGTGTTTCACTAATTCACGGATTGGGATAAATGCAGAGACCAAATTTCCCTCAAGGGATCAAAAGAGTATATATACTTATACTTATTATACGGCTACTTGCCAAAACGGAAGAATAAATTTCACAATATGTCTCTTTACATTTATTTGCTACCATTTCGTTGTGGCTTTTGCTGAGAAACAAATAGTTTGCAACACGCGCTGAACTTGAATTAAACGTTCTTTAGAACACAGCTGCTTTCACTTTTGAATGAGATCCGTTGCCATTGACAGCGGTCATTATTTAGAGGTCCTTAGGCGAAAATAATGACCGGTAGAACTTTGGGAAATCCCATTCAAGTCAATTCTACCTACCTCCAATTCAAGTCGTTCTACCTGCATTGTGAAGAGCCGTATAATAATTATTTTGAATGTGTGAAGGTGACCCTCTAACAACTTAAGAGTCAGCACCTGTGCCAGATGACTTACTTTCCCTTTCTTGTGTTTGCATGTAGGAGAAAATTGAAGCAATCAACCAAGCTCTTGTGAATGAGTATGACGTTAGAAGGAAGATGTTGCTGAAGCGTCTGGATGTGACGGTGCAGTCATTTGGGTGGTCAGAACGGGCTAAGGTGAAGCACGGCCTCTGCTCCTCAACACGCACCATCAGAAAACAATATTTGATATCTGAATTTGTTTTGTGCTAGTGCCAGTAATGTTTCCACCCTAACAGACTGATAAACTCTGCTCTACCATCCAACCATTACCCCAGGCAACTAGTGTTGGTTATTATGTTAGTTTTGCAGCTCACAAGGACCAATAATTTGAGTCTGTGATCTGTCAACTCATTTATTTTCTGTTTGTGTCATAGAAGAAGTTTAATGTAGAAGACCATATGTAGGCAAATAGTAAGCATTGATCCAGATTAGTCCAGACACAAAGCAGATTGTTGCTAGTGCTAGATTTCACACTTGCATGTCTGCATGTCTGAGTTCTTAGATAATCTTTAAAGTTAGTTGGTTGCCAATCTTTTTTCCTAACAAATTTATAGTCTGAAAACACATAGGCAATTTATGAAACCGGGCTCCAGAGTGGACACTTGAAAACTCTGCGGTCATTTTTTCAGTGTGTTTGAGACTTTTCAAAGCAATCACGCAGGATCCCAATTTCACTTCCTGATTGGGTCATATCAGTCACAACATATTTGTCACGTTCTTATCATACATGACTCTTTTTCTGAAAGAAAACAAATGCCCTGTGTTGGTGACTGGTCATGTGATATCCATTTTTGGGTTTTCTGATGTTGTACGATATATAAAAATGACAATACTAACTTTTGTAGGCCTTGAAAAGTCGATATAATTATCATGACTACTAGCTTAGTGGTAAGGTGTCAACTAGAGTCTCATCTTACCATTATTAACCCAAATATACAGGGTGGCCGCAGGCCCTTAAAAAGTATTCCATCCAGTTTTAAAAACTCAGAAGTATTAAATTGTTTTAAATGAAGATTGAATGTAAGTTTGGTCTTACATTTACTTTTCAAGTAATCCTAAAAGGGTCTGCCTACAGGTATAAACAAGTTAAATGTTAATTTGCTTTTAGTATTTAAAGGGTCATAGGGTTTATACCTGTAGGTACCCTGATCACTGAGACTGTTCTCTACAAGTAGTGTTGTCCTGAGATGTTCATAAAACACACTTTTCTTTCAACAGACACACTCTGAAAAATTGGCTAAAGTCTATCAACCATTGCGTGCAGCACTGAATGCAAAGACTGTCGTGTCTGTGGCTCACCTCTATGCAGCACGAATAGACCTGTCAAAAATTATGCGCACCAGCAGTGGAAGGATCAGAGAGAAGACGGCTTGTGCCATCAATAAGGTAATGCATCTATCTGCATTTCACAACAAAGTACTACTACAGGACTACTGCAAATGCTTCGAAATACCTCTGTTCTGTAGGGCAGAGGAACTGGTCACAGTATTTGTCCCTCAAGCCACAAGCCACAAGTCACAGACCCTTGGTCCAGCTCTTACTGGCTTCAGTTCAAACACTTGTCTTGTCTTCTTTTAAACCAGATTCTGATGGGCCGTGTGCCTGACAGAGGTGGGAGACCCTACGAGATCGAGCCACCACCCCCGGAGATGCCCTCGTGGCAGAAGAGGCAGGATGGTCCGTCTGGTGGCTTTGGCGGTGGGCAGCATTACGGAGGAGGGGGCAGAGGCGGGGGTGGTGGTGGCAGAGGTGGCTATGACCAGCACTCCCATGGTGGGAGAGGAGGAGGGGGTTATGAGCAGCGCGGAGGTTACGATAGGGGAGGAAGGGGAGGAGGCAGAGGGGGCAAAGTTCAGGGTGGCTGGTCAGATGGTGGAGGTGGTGGTGGAGGCCATCATGGTCACTACCAAGATGGACATGGAGGGGGTCATCAGGTGGGAGGGGGGAGAGGGGGTTATGGAGGAGGAGGAGGAAGAGGAGGAGGAGGTGGGGGATACCAAGGCTATCAAGGAGGTCCAAACTATCCTGGAGGTGGAGGTTACCAAGGTGGAGGCGGACACCAAGGTGGAGCCTACCAGCACGACAACCACCATCAAGACGGGGGCCGCCACCAGGAGAGAGGGGGCCGGAGCGGACGCGGTGGCCGAGGAAGGGGAGGCCGCGGCGGGGGAGAAGGCTGGGGCGGCAGAGGCGGCCAGAACTACAACCAGGGCGGACAGTTTGAACAGTTCTTCCAGCACGGAGGCCATCAGTACAACCAGGCGGGCTTCGGCCAGGGCTACTACACGAGCTGAGACCGCCCAAGGCAGGTCACCACAGCAGGGTTTGCGCAGCAGTGGCTCTGGAGCTGGGATGAGCACAAAGAGAAGAGTGACACGTCGCGTACGTGAGGGGGACGGGTGTCATTTTCAAGCTCAGCACTGCGTTCACATCCTTGAGCGACGCGATGGGGAGCTTGAAGGCAGGCCGTGGCCGCTTTGGTTTTCAGGCGCCGTCTTTTGTGTTGTTGGTTGCCGCCTACTGAAAGAAAGTCAATTCCCATCTGATAGCTCACCAGACTATTTAGGCTCAGTGTGTGTATGTGTGTGTGTGTGTGCGCGTGTGCGCACTGCGAAACCATTAATGTGCCATATTAAGGGGATTTTTGCTGGGTTGAGCTTGGAACAGAGCGGCCCAGACCTATCCCACTGGGTGAACCAGGCTGTGTTGACCACGATGAAGACAAAGCCTTATTACAGAGATTAGTTGGAGGTGGAGATCTTTTGAAGGGGTCTTGCTACACATTATTCTACCTTGACAAAACAAACAGAATCTCTCATGGGTCGTACTATTTTCATTGAACAAAGGTGAAAGACCTTTTTTTGTTAAGCACTAGTTTACATTTTCCCCCTCAAACAGTTGTTTTATTTCAAATTGAGTTGTGGCTAACTAAAATATGAATGTTCTTTTATTGTTTGCAGACAATCTGACCACCATTTCTGTTACTTAAATTTAATGACATTCAAATAGGCCACCCAAAGCTGCTTTGTTATGTACATAATATGGAAATGACTGCTTGGAAGTGGGAATGAAAAAAGAGAGAAGAGAAATAAAGAAACGTGTGTAAAATCAACAGTGTCCTACATTTTCGTCCAGTTTGTCTGAGGAAATGACAAATATTTGGAGATGTGTTGGAGAGATGTTATCCTTGACTGTTCAATTCAATAAAGCACTCCTTCAATCTACTGTAGGTGGTGGAGTTTCCATGTAACTAAATGTGTAACTGCCTTCTGATCTGAAATATGCAGTTTTCTGTAGTCATTAAAAGAGGAAGTGGTCAAAACCATTTATTAGCTATTAATCAAAACTGCAATTCCTTATGACCTGGATGGGTTTTGACAGGTTGTGCAACTGATATTTGATCTTCAGTAAAATATTAGGTCTAAACAATCAGGGCCAATTTAATGTAGATTAATGAAGCATAGTCCACGACTAAAAGTTTTATAAGGGGAAATCTTCATTGAAGTTCTCTTTTCGTCTAGTTCGCAATTTTCTTTGTATCGTTTATCAATCAACAAAGCAGGCCACAGAGCCCAGCTCACCGATGAACACTTTGGACACTGTCCCACAACTAAAATGACAACAAACTTTGATGCACTGTCAAAAAAGGGTGTTCCCGTTTAAACTGAATCAAACAATTGCTGTTGACTTTGATTCATTTACTTTTAAGACATAGATTTCACATATAACAATTTATTTTCTTCGCCTGATCTGTCCATTTAAAACCGCTGTTGTTTACACCACCAACCGGTAGGGAGCACTGCTCACTTTGGCTTCACAAAAACCACGTAAACTGTAGGAGGAAGGACTTCATTGAATGCAGCAGCGCAGCGACTGTTTTTGGATGCTAGTGGTACCGTGGGTTGACGATGGTGATACATTTTTAACTCCACAAGTTAACATTCTAACTGTAACGGAGAAAATAAATAGACAAAGCCTATCTAACAATGCCATTTTAGCAGCGACATGTTTCGCGGTGTGTCCAATCAAAATTATAGGTCCGGACAAAGTCAGAGACCAACTGGTTTTGTCAGTGGCCCCCCAAACGGTCCTCCAGGTCCTCGTTTTAATACTGGATATGGAACACCGTACCAACCACCTTATCATGGCCAACCGGGTCTCGCTTACCGGGGTCCTCCGCCTGGCCACCCAAGTGGACTCCCGTCCACCAGACCTACGTTCATGGACGTGAGTACAAGGAGTTAGAAATGTTAGACACGGCATCAGGAAAGCCAATGCTTCATGTTATCTAAACGAGTACAAGTTGTTAAAATGAAAGCAACAAACCATCCTCATCCTCCATTTTCTGTAGGCACGGCCTTTCAGCGGTCTGTCTGTTGATCACAGTATGGTCATTACTGTTGGTAGCCAGCACAACATAGCGCCTCTCCAAACGCATGACCAGGCTCGCAACTGGGATGAAAGGTTTGAATTCTTTGCATCGCAACTTCCTATGTGGTTTCTGCTTTCACAAGTCATCAAGTTTGAAACTTGTCTAATCTGTTTGGAACGGTTCTGCATTTAATTCAGAACCTAGTTTTTCAGCATTCATGTGATGTGACTTTTCTAATTTGTTTTACTGATGCACTAACAAATTCTAGTGATAAGGCAGAGGCATTCCTCCGAAGTTTGGCTGCCAAGGACAGACAGTCAAAGCCCAATGGGAGAGAAGGAGAGGCAACGGAGACTACCTGGGGGCACTACAACAAGCAGACCTCGGACCGAGGGAAGAGCAGGAGCAAGAGTCCCTCGCAGAAGCAGAGAGGACACAGCCGCAGCCGCAGCAGGGGCAAGAGTAGAGGGCGCAGCCGGGCCAAGAGCCGGGCACGGAGCAAGAGCAGGGCGCGGAGCAAGAGCCGGGCGCGGAGCAAGAGCCGGGCGCGGAGCAAGAGCAGGGCGCGTAGTAAAAGCAGGGCGCGGAGCAAGAGCCGGGCACGGAGCAAGAGCAGAGCGCGAAGCCGCAGCCGGGCCAAGAGCCGGGCCAAAAGCAGGGCGCGGAGCAAGAGTCGGCCCAGGAGTAGGAGCCGGAGTCGGAGCAGGAGCTGTCCCAGGAGCCGAGGCCGGAGCCAGGCCAGAGACACTGGTGGTTATGCATTCAGCAGGGAGCCTGGGAGTGGAGGCAGTGGGCCTGTGGGCAGTAGCAGCAACTCCAGTCTGTCCTCAAAGGTGGACCTATTCAATGAACTCAAGCAGCTTTTGCAGAGCAAGGGCCTGGAGGACTCCCTGTCTGTGGTGAAGAAAGCCTTCCTTACACAACAGACACAGGTAATAATGAAAACAAAACAAATTGAATGAATGATCAAATTTGTAACGATATTTCTGGATGCCCAAGCGGTATTTGTGTAGTTAGGGCACAATATTTGTATGATGAAATTGTATCACAGATGTTTAGGAAAAAAAAGTTTTCTTTCACATACGCATCATTTCTGCAGAGCGCTCCGTTGGCCAGTCCTTCTGCTGTGCCAGTTCAGGCGTCCGTCTCCCCGCACCGACCCGATGCCTACCAGGTGGCTCCACTGGAGGTGACCGATAGCTCGCTTCTCCCTCACGAGAGGGTGCGGCAGGACGGCAGCGGCTTCTCCCGCATCCTGAGCATGATGGGCGAGCCGAGCCCGCAGACTCCGGAAGGACAACGGCAGCCTGTGGTCGCCGCCGACGTCCCCGACATCGAGGACGAGGAGGAGTTCCTGTACGGAGACAAGAGCACCACCCAGAGCACCCCGATGAGGCCACTGGCGGACTCTCAGACTACTGTGTCGGCGTCGGCGGCAACAACTCCGCTCCAGCAGTTCAAGGCGCTCCTGGGTGATCCGGGCATGAGCCACATCTTCAAGCAGGCCCAGTCGGCGCTGGCTCTGACTGGCATGAGCCAGGGAGCCCCGGCGAAGAAGCGTAGCTCCACGCCAGAGCCAAAAAAGGGCCCTCCATCCCACAGGCACAAAGCCAGCAGCCCGGCCAAAGACCACAGAGAGGGGACGCCCAGCAGTGCCGAGTTTGAAAGGGTCAAGAGCCTCCTGAAGAACATGGGACTGACTCTGAGCATGGCGGAAATCACCAAGATCGCTTCAAAGCTGCGTGACACGCCTTCATCCAAAGGTGAAGGAGTCCTTCCACGCCTTTTAATCAGTTTAATTTAACTTATTACAGTTGTATAAATGAGTTCACAGAGAATATGAATAATTGTAGTAATTATTGTATTAATAATAAATTCATGATAATTCATTTCAATTGGACACTAATTATGGAAAATAATTGAATATTCTATTTAACAGTCAATTTGCTAATCCCAAGCCATACATTGGTCAGATTCAGAGTTATGAATGAATGTTAAGGTGTATCTGTGTGTTTTTGGTAGAGCCTTCTTACTATTTTGAGTACTCACTTTTCAGGGTCGAAGTCGGAGAGCATGGACAGCAAGCATTCCCATAGGGATAGAGATAGCGGTCATCAGGAGAAGGTGCGTCACTTTACGTGGATTTAAAATGTGCAGTTCTGTAATCTTCTCTGTAGATCCTGTTTTATTGGTATACCTCCTTCTGTTAGAAATATTTTGTTATGTCATGAATGTGTCCTTTTGGAACCTATGAAGTCTTTTTACACACCTAGTAGTGATGTTATTTAGAAATACGTATTAATTTAGCATTGATTGTTTTAAAGGAGAGAGAAAGAGATCGAAGTGACAAACATGGCGGTGGAGCGAAGAGGAAAGAACACCTGGTGAAAGAACTGGAGAGCATTTTAAAGACAGAAGGTAAAAGTCTGACACTGGTTCTCCATGTGTTACATTGAGGTGCACCTTTTGAAGACATCATTTTGTGAGTCATGTATCCACTGATTGTTTTGCAGGGTCAGGGAACTTGATTCCAGTGATTGGCTTCTATTGTAAGCTGTGTGAGGAGTTCTTTGGGGATCTGGCCAGCGCCCAAAGGCACGAGGGCTGCCACAAGGGCTCCAGAGAGTCGGGAAAGGTGTGTGTGTGTGTGTGTGTGTGTGTGTGTGTGTGTGGCAGTGTGTGGCAGCTGCTCTGTTATGGATTTGACAAAGCACATTTTGCAGCATTTAATATGCTACATGCAATATAATAAGTCGTATGAGATAAATGCATCTGCTAAGTTAGTTAACCATAAACACCATGACACAATGCAACCCATTATATGTTTAATGTTTTAGTAGTACTTTGCTATTAGAAATGCCAAGCACAGCTGTTGAAGGTCATTAGGGAAGGATTAGATGAATAGTTTTGTAATTGTTTCTTTTCCCCAGGGATCCATGCCTAAGTTATACAACGACACAAAGAGCGGCTCTGGCCATTCTTCGCAACACTCCGCAGGACCTGGCCACTCAGAGAAGAAGCGGCTTGCAGAAGATGACAAGGGACCACACCGAGATGAGCGGGAACTGAGCCCAGGACACTGGCCCAGAAAGAGGGCTCGAGATGAGCCCGACCGCAGGGACCAGAAGGGTTCTGCTGCCAGGCCTGCGGAACCTGTCAGGGTGAAGGTGGAGCCTAAGGTTGGGGAGAGGAGCTCCTCGGTAGAGAACGGAGACAAAAAAGGAAGTTCAGACAGTGACTCGGACGATTCTACCCAAGGCGGCAGCGCCAAGAAGAAGAAAAAGAAGGAGAAGAAGAAAAAGAAGAAAAAAGAGAAGAAGAAACTAAAGAAGGAGAAGGCTGGGAAGTCTAAGACAAAGTCCACTTAGCTGTTACTTTAGAAGTGTTTTGTTTTGTTTTGTTTCCCCCATTTTGTATTTTCCATTTAGTTGGAATCTTCAATCACAACCCAATGCTGTCCCTGCCTGGCGATGGCACTTTCTGATCAACAGCATGGAGAAGACAACAGCAGTCAATAGCTATAACTTTAAACACCTGGATCTCCTCATATAATTTACAAGAAATCAGACAGTTAAAAATAACGGTGTAGTACAATTATTTCATGTTGGTTACCAGGAAAATCCATTGTCGGTGTATTTCAATCTATACATTGACATTCTGTTGAACATTTTCACAACACTTCATTTCTGAGGAAGTGTGAAAAATTTTGTGAATATTTTTTGGAAATAAACTCACCATGTGGTTACCACATGTATTATTCCTTGGTGGGTTGAGTCAGTGATGTTCCAAAACCTTCATATTTGCTCCTTGTTTAATACAAACTGGATAATTTACATTTTGGTGTGTGTATGACTGCTGGGAAAAAAAGACTGATTGAAACTGATTGAAGTGTGAATGAAAACAGATGTTTTTGGTGACTGCTACATCATGGCTTGTATACACCAAGTCCATTTACCTTTGAAAGCAGATCAGCTGAAGTTAAAACATACAGGTCTACCTTGATGTATATTCGTATGGATATTTATTCCTTAACTAGAAAAGATAAGTAGTTCATAAGGCGTACTTTTGTTTGCTGAAAAGCAGGATGTGAGTCTGTCTAGACCATAGACCAGGGGTGTCCAAACTTTTTGACTCAAGGGCCACATTGGGTTTTGAAAATTGGCCGGCGGGCCACACAAAAAAAAAAAATATATATATTATATATTATGTTTTGTATCATTTAAATGACAAAGTAATTCTGTTGTAGAAAATTAATTTCTTAAGAAATACTGTTCATTTATAAATGGTGCACTGTCACTTTAAGCCAGCTCCACTAGCCTATGGCTAGTGCTGTGCCTATGGCTCACAGTTTATAAATGGTCAGTAGTGGAAACTACTGTTGCCATCGCGATTTCCTTTTAAAAGTTTCTTATAAAAAGGAGATATCAATTATCAACAATAACAAGCCAGCTGGAACCTGTCGCAGTATCTCCGTCTTGTGCACGCTCAAATGCGTTCCCAATTAAATGGAGTAGCATAACGTAGTTAGATCTGCTGCGATGTAACAAGCTGTTTTGACATTGACATGGTAAACGCTCTCTAAGAAGAGTGTAAAGCAGTTTGCAGTAGCCTAAAGTTAATCACAACGTTGTCTATGCTGGAATAGCGAGCGGCCTATGATAACCTAGCCTGATTAAAGCAGGCCTGATTAAAGTGCGTGGCGGGCCGGATCTATGATAAACTAATGGGCCGGATTAAAGTGCGTGGCGGGCCGCAGTTGGCCCGCGGGCCGTACTTTGGACACCCCTGCCATAGACAGTAAGGTCTAGACTAGAAAGTCTTGAGATATTATGACAATTTCCCTGTATTTAAACTCCAGTCCAGTAGAGGGAACTATCCAAAACAGTGATTAACAGCCCTCCCCTATAAAGTAGGAAGAGAAGCAATTAGGGCAGAATCTACCGCAGAAACACCTATAAGAATACACAAACAGCCCGTAGAGAAATGAGCAGATATACAGACGGTGGATGCAGAAGTCGTAGTGCCGTATGTTGAACTAACATTACAGACGTCTGTTGTAAGATGGATCATTCTGCATCAGATACTGAGACCGATGACTACAATCGGCCCTTGCTGCAGCGCAAAGAGGAAAATGCAGAAAAAGGTATACAAGTTTTCTGGTTATTGTAGTTAACAGCTTGAGGATAGCTGCTCAGCTGTATTTACTTTCGACACTTTTACACTAAGTAGCCTATCAAACTATACGTTGTCTAAAATTGCATATATTTACAATGTTACTAAACTATTGAGCACAAGTGATGGCTTTGTATATTGTGCAATGGCATAAAGTTGCGCTATAAATTATTGATGCTCACTTCCTAGCAGATAGCAGCTTTCTGTCCAGATCCAGACTGACTGCATTCATTGTCAGACTCTCAGTACAATACCATAGTTTCCCGCTGCCCAAGTCAAATAGCAAAACATAGATCATGTAAATTGGCCATTGGTCAATTGGCCAGAAGTCCTAATATGCTGCATTTTAAATGAGCATCGTTATCCGATTTGAGTCTTTGTTTACAAGTCTTTGTTGCCACAGTCAGTCGATTATTAGGGCGCACAGTTCAACATTTTGGTTTTAAACCGCACAGGTTTAATGGATTATTGTCACGCAAATGTGTGATTAGGTCTTTGCGATTTGAAAAGAAAAAAAACTTGGCCTCGTAACTTGCAATTCCTCCGGCTAGTCACGGGATTTGGGCAGTACTAGAAAGGTGGTGGCAGGAAAAGGGCGTCACCAAATTACTTTAAGGTGGAAAACATGAGATAATAGGCGTGTTCGTCTTCATGCAGATCTGTGCAGATCTGACTTGATGTGATGCATGTTCAACCCAGCATGCATCACATCAAGTCAGATCTGCACAGATCTGCATGAAGGCGAACACGCCTAATGTGTCATAACATCAGAGTGTAGTGATATTGTCAACTTTTAAAACAACCATGCAGTTATGGATTGCGACACGTGTCCTGTTTCTCTCTCCCTCCCATTCTCTCCCCCACTCCCTCTCTGCAAGGGGTGGTGTTGAAATGGTTCACATCATATTTGAATAATAGAACATTCTCTGTAAGATTAGGTAATTGCTCTTCGTCCATTGCACCTATCAAATGTGGTGTCCCTCAGGGTTCCATTTTAGGCCCTCTGCTATTCTCCCTATATACAGCGGAGAAAATAAGTATTGAACACGTCAACATTTTTTTCAGTAAGTATACTTCCAGTGAGGCTATTTGCATGAAATTTTCACCGGACATTAGTATTAACTTAGGTAATCCACACATATATAAAAATCCAAACATTAATGTCTAAAAGTAGAGTTATGAGTAAAAAAGTGGAATGGCACAGGGAAAAAGTATTGAACACGCTAAGAAAAAGCAGTACACAAAGGCAAGGAATAGCAAGGAACAAACTGGAATCTATAAGTATTTAGAGAAATTATCCCTCCTATCTGTGCAAATTGATATAAACTGGGTTAGTACAGACTGGTGGGCTATAAAAAGGTTTTTTGTTACCAAGGTGTCACACAAGAAACATTTCATGATGGGTAAAAGCAAAGAGCCCTCCCAAGACCTTTGCAACCTTATTGTTGCAAAACATATCAATGGTACTGGTTACATATGCACATCAAAACTTCTGATTCATCCAGCAAGCAGTGCTGGAGCCATTATCTGCAAGTGGAAGGAACATCACTGCATCATCAACTGGCCATGCACAGGATCTCCTTGCAAGATTTCTGACCAGGAAGTCAGAAGGATAGTCAGAAGAGTAGCCCAAGATCCAAGGACCACTCAGAGAAAGCTCCAGAAAGGCTTGGAGGCAGCAGGTACAATTGTTACAGAGAAAATCATAGGTAATGCACTTCACCGCTATGGCCTCTATGCACGCTCATCCCGCATGACTCTATTGCTGAAGAAAAACATGTCAAACCTCGTTGAAAGTTTGCTACACAACATTTGGACAATCCTATGAAATACTGAGAGAATGTATTCTGGTCTGGTGAGAGCAAAATTGAACTTTTCGGATGTCATACTACACACCATATTTGGAGGAGAAATGGCACTGTGCATCACCCTAAAAATACCATACCAACAATGAGGTTTGGAGGTGGTGACATCATGGTGTGGGCTGTTTTTCATCTCATGGTACTAGCAGACTTCATACAGTTGAAGGAATCATGAATGGAGTCATTTTGTTCAGGGAGAATCTTGCCATCCACCAGGATGATGAGGATGAGACATGGCTAGACCTTCCAGCAGGACAATGATCCAAACCATTCAGCAAAGGAAACTCAATTGGTTTCAGAGAAAGGAAATCAAGGCCCTGACTTTAATCCAATTGAACAGTTTTGGAAGTTAACTAAAGATCAGGATTCACAAGAGGGACCCCTGGAATCTTCAATATTAAAGGACTATCTGTTTAAAAGAATGGGCCAAAATCACACCAGAATACTGTGACTGATTAGTTTTCGTCATACAGGAAATGCCTTGAAGCTGTCATTACGAATAAAGGCTTTTCCGCAAAGTATTTAAGAAATTTCAGCAGGCGTGTTCAATACTTTTTTCCTGTGTCATTCCACTTTATTACACATAACTCTACCTATGGACTTTAATGTTTGGATTTTTTTATATGGGTGGATTATCTGAGTTGATAGTAATATCTGGTGAAAATTTCATGCAAATAGCCTCATTGGAAGTATACTTACTGAAAAAAATGTTGACGTGTTCAATACTTATTTTCCCCGCTGTATGCTGCCTCTTGGCTCCATTTTTAACAAACATAACATTCAATATCACTGCTATGCTGATGACTCTCAATTTTATCTGCCATTAACAGCCGATAGTTCCTGCACCTTGGAAAGCCTGTTTAACTGCTTTAATGACATAAAGAGTTGGATGGCTGCAAACTTCTTACAATTAAATGAAAAGAAAACAGAGATAATTATTTTTGGTCCACTCAGCTCTGTTCCTAAGATAAGAAATGCACTTGGGCCACTGGCTGTAAATTGCCACAGTGAGGTCAGAAATCTAGGTGTTCTCCTAGATTCCTCTTTGAATTTCAATAAGCAAGTCAGTAGTGTGGTTAAGGGAAGCTTTTTTCAACTAAGACAAATGGCTAAATTAAAGCCCTGCCTCTCATATACTGACTTAGAAACTGTAATCCATGCTTTTGTTACATCTAGGCTGGACTATTATAACTCTCTGTATTTAGGTCTGAACCAGTCTACCCTTGCTAGACTTCAATTAGTCCAAAATGCAGCAGCTAGGCTTCTTACTGGAACAAAGAAACATATGCACATAAGTCCTGTGCTGGCCCAACTCCATTGGTTACCTGTCAATTACAGAATTCATTTTAAAGTTTTACTTTTTGTATTCAAAGCCCTAAATGGAATGGCACCACAGTATATCTGTGACCTTTTAAGTCCCTACTGTCCTTCTAGGCCACTGAGGTCTTCCTCACAACTTCTTCTATCAGTCCCAAAGGCAACCCTTAAAACTAAAGGTGATAGAGCTTTTTCTGTTGCTGCCCCTAGACTACTCTGGAACAATCTCCCTATAGAAATTAAGTCCTCTCCCACCATCAGTAGTTTTAAATCAAATTTAAAGACCCATCTATTTTCTTTGGCCTATAATGTCCATTAATTTCTCCCCTTGTTTGGTTGTTTATTCCTATTTTATTTCTATTTCTTTTCTGCATTATATTAACTGGCATCTACCTTTACTGTACATCTTTCTCTAGGCCTATAGTAGTAGTAGTTTCAGTAACCATATGTTTATTTTTATCTACAATCATAACCTGTTTATTATTATTATTATTATTATTATTATTATTATTATTATTTTGTATTTTCATTTATTTACTTATTTATTTATTTTTTGTCATTTATGTTTTTATTTTATTTTTTTGTTTTTATTACTGTTTATTTTATTTTTGAGCACCTTGGGTCAATAACATTGCGTTTAAGTGTGCTATATAAATAAATATGACTTGACTTGACTTGACTCTCTCAGCTCCTGCCTGCTGTTCAGCGCGCTACGGGCTGTCCGTGTTGGCCTGCTATGGGTTCTTTGTGGCTTACGCCCTGCGGGTGAACCTGAGCGTGGCCATGGTAGACATGCTCAACACTACCAGCTCCAGCAATGCCAGCCAGTCTGTCTGTCCTAGGCACACCAGCCCAGCGAGACCCAAACACAACCATACCGTAAGTCAGTCTTTCCTATAAAGTCAGACCTGTTCTAAGTCACCTAATCATAACTGAATGAAAAAAAAATATATAATGCAAACTGTATTACAAAGATACTTTGAATTGCGTGTGTTTAATGTGGTTTGTTAATTTCTGTTTTCTTCATTGTAATGAGTGATTGGGAGTGTCAGTTGGGATGCGGGTGGGGACTACCTCTAGCTCTATTGGGATGGAATGAATGGGTCAGTATTTTGCTTGTAATGGTTTGGACCAGTGGAATGTTTATCGTTAGGTTGTTCTTTTTCTATTGAGTTGACTCTTGAGTCTTGTGGTACATTTCTGTGAACTTGGTGGACCTTGGCTTGGACAGCTCCGATGTCAGATTACATTAGCTGAGAGGAAGATTAGATGGCTATGTATGTATGTTCTGGGGGTCCGTTTTACAAATATGTATGTAATGGAGAAAAATATCAAGAAAAGTAGTCTTGCAGATCTCCCAAAAACACTTATATTGCAATGGCGCTTCTAGGATTTTTCTGAGACAGGGGCCACAAAGGGGCCACATCATACACTGAGGGGCCAAGAACCGGTCAACATCCATGCACAGAAAATCCCTTGTTCAGTAAGTCAGTGGTGTAGTCTACGTGATATGCAGGACTATGCAGTATACCCACTTAAAAAGCATCACCATCTCAGTATACCCACTTAAAAAAGGCAAGGAAAGGTATTAACATTTGGGGTTGATCACAGTATACCCACTACAGCTAGACAGTAGACTACACCACAGCAGTAAGGTGCACATATTTCACCAGTCTCACCTTGTTCAAATACTTTTGCTAAAAAACTAAAAAGCCAATATAAATCTTTTTCCCATTTATTTATAATGTGCATTGAAAACACAATATATAAAACTAAAATATAATAGACACTTCAGCGGAAATGCATTGATATTTTAAACAGAAATCATACATCATATTTGTACAATCATATTCATTTTTTGAATTTCATTCAAGTTTTACTCTTTCCCCTTTTGTTTATAAGAGAAACCACCTTCACTGCCAGTTTGCATACATTTAAACAAACAAACACACACACACACAGCATGTGAGCAACAACTACATCATATTTACACAATTTTTTTTTCAACAATTATTTTTACAATGGTCTGATTTGGAATTGTCTTTGAATCACTGTCTTGCTTCCAGTTAGAAAAGTCTGATTCTGATTTGAAGACAGACGATGGGGAATTTGGAAACGAAAAAATTATGGAAGGGGTAGCAAAACACTAAATATGGAATACTATAACCATTTGAAGTCTTTGTATTAGAAGTCATTTAGTGGCCTCTTCCTATTTCCATGCTGTATCTTGCGGAATACCTTTGGTTGCACAGAACCAGCTGCTCTATAATGGGAAATGTCTGGAGAGAAAGAAAATGAAACAAGTTTGAGTAACTTAATTGTTATTAACTTTCATAACCCACTGTCAACCTTTTTACTTTTTTAACACCTACCTTTAATGTCATGATTACATTATATTAGTGGTGTGTAAGTCTAGGTGCCTTTCACTTTAATAATGAGAGTAACTTGTGTCCATGTCTGTAGTAGGCTATTATTTGGAAATGAGATGTGCATGAGGATATAAGTCAGGATGTTTGCTGTTTGATTATTTAAAATAAATATTGAAAAAACAAACAACTAGAAGAGAACCTGTCTTGGATCGCAGGAGTGTCATGCAATGTTCATTTCTGGTGAGCACTTGACAAGCAAACATGACAATACTTGAATCAAATTGAAAATGCAATTGAATCTGTCCTGAGCCCTTTGCACTGTGAGTAAGCCCAAGCATGCATATCACCCTTGGTTAGTGACCTGGCTTGGTCGTGTATACTGGTGATACTGTCATGTGACGATATGGCTCACTTTTATAGAGATCACAACTAAAACATTTCGATTTCAAGCGGAGCGTGACTAACATGTTTAGCAAATTGCCTCCCCAGGCCAGTGTGTATGACTGGGACTCGGAGACGCAGGGCTGGATTCTGGGCTCGTTCTTCTACGGGTACATAGTGACGCAGATACCCGGCGGCTATCTGGCGCGCAAGTATGGCGCCAAGTGGCTGCTGGGCTTTGGGATCCTGTGCACTGTGATTTTCACCCTGCTCACGCCAGTGGCAGCAGATCTGGGGGCCGGCTACCTCATTGCTGTTCGAGTGCTGGAGGGCATTGGAGAGGTAAACTCGGCCTTCAACTCTTCTCTACTGCCCTGGTGGTGTAAACAGTCATGGCAACAAAAAGGGAAAAACAGGATTACTTTGCCAACTCGTAGAATAATGGGTGATAATGATTAAATAATTGGAGAAAAAAAAAACGGTTTCAACACAAGAATGGCTACTTTTTTGTGTCTTGTGTTATGTGTGGCCTCATGATTATGCAAATGACCATGGACTGTAACACAGCCCTTATGCAAAGTGAGTTAAGGGAAGTTAGTATTTGTTGAGTCATGTCTGTGTGGTTCTTATCCGTAATTCTAAATGTGTGGTCCACTCTTGCTAGGGCGTCACATTTCCTGCCATGCATGCTATGTGGGCTTCCTGGGCCCCGCCGATGGAGCGCAGTCGACTGCTGACCATCTCATACACAGGTGACCAGAATGATGGAACCCATCGTTGTTGTTTGAAGCATTTTATGTGGTTATTTTGTCACAACATTTTGTCTTTGTCTATCCACATCCATTGTATCGAAATATCAATACAAAAGAAACAGATTAGTATTAATTGCGTATTTCTTTCTATACAGCCGAAGGCAAATTTAGTGATTCAGATACCATGACAATATGTGAAATAATACACTGATAAAAGAAAGGATGTCATTTCTGTATAATGTATCCAAAAATTTGGAGTGTTTGAATTTCAGTAACCACTTTAATACATGGTGTTTGTGTGAAAAATTCTTTATCTCATGAAAAGAATCCTATTTCCCAACCATTAGCTGAGATTTATACATTGATTTTGCTAAATTTCTTCAGCTATGAGGTTAATACACAGGGGCAGTTAATATGGTATTAATATGGTTTTATTTTTTCAACTTGCCTAAAACAGTGGTTTATACACAATGTGGCTAATAGACAGAAAATTACCAGTACTGTATCTCATATGTCATTAAATGTCTGATTTCTTTAGGTGCTCAGCTGGGAACTGTGGTGGCCTTGCCGTTGTCTGGCATGATTTGTTTCTACCTTGACTGGACCTATGTCTTCTATGTATTTGGTGAGCTAATTGTCTTTAGGTTATTAGTGATTTATTATTTATTATAAATTAATAGGTATTTCTCATTTCATTTTATTCTAATTCAACTTCAGGGTGACTTTGTGTCTGCTGTAACACTCTCACTGTCTAAATTAATTAATTAATTAATTAATTAATTAATTAATCGATCCCCAAAGGGAAAAAACACTTACATCAGAAAAAGTAATATAAATATAAAAAACACTGAACAATAAAGACAGTAGAAGATAAAAGGTGTGTCATTTCTAAGTTTACAGCAAATATTGACTGTCACAAAACCATAGAGCTGCATGATCATGTTTATGGCCAGCACATGACTAACTCATGCCTGCCATGTGAATATGAGTAAGATATCTGTACCGTTCTCTGTATCTGTTTTTGGCCACACTTGGAAAGTTCTCCCACAGACTATCTACAGAAGCTCAGATTATCAACAACCTGTTTGTTGACACACTGTTGACTACAATTTATGGAAAGGGTGTGTATTTGGGAGTTGTGATGTTCAGGAAATATTCAACAGCAATTTCACATACTGAACTGTAATCTTAACAGATGATCTGTTAAATCTCTGTGGGTGGACAGCCCAAGTCTTACCCAGTTTTTCCCTGGCCTTTTCCCCTTAGGAATGATGGGAAATGGGAACGTTTGTTCCTTAAAATATCTGTACCTTTCCAGATTTCCTCTTGCTTAGTCATGCAGTATAATGGTCGTACAGTGAGAGTTAAGATACAGCATGGTTAATTGAGTTGCTGATGCTTCTTTGTAAATAGTGAAATCCTGAACTGTTTGCCTGTGTTTGTGTGCATGCGTGCACTCTTGTTTGTGTGTGTGTGTGTGGTATCTGTAGGAGTTGTTGGGATGGTCTGGTTCGTCCTCTGGGCTGCACTTGTGAGCAACACACCCAGCACACATCCCAGGATATCAGAACAAGAGAGGCTCTACATCGCTGCCTCACTCAAAAACGAGGTAGCCTTCCTTTCCAGTCCCAGGGACTGTATTTTTCGAGCCTTGTACGGGTAGGATGGCTGTCCTTTAACTCACAACCCATTTGATTCAGTTTTGTTTTCTTTCACTATTGGTATGAATGGCAGAACACGTAGAACAATGTACACCCACACAATGACAAACAACACACACAATCAAACAGCAATAATACATAATGTATGTATAATGTATATAAGTAGAAGTATAAGTCATCTATACATTGTAATCTTCTCACAGCTCTCTCCAACCTCGGATTATATACCCTGGGGATCAATTTTAACGTCGTTGCCATTGTGGGCAATAGTAGTCGCCCATTTCTCTTACAACTGGACATTCTACACACTGTTGACTCTGCTTCCAACCTACATGAATGACATACTTGGCTTCAGTATCCAACAGGTAAGAGAGCATAACATAATGAATAAGGCCTTCATATCTCACTTCTAATCTATAGTTGATATGATTATTGATTGGTAATTGATTATTATTGATAATATTCTCATTTACAGTTGAATTGTGCAGTAGAGTTGTATATGACCTCAAACCATTGAAAGGAACAGTCAGTGTGGACTTTTTTTCACCTTTGACCTTCTGACCCCGTCTCAGAATGGGATGCTGTCAGCCTTGCCCTACCTGGGCTGCTGGTTGCTGGCGCTGCTGGGTGGTCAGCTGGCAGACTACCTGAGGGAGACGTGTCAGTTCCGCACCGTTGCCGTGCGCAAGGCCTTCACCCTCATTGGTGAGTGAGGGAGACTGCCTCTGACTCCTCTTTTCTCTGTGTCTCTTGTTTCACCCCAGTCAGCCACTGGTCTCACATCAGTCTCACATTTCCAGATTGTTTTAATGTTGTTTATTCAGCTATTAAGCAGTTTTTTTTTTTTAAAGCTCTTCAGCTTTATTCTATTCACATTTTTAGCGGTGGTAGAGTGGTGATGATTCAGCTAGAGACTTACGTGGAGTATTATCTCATAGCCCATAAGGGGAAATGGCATTTACATGGACTACAGAATTTTTAATCTCCCCCCTACCCCCTCAGTCATCTCTAGGTTTGAGTTATACATAATATGTTTTCAATATACTCATACAGATTTGAATCTTCTGTTTACATCCACCCGTGAGATTTTATATTTTATGACACAATATTCATTTGATGCTTCCTCAGCAGTAGATCTGTTGTGAGACTGATGAAGACTGGTTTGAGTTTAAAGTGAAGACTATATTGTTCTAACATTAGTGAGAAATGTGTAGTTTGTGATTTTATGAGGTCAAAACATCTATAAAGAGGACACTGTTCTTGTAGCAGCTGTGTGGCAGCTTGTAGCAACTGGCACGACTTGCTTCTGTGGAGCAGTGTAATTTAATGTCCTTTTGCTTGTGTGCATGCATTGGTTATTTAACTTAGCCATAATAAAACCACTGTGGTACAGAGAGGGAACTAACGTGACGTTCATGTGAGACATCTCTGCTGGCCGATTTTGAATCGTTACCACTCTAGCCTGAAAATCAGGCTTTGCTGTGTCATCATGCATGGTAACTAAGTTTGCAGAAGCTGACATAGCGGCCAGCCATGCAGGAAGAAGGCAGGCGGGCGGGCGGGGGGTGGGGGGGTGGGGTGGGGGGGCAAAGTGAGTAGATAGACCGTGAATATGGGAAGTCTGTGGTGTGCTGAGGCTGATTTGCTGTGTCAGGAGGGGAAGGTCAGCTGATACAGGGCAGCTGGTGGAGCCGGGCGCTGGCCTGGACTATTAAGGTCAAGGCAAAGGCAGTATGGTTTTGCAGTATGAGGGCCAACAGAACTTCAGCAAAAAGCAAACACAGAACATCAACAATGGCACATTTTGTTATTATATATGTTCATAGTGATGGATTGTCGTTGTAGGTCATAGATGTTTTTTTTGTATCTGACACATGTGATTTGTCAGGTCTTGTCATATCTCCGATAGAGTTGAGGAGTGTCCCAGAGACATTTGTTTCCTCAGATCATCTGTTTTTGTGATCATTCCAGTGTGATCATGTCATGCCAGTTGAATGACTGTAAAGTAAATGAGTACTGTGTGTGTGCGTGCAGGAATGGTTGGGCCGGCACTGTTCCTGATTGCTGCCGGCTTCACAAACTGTGACTACATCATGGCAGTGGCCTTCCTCACTGCCTCCTCGTCGCTGGGTGGTGTGTCTGCCTCTGGATTCAACATCAACCATCTGGACATCGCACCCTCGTAAGAGAACACTGCCTTCTCTTCTGTGGAGAATTCAAGGCTATAAAGACTCAGATGGTTTACAGACAGTTGTATATCACAGGCACCCATATAATGTTTATATCACTGTTAAACTGTCGGCCATAGTGTTAAACAGTGCTCTACTAGTTAAGAGATTACTTTCTTGGATAATGATTGGTGAATTATGAAACTGTTGATCGTGGCATATTTGAAAAGTGCTTTTATAAGTCTGTTGGAAAGCTTTCTTGGCTTATAATATTTTATTTAGATATTTTTGTCTTCTGTCTACAGTTATGCTGGGATTTTACTTGGGATCACCAACTCCTTTGCCACCATCCCAGGAATGGTGGGACCAGTCATAGCAAGAGCACTGACTAAATCCGTAAGTTGCCTTTTTTTCTAGTATATGATGCTCTAACAGCTCATCGGTCCAGACAAAGTGTTGTCAAGAAGGCAGTATTGACTAAGACTTTACTCACAATGTAAGTCACCTTTTATCTGAATATTATGTAATGCTAATGCATTTTGCAAGCGGTATGTTATGCAAAAACACTCTGAGAAATCATTTCACTTTTCTCCAGCTGTCAATTATTTATGTCATACTCTTTCATGCTTGCAGTTAGTGTAACCAAAGATCCTTAATATACAATATACTTTATCAACCGTCTCTCTGACATAACTTTATCCTTCTATTTCGGTAAAATTATCCTCTTATTCTAGAACTCTTATTCTAGATCATCTTATTCTAGAACTCCATTTAGGTAGTGTTTATACCAAAGATTCTAGAGCGGAGCTCTGTTCTAGAATCTTTGGTTTATACTGTCCATCAGAGCCTTATCTATCGGCTCTGCTGTCCATGTTTAAAGGTGCGATTTGTAGGATTGTTAACGAACGTTCTGTAGGACAAAATCAAAACACTGGTGAACGTTCTCAAGACTACCAGACGCGAGCCTCTTCTGGGTTGCCAGATGTAATGAAGACTTAGCTAACGTTAGTTGACCTGCAGCTGCTTTAACGTTTCTCCAACCATGACCCAGCTACACATTACTGAAAGAGTGAAAACAAAAAATACCTCTCTAACCAACGTAACATATTTAGCTGAAGTTAGCGATGCAGATGAAGTTTAGCATAGGCTAACTGTTGTGGAGAAATATGGCCAGCTCTGTGTCAGACTTGATATTCTTAGTTTGACGAAGACGTCACCATCTCAGGAAGCTCCTCCGATGCGCATCCACTTAATTTGTTTCTTGTTTTAATTTTGGAAATTTGCCTGCCTCTTGTAGGCGTTCATGACTACAACTGACAGCTGTTGACAGTTGGCCTTTGCTAATTTGGCAACCCAAATAGGAGGACGCCTAGCCCATTATTAATACGCTATTCTAGAATTAATCGTTCAAAACATAAACGAAAATTCCAAGAGATTCCGCCCCGTAACTGATTTTTTTTCATGGGTTTTACGGGATTTCACAGGTTAGAGTAATGTTGTCAAATAAGCCATTACTTCAATTCATCGTGTTTCCTCACTCTCTGACAACATATGGTGATCATTTTTGGAATGGTTACAGTTTATTTTCCATTATTTCCTACATACTGGACCTTTAATCCTTTCTCCTCTTGTGTTCTCTAACATTCTAGAACACTATGGAGGAATGGCGAACTGTGTTCTACATCTCAGCGGGGATTAACCTATTTGGAGCAGCCTTCTTCACGCTGTTTGGGCAGGGGTCAGTCCAGCCATGGGCTGTCCACCGCACACATTCTCAGTGAAACTCACAATGCAAGATGCTCTCACCATTTACGGAGGATGCATGTGGTATGACCAAAGGAATGGACACTGAACTGAACTTTGGGATCAGTCTTAGATAGATGTAGTATTCACACAATTATCAAAAGAGATTTACATGGCTGACTTTTTCTTTTATAATATGTAAATATTATATTGTTTTATTATTTTGTATGTGTTTGTACAACACCTTACATGTCAATACTACAGCCTTTTCGTTCATTACTTACTCATGGCATTATATTTGTTTCACCATCCCAAATGGTGGCCTGTTTGGCCTGTTTTGCTCATGAGCCATTCCTCAAGCTTATCGAATTCCATTGATAGTCAAGCTTACTAATGGTGTAAAGGGAACACCAGTGAATTGGTATTTCACTAATTGTTTGAAGGAACAGTTATGTCTACAGTAAATTATCCTTAACTTGTTCACTTTCTGGGTCAACTTCACATGTAAATGGACCCTGGTGTTCAAATAATTTAAAAGCCATTAAAAGGTTAAGTGCTGAAAGTTGAGACATAAATGGTTTCAACTGTATTCGATTTCTTATAAAGATTGTTACAACAAGAAATGTATCTGTAAAAAGAGACTAGAGTTTCTCCCATTTTGGTCCTATTAAGGTGGAGGCTATGGTTAGACCTGCTGCATTAGTGTTGAAAAGGGGAAACAATGGTCCTTTGAAAACTGTGAAGATATGGCTTGCTTTGCCATCATGTAATGGTAGTTTAGTTTGAAAGCAAAACAGATATTATTGAAGGAGTTGCCTTTAGATTAAATCAGTACGATCACAAAGCATTTACATTTATTTTACAAATACCGGTTTCCTCTGGAGTACTGACATTCCAGAGCTGAAATGAAGTGGTTGGGAGTGTATTGGAGTTTGAAAGCCAGAACACACATGAAGCCTGTGTTCTCCTAGAACAAATGCCCTGGCCTTTGTTGTACCCAAACTGTACTATGATGAAGAAAGTATGATTGTCGAACCAAAAGTATGCCAAAGGCTGTCTAACTAATAGCATTCTGTTGTGGATCTTGTTGGGGTTGAATGGGGTGAATGTGTCAAGCCTTTTTGTTCCACTGACGGGTCATCTATCGCCATCTAACTACAGTAATCTTCACAGTGGACCATAACATTACTGCTTTAGATCTCCACACACTTTGTGTTTTATCTGCGATCATATTTAGCACAATATTGAAAAGCTGGAGATCCATCTGTTTGGATTGTACAGACAGTAGCAGATCCATAAGACTTTTGAGCTTTGTAGTAGTTTTTTCTCTGGTCAGGTGTCTAATATCTCCTCTCCTAGATGTGCCTTAAATCCGCAATTAGTATGCACTTTTGGTTTCAACTAATTCAGACACTTGACACTGAATACTTGTTTTTGGTTTGCTACATCCTTTCCTAGAATGTGAGGTAGCCTATTATGCAAAGGCATATATTTGTTTCATTTTTTGATGTGCTATGTCCTTTCCTAGAATGTGTAGCCTATTGTGCAAAGGCATATATTCGTAACACTTCTTCTCAAATACACTTGTTATTGATGTCATAGTTCACCAAACATAGTGCAAGAATCAATCACTACATGAACAATTACAATACTGCAGACAGGATTTTAGCCATGACTTCTCCAGCGGGCATGTGTTTCGTTCATGTCTGGAGTCAAGGACTAGCTCAGGTGAAAGTTTGACCAGCCCTGTTTTTCCCCCTTCTTTTCTGTTTCTGTGAAAATACAAGTGCTGACGTATTTACATATTTAAATACATCACTCTGGAATGGTGTGCCTGTTGGTTCAAGTCAGGGAGCGTCATTCAGTTGGTTAATTAAACTGTTGTAACCCTACTTTTAAGGTGTTGCTTGAACCCTGAGATCAGAAGGGAAGGTTTTTCATACTCACATTTCTTTAAAAAAACTAAAAACTTATTTGCCAATTTTATTTGTAACATTTGTTAAACTTTTATTTGAATGTGTAGGCTATTTTATTATTTTGAATAATCATGTCAAGGTCCTGCAAAGGGACATGGTGGGATTTTATTCTATATTGCGGTGGGAATTTATTTATTGAGTTCCCATTGTATTCCCCCGCAATACTTTTGCGTTCCTTCGTTATAGTTTAACATTCTTTGCAAAGTCAAAATTCCAGGGAATGGAAAAGGACCTCTAAAAATACATTTCCACCATGGCCCTTCGCGGGCTTAGTATTTTTGAGTTGCAAGGGTCATTTGTAAACACAGTCTTTGTACTGAACTTGAAAAACTTTGTGATGAGAATGATGTTTCACTGTGTAGCAGTTGCAACACATGCTGGATTACAAATACATTCTTATGTGGTAGCTAATACATTTTATGCCACTGTCAATTTGAACGCACAGGAATATTAAAGATCTATCAGCATTTTTCGTTATTGCAATTTGCCAGAAACATTAGGTTTTCTGCTCATGTGCTGTCAATGAATCAATTTAAAATCCAAATGCCAAGCCAAATAAAAGCATTCACGTTTTCATATAGTCCGCGCCCGCGACTACAACGATGCCAGGGCCTAGGGCACACGAATAATAGTGTCAATATGGGTTTTCAAGCGCCGTACTAGGTCAGTGAACGCAGTCTACGTAGTCTGCGCACCTGTTACAAAACGGATCACTCTGTTGGCGTAAGTTGGGCTAATAGCCTACAATATGATAACATTTTAAAATAGGCCTATGTGCAATGTATGCATATTGATCTAATGAACAGCATTCAATGCCATCAGTAATGCTGCTATTATATTCACAAATGATGCTGTCCCTACAGGGGACATGAGTGTTGCGTGCATTTGCGCAACTCCTATTCCCCCCCTCCCCTCCTGAAATATAACCGGATCACCAACGCAGCTCAGCCTCTTCTGCGGCGACCGGGTATCACCAAACGAAGAGCAGGTAGGCTACAGTTCTCTATGCATGCTGTCCTTGATATCCCCAAATTTCTGCAGTAGCATTTTCTTAGTTGTGTGTCTAAGTAGCCTATTTCTTGGGGAAATATTTATCGGGAAAATTACGTGTAATGCATCAACTCGAAATAACGTAGTGATGCTGAAGCCGACATTGAAAGTGAATATCAGGCTAACCAACACTTGAGATGATAGAACATGGCGGCGTTTGCAGGGGGAGGATCGTGTGGATAAATCCTCCCGACACCCGAGTGGTCCCTGTCGCTATGGTTTAAAATAAACAAACTTCACTATTTTCATTATAATAACTCGAATATACCAGTTTCCAGGGAAGAAATATGAAGACAGTCAGGCCTGTCCTTTGGAATGTGTAATAATAATGGCAGCATCGACTCTTATCGCAGGTTGTTAGATAATCTTAACAGTAATAGCCCACAAGTTAACCTTAGTTAAGCTGGGAATCGGGTTAATTGGACAGTAAGGTCACTTCTAACGCCAGCACCAGTTGTAGGCAGCAGGTGAGTGTCTTCTCTAAAGAAATGTCACCTGCCTCAGTGTCCTCTTGGCTGTCATGTCTGGAAGCAAGTGAATTCTAGTTGTAAGTTTAAGTGTGACTATTGGTGGATTCTTAATGATGTCTCATAGTGATGTCTATTACTCACTGATACAGAGTGGCTTTGTTAACAGATTGAACCGCAATGCTGGTTTCTTCCCCTCCTCTCTTTCCTGTCTCCCTTTTGACTGGGCTGATGGTGCCACTGCAGCAGTTCTGGCTGTCTCCAGAAATGGCTGCGTCTGTACTTGCCAGCGCAGTCGAGCAAAATCTTTGGACAAAATGGAGGTCCCTCCTGTGCGGCTCAAGACATGGCGAGCCGAATGATGCGGAGACGCACTGAGTCTGTCGCATGCCGATATTGTCTGTCTCGCCTGTTGTTATGTCTCTAGGCAGTGCCCTGCCAGCAAAAACACTGGGAACGTTTGCCTGGCAGGCTGGTACAAGCGGTGGGGAGGGTTGCAGATTACACAGAGAAAGGTATCACTGGTAGACAAGGGTGTTTTTTTGTGTTGTCATGATTCGATCAATTACATGATTTCTTTGGGCCATCTGATGTTATGTGGTCGGCTGTTGACTAGCTGATTGTTGGTGATGGAAAGGAAATCCTCGGCAGGGTAGGCTATATGATTCCTGCTCTGATATGCGAGGAGACCTTGATAGCTGTGGACCATGTGACCAGTGCCTGCTTATGTAACCTTACATTTTCACTGCTAAGGCTGGAACGGGCCAGGACAGCTCAGCAGCAGAATCAGACTGAGATCCGGCCCGGATTGGGCCCTCTACTGGGCCTGTGTGTGTGTGTATGTGTTCTCTCCTTTAGTACCCCTGCAGCAATACAGCATCTGCAGGCTACAGTATGGCAGTGCAGGAATGTTGTGCAATAGTTGCTCTTGTGTTATGCCTTTGTCCATGGTGCTGGTCTGTCTCAGCCATAAAGAGCTGTGACGGCGCTAGCCAGAACATGACTAGAGGAGCTAGGCGTCTGGAAATATCAGACTTTATTACGCAGTAGAATGACAAGTCACGGTGAGATCAAAAAGGTTTTCTTAGGCTAAGGCAAATTTCAGTAATATGCTGTTTTTAATTCCAGGGAGAAAATATATAGTTCGGGTTTAGTACACAATCAACGTTCTTGGCTATTAGAATACAAACTTTTCTGGGTGTATTGACTTTGTCTCAGAGCGTTTCTGGACAGAACTGGGAATAGAGAAAGAAGAGTCTTCCTTGGTTTGTGTTTGGCATGATGGTGATGATCTTCACTGGTTTTCATTGTTTTTGTCCTAGCCGTTTTTGCTTCGTCTGTGACATTTGACCTATTGACCTATTTGACCATGGGAAAGGAGAAGCTTCACATCAACATTGTGGTCATTGGCCATGTGGACTCTGGCAAGTCCACCACCACTGGCCATCTCATCTACAAGTGTGGTGGAATTGACAAGAGGACCATCGAGAAGTTTGAGAAGGAGGCTGCTGAGGTGGGACTTTACAACTGGGGACATATTTTTTTGCCCATTACACCGCTTATTATATAGTTTATATAGTTTTAGTTATATTTGGGACTGGGTATAAGTGGGCTTAACATGCTTAACTGAGAAATATTTATACTGTATGTTATAAGGAACAGCATATGTTGATGAGACAAATATATTATCCATTAAGGAAGATGTTTACAATGTTTTACAATCTGTCATTAAAGCCTTTGTAACGCCTGTATAATTAAAAAAAATATATGCAATTAGTAACAAAATTATTCATACCCCTTCCGTTGTCGTTTGTTGTCCAGATGGGCAAAGGCTCGTTCAAGTATGCCTGGGTGTTGGACAAGCTGAAGGCTGAGAGGGAGCGTGGCATCACCATCGACATCTCCCTCTGGAAGTTTGAGACCAGCAAGTACTACGTCACCATCATCGATGCCCCCGGGCACAGGGACTTCATCAAGAACATGATCACTGGCACCTCTCAGGTAGACTTTGCCCTCGGAATCATTACATAACTCAGTCTGCCTATGTACCCACATTTCACACCTCTCTACATGCAACGAGAAGTTAACAATTGTTGAATTAAGTTGATTAACATTCAACTTTATTAAAGGTACTCTAAGCGATGCTGGGTAACGTCACTTCTGTTGACTTTCAAACAAAAGAGAGTGCCTGCTCGCTACTTCCTCCCCCTCCCTCCCGTGCAATTGAAACTCTTCTAAATGTGCATCTCGTCTGTGATTTGCTGAAACAGTTTATGTTTGAATTAGCATAGTAGAAGTTAAGATAATTTTTTGTCTAAATGTTACCATGGATGCTCATGTTTTTGCTTTTTATTTTGACACCTAAATGTTTTTAGAGGTGCTCTAAGCGACGCCACACGTTTTTTAGGCTAAACATTTTATGGCACTTACTGCAAACATCACCTAACCAACCGCTAGCTGTCTGTGTCCTGAATACACTGTAAAAAAACACAATCTCTGTGGACAGCCCAGGCTCCAAAAACGGCAACAAAAACAACCTGGGCAAACCTAGCCCATAAAAACACAAACTGTTCCAGCAAATCACAGACGAGATGCACGTTTAGGAGAGTTTCAATTTCACGGGAGCAGCACGGGAGGGAGGGGGAGGAAGTAGCGAGCTAGCTCTCTGTTTTGTTTGAAAGTCAACAGAAATGATGTCACCCAGCATCACTTTAAGCACCCAGAGCACCTTTAAGCATTTTATATGCAAAATGTGTACTCTTTCCCTCTCTCCTTAGAATGTTCTATTAATATAACTCTCTGTGGCATGGCGTGTTCTCTCCCAGGCTGACTGTGCCGTGCTGATCGTGGCAGCTGGTGTGGGCGAGTTCGAGGCGGGCATCTCCAAGAACGGGCAGACTCGCGAGCACGCCCTGCTGGCCTACACGCTGGGCGTCAAGCAGCTGATCGTGGGCATCAACAAGATGGACTCCACCGAGCCCAACTACAGCCAGAAGCGCTACGAGGAGATCGTCAAGGAGGTCAGCACCTACATCAAGAAGATCGGCTACAATCCGGACACGGTGGCCTTCGTGCCCATCTCTGGCTGGAACGGCGACAACATGCTGGAGCCCAGCCCCAACGTAAGTGCTCCCTGAGTGTCTGATTACTGGCTTTATGCATGTGTGTGTGTGTGTGTGTATGTGTGTGAGTGAGACCATTTTCTTTTCGGAACCCAAACCACCTCTAGTAGTTGTGTACTGTAGCAATTTACTTGTAAACTTTTTATCTACTGTAAATCCATATTTGTATCTGTTGAAAATCCAAATGATGCCAGTAATTGCTATCCTGTCTGCAGTGCATGGCCATCATTTAGGTATAGTGTGAACCATTGTAGGATATGTAAATCTAATTCTGGAGATGATACCTTCATTACCTAATGTATTATGCAATGATAGACAATGCTCGCTGTGTGAATTGTTTTGCACGTTGTTGTTGTCATGGTGACTGAATACCACCATCTTGCTCTCGCTTCTCAGATGACTTGGTTTAAGGGCTGGAAGATCACCCGTAAAGATGGCAGTGCCTCTGGGACCACTCTGCTAGAGGCCTTGGACGCCATCCAACCCCCCAGCCGACCCACCGACAAGCCCCTGCGTCTGCCCCTCCAGGACGTCTACAAAATCGGAGGTGAGGACAACCACCAGAGGGCAGACTAGACACTGGCTGACGCAATCGGGTATAATCAGAACACAGACAGACAGGCCCAGAATGGGCTTAATTTGAGTGATAGCAAACATTAACTGATTCACTTCTGAGTCTGACTAGAGGAATGTTAAACAGCTAAAACTGATCAGAGGTGGCTTGAATTACTTATAGAAAGTTACTGATTGATGAGGCTAATTTACACTATCTTGGGCTTTAAATATGTTTTATAGGTTTAGGGATGTGTGACGAGGTGAAAAAGTTTGAATTTGAAGAAAAAGTTTGTTATTTTCATTCTGGGGAATTCATAACTGCATTCATAACTTTATCATGTGATCTCATAACTTTATTACGTGATCAAGGGAATTATTACATGGTAAATGTAGTCCACTGTTTTAACTGCCAGACAATCTGATCAGGAGAGCACTGCCCATATTTAAATCTGTCAGCTCTGTTGCTAGGCACCTTTTTTAGATACTGTTGCAGAGCTCTTGCAGAAAAGGCTCACGCGATCACACTTAACATTTATGAACTGAATTTCACACAGATATCCAGAGCAGTAATGTAGAATCACACATGCGCAGGTATTGGCACTGTGCCAGTGGGCCGTGTGGAGACGGGTGTCTTGAAGTCTGGCATGGTGGTGACCTTTGCCCCGGTAAACGTGACCACTGAGGTCAAGTCGGTGGAGATGCACCACGAGGCCCTCTCCGAGGCCCTACCTGGCGACAACGTGGGCTTCAACGTGAAGAACGTGTCTGTCAAGGACATTCGCCGTGGCAACGTGGCTGGCGACAGCAAGAACGACCCACCCCAGGAGGCTGCCAACTTCACCGCTCAGGTGAGCTCCATGGCAATAGTGATGTAATTATAATACAATGTATATATAATAATACTTTTGCCTTACTGCTGACATAGTGCATTCATACAGTAGGTTGAGAAAGATTAGTGATTAATATAAATTGCTGCACTGGTTTGGTGTGGATAAGAGCTTATACCCAAGATGAGAACAATACCCCAGACTGACAAAACTCAACATGGTACATTCCCTCGTTCTCACTATGTATATGCTTACAGTGTGTGTCTGTCTGTGTGAACACAGGTGATCATCCTGAACCACCCTGGCCAGATTAGTGCTGGCTATGCCCCGGTGCTGGACTGCCACACCGCCCATATCGCCTGCAAGTTCGCCGAGCTCAAGGAAAAGATTGACCGCCGCTCGGGCAAGAAACTGGAGGACAACCCCAAGTCCCTGAAGTCCGGTGATGCCGCCATTGTGGACATGATCCCTGGGAAGCCCATGTGTGTGGAGAGCTTCTCCGAGTACCCTCCCCTGGGTAAGTGCCTCAGTACAGCGGCCTGTCATAGCCAGGCCAGGTTACTGGCCAAATGTAGTTCTAACCTTTACAAAGCTGTAACCCATATTTCATTCCTTTAAGTTCAGTTTTATTTAAAAACCCAAAACGTTTTAGCCTTTTTTACATGTCCATTAGCTATTTATAATGTGTTACAAGACATAGCACGAGCCAAATAAGCAACCAATGCCATGACTAAGCGATTCATGGTTTAGATTGGAAGGATGCTAGTTGAGGTTTCAGAATAATGAATTAGAACAGCCTGTCGTTGTTGCGTTACAACGGATGGAACCCAATCCTGACTGGGTGGATTGGAGAAAATATTTCACCTGAGGATGCATCTGCTCATTTAGGGTTGTAGAGGAAGACTGTGACAGTGGCAGTTATGCATGGTTGGTTGTATGCATTTTAACTACTGATCTATACTTAATATACTTTACTTTATAACTAATGTTATAGTTATACCTTATAACTAATGTTAAGAAAATAGACCAAAATAGATCAGGTGTAGATCACACCCAAGTCATACAGCGCAGAAATCATTAGCCTACGGTCATTGGGCAGCGTGTCATCTTTTGATTGATCGTCTTGATTAAGTTTCACCCCCTTCTGTCTCTGCCAGGTCGCTTCGCCGTGCGTGACATGCGTCAGACCGTGGCCGTGGGCGTCATCAAGGGGGTGGAGAAGAAGGCCCCATCTGGCGGTAAGGTCACCAAGTCCGCGCAGAAGGCTCAGAAGGTGAAATGAATGTTGTGCTTAGCTGCCAACTCCAGAGCCACCCATGGCAGAGCAGAGGTCACCCAACTCCACCCTCCCGTCGGCTGCTTCAACTCCATCATCAGAGACTGGTTAATTGTTACAATGCATCGCAAAAGCATCAGGAGGAAAAAAACAAACAAATCCAAAAAGTCTGAGCACCGGTAAAGACACCACACGCAAGTCTCCCTAAGACATCTCACCCCTCAACAAAATGTGCTGACTTTCAACGAAACTTTGCAGTCCCATTTGCGTTCTGTCTTTAGCTTACCACTAGTTCTAAGTGTGCACAGTGAAATGGGGTTATTGACCTTGAAAAACCATGTGTGATTTTAAAAAACGAACCGGGAGGTGCTTTAAGTAATACAGATGTCTCTCCCGCTCTCTCTCTGGAGTGCAGTCTTAGTAAAGTTCTTCCGCTGTTGTCTTCGCTCTTAGTGTTCATTTGCAGTTAACGATCAAGTGCTCAGTCTCAACTGATCTCTACTGTACTTTACAAAAACAAAAAGAACAATCCAAATGTTAACTGATGCCTACCAGGCAGTATCTTAACGAGATTTTAAAAGAAATACTGTGTGAGACACATTTAGCTTTAAAATGTATAGAAATTGTTGTGTATAAAAGTGACATTCGTGCAATACTCTCTAAATTTGTCCAATTGCCGGCATGTGAAGTTTCCATGCACCGAATTGTTCAGATTTTCTAGCACTTTTGATTGGCGTTACGCTGACTCTGCACCAAGCACTTATTGACTTTGATTGGCATTAGCTTTCGCACCTTATTGTTCATAAACTCAAAAAGCTTTCATGTCATATTAAAGATGTTTAAAACCAAACAGTGTGTACTCTTTTTCCTAGGCTCTGATTGCCAGCAATCAGTAAGCTGGTATAGCAACAAGCAAATGAGTAAACAAACACGTCATTCAACTTATGACTACAGATTTTATTATGCAAGGTATATTCTCATTAAAGAGAGAAAGAACCGTTATTAAGAGCGATAGTTTTAACTGTGCTATTAGGCCACAAGGTGGGATTAGAAACATCCTAATTTGTGCTGCAGTCCATAGTGAGTTATATTCTCATTACACAGAACCGTTATTACAGTTTTGTGCCACTGTTTACACACATTTTCAAAACTCACACACAAAACCCACTATTGCTCAACACAAAATGCCTCAAATCTCCATTCAAAATGTCAAACACATCTCTAAAGCAAACATTCGCCTCACATTATAAACACTATTCTCATAATGTGTGTGAGAAGGCGCATAACCAAAGATTTTTTATCTGATGGCTCAGGACAGATAATCATGGTATGGTATGGGACAAAGATTCATCACATGCATGTCTTTTCTTGTGCAATCATAATGTCTGTCCTGGACTGTTATGTTTGCCCTGATTGGTTCTTATGGCCTAGGATCAATGGTGAGCCAGGGTAGACACTCATGTGATGACCCAGGACAAAGGTAACATTATTATGACCATCGCGCTAGTGAATGTTTCGTCAGAGTTGTTTTTTTTCCGGATTTCTTTTTTCCTTCGGTAATTTTGTGCCAATGATTCCTGGGACACTGAAAAGAGGTGTGTAGCCCCAAAAGGATGACACGGAACCATTGTTTTTCGTTTTGATCCGTCACCCACCCGCCGCACCGGACCCCCAATAAGGATGATAGGGTGGGCACAGTTTTCTGTGAATATATCGAGAACCATAGGGCCTAGGATGACCAATTGTTTGTTTTTATACAGAAATGCTCTTTCATGTATAAAAACATACAGTAGGCTGTGCTGGGTTAATTGAGTGGATGTTATTGTAGACACCTACATTGAAATCAAAAAGGGGATCCCAGGGCAACTGAAGTTCCTCCAATTGTGCAATCTTGAAGTCAAGTCAGCAGTTTTTTTGGCGCCAAACATTCACCAACGGAAATCAAAGATGTTGAGCTTTCTTTCCATGTTTCCATGCACTATGCCATTTTGGTCTCCTTTTCTGGCATGTTCATTTGATGTTTTAACCAATGAGTACATTAACCATTTTAATTTTACATACAATATATTTATCTGACACTGTAGACCTATGTGCTTGAGTTCAGATTCCGAGATGGTATGCTGAGGATTGAAATGGTGTTGGTGTGCTTCATTGCCCTGTTTATGAATATACTGTATGTTGTGATTTATTATGCTGGGCAAACCAGAGACACCAATGCCCCTTCTCAACACAGCAAGCTGATGATGAACACATTAGATTGTAACTGATGATTTAAAAATACTGTAGCCTATTGTTGATGTATATTGAGACTGTAAGTATGTTCATCATCATGATGTAGAGATTAATCACTGTATGCCATACCATGTATGCAATCCAGGGATGTAGTGGAGGCTATATGCAAGTATTTGTTCAGCGCCGTTTACGCACTTTGTGAATTTCGGAAATAGCTTACACACCTCTAAATTGTGTTTATCCTCCTTTAAATAGCATACCGTTCTTAAACAATTGTAAATTAAGCTTATATCGTTTTTATGTTGCGCAACAGTTTATCCATATTGCGTTGCATTATGGTGTCAGTGACCAGCTGTCCCTACTATTGATTATGCCAGAAAACGGCCTCGACTACAACCCCAAAGTAAATGAGATCCATAAACAATACAAAACTTCCACAAGATTTGCATTAGGCCTACTCTATTTACCAATATCAATAATGTACTATGCATGGGTAGCATACTAATGAGGAAGGTGGGACATGTCTCATGTCATGGTAGATCACATTCTCAGGGTTTAAGCTTTCATATAAGTTGTTACAATTCCTGCAAATGGCTATATGGATCTGTAGTTTTTTTGGGGAGGCAAGAAAATACAGACCAACAGGGTGGAAAAGGACTGCAGGGCCATACAGTCCCTGAGGTTTGGACTGACATATTTAATTTGTCACTAGCCCAGGCGGCTGTCCCCGCGTGCTTTAAAACCACCTCCATCGTGCCGGTGCCAAAACACTCCACTGCAACAAGCCTTAATGACTTTCGTTCAGTTGCACTCACCTCCATCATCATAAAGTGCTTCGAGAGGCTGGTCCTGGCCCATCTCAAGACCTGCTTACCACACTCACTGGAACCCTTCCAATTCGCCTACCATCAGAACAGGAGCACTGAGGATGCCATCTCTACGGCACTTCACTCTGCCCTGTCCCACCTTGACAATCGCAACACCTATGTGAGAATGCTGTTCATTGACTTTAGCTCAGCATTCAACACAGTCATCCTCTCCAAACTGATCACGAAACTCAGTGAACTGGGCATCAATACCTCCCTCTGTAACTGGATTCTGGACTTCCTAACCAACAGACCTAAGTCTATTATGTTAGATAATCACACCTCAACCATCATCCTGAACATCGGTGTACCACAGGGATGTTGCTGACTGAGCCCTCTCCTCTACTCCCTCTTCACCTACCACTTCACACCTGTACATGGCTCTAACACCATTGTCAAGTTTGCAGACGACACTACGGTGATTGGTCTCATCAGCAACAACGACGATGAAACAGCCTACAGGGAGGAGGTCCAGCACCTTACATCGTGGTGCACTGACAACAGCCTGGCTCTCAACACCAAAAAGACCAAAGAGCTCATTGTGGACTTCAGGAAGTCTAAAGCTGGCACACACACCCCCATTCTCATCAATAGGACTGAGGTGTAGCGTGTCACCAGCTTCAAGTTCCTGGGTATTCACATCTCTGAGGACCTCTCTTGGACCCTCAACACCTCTACCCTGATCAAGAAGGCTCACCAGCATCTTTTCTTTCTGAGGAGAAGGTCCACCTGTCTCCCCAGATCCTGGTGAACTTCTCCCGCTGCACCATCGAGAGCATCCTCACCAACTGTGTCACAGTTTGGTATGGCAACTGCTCTGCCCACAACCGAAAAGCACTGCAGAGGGTGGTGAAAACTGCCCAATGTATCACTGGTTCTTCACTCCCCTCTATCGAGGCCATCCAGGGCAAGTGATAATTGCGTAAGGCGCACAGCATCATCAAAGACTGTTCTCACCCCAACCACAGACTGTTCTCCCCACTACCCTCCGGGAGGCGTTACAGGTCTCTAAGCACCCGAACAAGCAGGTTCAGAGGAAGTATATACAGTATATCGATATTATTCTTACTACTATTATATTGTTACTGCTACTACATTGCACATATTTGTACATGTTGTTCATACATTGTTCATATCACATAGCCATATTTATTCTGCTCTTTGAAGGGAATATTTTGTATTCATATTTTATGTGAATGGTTTAATGATTCAAGTCTTTATGACTTGAAGACTGTATAGTTCTTATGGTCATTTGTGATTGTGTACCCATGTGTACCCTGTGTGTGTGTCTTTGGTCTGTATGCAGTGTATCCATTGTTTATGCTTTTTGCCCATCACCAAGGTGTGAATGTTTGTAGAACAGCATGTGTCCAAGCCTCTGAAGGACTTCCCAGGAAAGGGGGTAGTTTTAATTAAAAGATAATAGAAGCTGACCAGACCTGATGAAGGCCTAATCCTCATCCTCCCTTTCTATTGCATATTCAAACTGGGTTGGACCTAGAGGTCACTCCTTCTTTGTGTGTATCTTTAAATATGGTCTCTGTTAGTCAGAGAAAGAAGAGAATATTGAGAATCTGGTGAAACCCATGATGGGGTGACACAAACATGTACTTTTCTCCCTTGAGGGGCACTAGGCCCCTCATTGAAAAGAATAAAGCCTGGATTCTGACCTGCATCATCCTGATTAAGTCTCAAGAGAAATATGGTAGTAAAAAATATACTATCATCTTATAAAGTAGCCTAACTGCTAACACACTGCACATACTCATATCTAATTATGACCGCCGCGCAGCGAAGCGGCGGTCATATAGGTTTAGTCAGATTTTTTTTTTTTTTTCTTTTTCGCATGTCCAAATTTCCGTCAATGAGTCCCAGGACACTGAAAGACCGGGGTAGACGAAACTTGGTGGGCATGTAACCCCATATGGATAGCATGGAACCATCGTTTTTCGTTTTGATCTGTAGCCCCCCCGCTGGACTGCACCCCCCGAAAGGAGGGTAGGGCAGACACAGTTTTCTGTGAATATCTCGAGAACCGTAAGGTTTAGGAGGACCATTTTTTTTTGTAAGTTGATCTCAAGTGGCCATGTCAACCCATTCCATAACCACTCATTTCATGTATAGCGCCACCTAGTTAAACACAAAAAAGTAAAAATGAGGTGTTGTAATCGCAGGTATCTGTGACCTAACATAGTCAAAACTGCACGAAATTGGAAGTGTAGGATCATTATGACACCCTCTGAATGCACGCCAAGTTTCGTGGAATTCCGTTCATGGGGGGCCACACAATAAATTAATTTATGTTACTATACACCAACTGGCCTGTAGGTGGCCGGAGACAGTTTTCTGTGAATATCTCGAGAACCGTAGGGCCTAGGAGGTCCACCTTTTTTTTGTATGTTGATCTCAAGGGGCCATGTCAACCCATCCCATTACCACTTATTTCATGTATAGCGCCACCTAGTTAAAAATTAAAAAGCAAACATTTTGGTGTTTTCATCACAATATCTCTGGCTGACATGGTCAAAACTGCACGAAATTGAAAGTGTAGGATCATTATGACATCCTCCGAATGCATGCCAAGTTTTGTGTACTTTCGTTCATGGGGGGCCTTACAATAAAATAATTTATGTGTACATTTAGTGACGTACACCAACAAGGATTCCCGGGACACTGAAAGACCGGGGTACACAAAACTTGGTGGGCATGTACCCCCACATGGATAGCATGGAACTGTCATTTTTCGTTTTGATCTGTAGCCCCCCCGCTGGACTGGACCCCCCGAAAGGAGGGTAGGCCAGACACAGTTCTCTGTGAATATCTTGAGAACTGTAGGGCCTAGGATGACCATTTTTTTTCCGTATATTTGCCTCCAGGGGTCATGTTAACCCATTTCATGTGCACACATGTTCACAAACAGATACACACGCACACACACACACTCTCACACACACACACACACACCCACACACATAACATAAACATAACACAAACAATCAAGAATTTCTCAGAATTATGAACAGGCAAGATGGAGGTGGGGTTGTATAAAATGAATTTTACATGTGAAATCTATGAACTAATCATGTTTTGGGACTTGTTGTCTAGCAGATACCAGTGAGAATTGAGTGTGGATAATGCAATTTAGTGAGACAGTTAGAATCATATAGGCCTTTCAGCGTGATTTCTTTTTGTGGAAAAAATGTGGACTGGGCGGCGGTCATATTTTGTACCGCTCTGCGGTACATCTAGTTTATATTACTCTAAACCACTTTCTGTAAACCAACTGCATACTACTCTCTAAACTGTACTATATTTCTTGTCCTACCTCACTACCTGTCTATACATTTTATATCACATTGCACTTTTCTGCTTATTTGCACTTCTGGTTAGACACACACTGCATTTCATTGGCTTTGTACTACTCTGCACAATGACAATAAAGTTGAATCTAATCTAATCTATTATATAACTACAGAAAACAAATGTAGTTTCACTATAGATTTATTTCCCTGACTAAAGGAAGTGTACCCTAGTCTATCAAAGCAATAAAGATAAAGTTTTTAGCATTTTATAGTTTATATTTATTGAGGAAGTTGATTACATTGCATTGGGGACATGCTGAATTGAACGCATACCACAGAAAAAGTGCCTTTTAAGTTATTTATGTTAAAGCAATAGAAAACACCTAAACAGATCAAATTGATTTGTTATTAATATTTGTCTAATTTTATTAAAGAATAAGAGTAAGGAAATCATTGGGACATGTAAATTTGATCCAAAACAGGAAATCACCCATATATTATTTTATTATAGGTAGTCTGTCTAAGATTTCATATTTCTTATTATTTTATTTATTTCATTAGGCCATTCTGACATGCTTACATCCTGATATTTTTCTGTCTTTAGTGATTTAAATCAAAGATTCTAGAGCGCTACGCGCAAGATGGATTTCTGCCTGGAAAATACGTTGGATATGTTGAAGTACGTTCTATGACTCTATGGGCGCCATTTTAATAAGCTCAGGTGTCGTCACAGACGCTGGCTACCGTGGGAATCCTATGGCGCTGATCCTATAATGTTATCAATAGTTGTTCTTTAAAGCTGGATGTTGAAATTACGACAAAACCCAATAGACCACACCATGTCTAGACCAGTTAAATATATTGTATAAAGACAATGTCGAATTATTTCCGAGGGTAAATTAGGCTAGGGCACTGACATCTGTCCATCATCCACCAAAACTAAGTTCAATAGGCCTATGTTTGGGATATAGCGTTAATGTAATTTCGTTACTTTGTTGGGAAACGAAGTTTAAACCTCGTAGTGCATTCATTTCTGATATCGCAAGATTCTGATGAACTTTAGTTTTGAAACATCGCTATTTTCCTTAGCCTGCTGTCATTCATCTAGCTAAAAGCCACCTCCGTCATAGCCTATGCTACAATGTTGCCATGTTCTGAACGTCTGCATTTTACAGCTCAGATGCAACGTGACAGTTCATTTAAACTTCACAACGAGCTCGGCGAATTAATATACAAGTGTGATAGCCTACGGCCAACAAAATTGATCTACTTCATAGGTGTGCAAATAACATAGGCCTACGGTTAATGGTCGTTCTAAATTACGTAGGACAATGGGGAATTCAACCAAGCAGTGGAATAATATTGTGTAATATTTATTTCACAAACAACAAAAGATGGGTAGGCTATATCACGTAAAGGTTCACTGTTAAAAATCACAACTGTGTAAAACAGAATGCCACCAAATATTTTTGCTGAAAACTTGAAACAATGAAATGAGTGATAGGCTTAGGCTATAAGGGCACACAGCGCTTGGGACCATGCGATGTGGTCAGGATACACACCGGTAGCCTATACCATGGCCCGCCGCCCGCCTGATTACAGAAATGTACCCACCTCTTTTTTTACTACACCCCTGATGCCATTCGGCGAATGGAAATAATCTGCCCGATCAAGTTTGAGAGTGCGGCCCCGCCCTCTGCTTTGCTTATACGAAAAAACGCCAGGCATACTTTTTCACTACCTGTTTCGCATGAAGAGAACAGCACTATGTCGGGCAGGAAGATATCTCCCAAATGCCAAAAAAAAAACCAAACCGAGCAGAAGGACCCTAAACGCACCGACTCTCAACGTACTCCAACTCAAGCAAAGTCTTCGACACGGACACCTGGGGCAAAGGCACAAAGTGCAAAGTGTGACAGAGGAGCACGCGGAAAGAGCCCTGTAAGAAGTGTGATGGTACCAAATCCACCTGCAGTCAGTGGAAAAGGGGCACACCGCAAGAGTCTGGAGCCAAAGCGACCCCCTGGCGCTGCTGAGAGTCCACGCGGCAAGTCACCTCCTCCACATATCAGAAGAGGCTGCAGTAGAGATGATGATCTAAGCAGAGGTCTTCAGAAGACGGTGGACCAACTGAAGATCAGAAGAGATGCAAAGAGCAAAGCCGCGAAAATAAAAAATGACGTCGTTGCGAAGATCAGAACTCATCTGGAGAAGTCTAGGAATTTTAAGGAAATTACGCTTTTACCAACCGGTAGCTACTTCGAAAATCTCAAGGTAATTGTTTGAGACCGCCCATCTCATTAGGTTCTCATCTAGTTGTTGTTTTTGCTGCCTTCAATAAAATGGAGACCATAGACTACTATAGAGTTCCAACATAAAGTTTTTTGTGTACAAGGAGGCCCGAGATCGAGCGCAACAAATCCCTTGGCGATCAATAATAATAATAAAAAAAATCCACCAAAGCATGGATTTTGGACACGGGGATGGAGTCATGGCGACATAGGTTTAGGCATATAGCCTACTTCTTTGAGAGGGAATATGCACCCATCACTGGCACTAACAAGAGAAGAGTTAGCCTAATGCAAGTCCATTATATTTCTCGGCATGGTTTTTAGAAGTTATTTAATGGTAAGAAAAAATAAGTTAATTTTGAAAGATTAAAGTCAATAAAAGTCTGGGAATGCTTCAGGAGCAATAAACCAGACACGAGTATAGTCGTGGAGCGCTTGCTTATAAGCGCATCAGTTATATATCTTATCAGTAGCCTAATATCTTCTGTCAAATGAACACACTTACCGACATGGATATAGCGCCATGTTATCCATGAATAAACTTGTTGGTTTTTCTGAGAAATGGCCATCACCCAAGACCACCCGTAACACCTGTAAATTACCTCACTGGCAACAGACCTCATGCTTTTTTTTCAACTTTTATTTCTCAAATGTTATGATTTGATTGTGAAACAGAATATATTAATTTTGTACATGTTGTTTGCATTGACTGTATGGTATTAGTACAGTGTTACATTAAATGTCCCATCAACAATTGAAATACACAGACAGTGTGCATGCTCTAACCTGTTAACATGGGTGCCGAAATGAAAACGGACAGGTAACGCAGCTGACACGCAGTTGCCATGCATCCAATGTGAAATGGCCGTTAGTGCTTTTGATCACACCTGCTTTACGCACGTGCACTCTTGTTTTCGAAAGCGGGGATGATGCTGAAGCACCGTCTCACTTCATTTTAAAGTTTCTAACTGCTTCTAATCATTTTGTTTTTGAATTCCAGATTAGTAATCCCGACGAATTCGATGTGATGTTCACAACCTGTGTAAAAAGAGTAGATGTAAAGCCTTTTGGCTCAGATGGAGCCTATTACAGCGTGACGTTTAAACGTCATCCACAGAAACATGTCCTGGACGACTTCCTCTCCGAAGATGATGTTCTGTGCGCCAGCCTCATGATGACCGAGTTTCGACGTGAAGTAAAAACAGCTATTAAGAATATACAAAGTAAGTGATGTCAGTAGAGTTTAAAAACCTGCAAAAAACGTGGCCAAAAACAATGCTTTGCATGCACTGTAATTCGAAGGGTGGGTTGCATGGATCAGAACAGTAAGGCCTACAGTGGGCCTACAGAAACCAAAAAGCTGGCTACAGCTCGTAAACCTTATGATACTAGGCCTACAACAAAATAACCTTCTAATTCTAAACTATCGACATCGTAGCCCATTTCGTCAGAGGGTCTATGTTGTACATGCAATTCAATGGCATTCGTGTGTTTTCGCAGTTGAAGGCAACTTAAAGATGGAGCCCAAGAAGCCTAAATCTCCAGCTGTGACACTGACACTGAATGTGGACAAAAAAGAGATTTCAATTGATATCGTCCTCGGTATCGAGGTCGGAGGCAGATGGCCGCTGTGTGCGGAAGATGGTATGAAAATCGAAAAATGGCTGAGCAAGAAGGTGAAACAAGATCTTAAGTTCAAGCCTTACTATCTGGTTCCCAAACACGAAGGGTCTGCAAATAAAGAAGAAGATGGAGTTCTTGCAAAAGGTAGCCACACTTATTTACGCATTTAAACCCAGCGGCCATATTTAGTATGGCCACAATTCTAATGTTTGTTATATGGAATATTTAGACTATGTAAAACGACGCAATTCTGATGCATCCCAGACAACCATGTTATGACACATAGGCCTATGTGTCTGTATCTTAGCTATAGCCTACATTCAAAGGTTAAGAATAAGTAAATACATTAAGAATTTTCAAGAATATTAGTTGTGACATCAGTTATTTAACACAATTATTTCATTATCCAAGTAAGTTTTGTTCTTTATAACTGAACATTCATAATGTACCGTCTTAACTATCCAAAATGTGAAAAAAAAAAAAAAAAAAAAATCACCTACAGTTCAACGAATGTCAGATCAGCTCGTGTCAACATCTGCCCTCATGGCTGAAAATAAAAATGGGCCTACCGCACTCCAACCTATTCACTTTCATTTCACACCTCTTCAATGATGACGTTGATCAGCAGAAAAGAGAAGTGGTTGGGATGAAATTTCAAATGCTTTAAAAAGCAACACTTTTTCATTTTACAGATGTCTGGAGGATATCCTTTTCTCACGTGGAGAAGTTCATCATGAAGAACCACGGCAAAGAGAAGACCTGCTGCGAGGAAAAGGGGCCAAAATGCTGCAGGTGGCAGAATATCGCAGATTTTTAATATTATGAAAACCAACCCATGAAATAGTTAATTAACTATTAATAACTTTTGCACATCTCCATAGAACATTTTATTGATTATTTTTGATTTCTCCTCCGTCCATCTACCCATGTACTTGATTGCCTAGCTTCTGCCCCCCCCGACCCCCGACCCCCATCCCCAACACACACACAAAAAACACACACACTTAGATCACTGTCATTACCTCACATACATACAGCACATTGCTTGCTACAGTAAGCCTCCTCTACATACTTGCTGCACACTGCCCCCCCCCCCTTCCCTACATACACAGCACATTGTCTTCAGGATCTTCTCCAACACACATCCTCTACATACTTACAGCATACTGCCCCCACCTACCCACACACACACACACACTACACACACACACACAGTCACTGCTCCACTCCCCTCCCGCCCACACACACACACACACATCTTCACTGTCATCACTCATACATACAGTACTCTGCTTGCAATAGTAAGTAAGTCTCTTCACCATATTTGCAGTACACTGCCCCCCCCTCCCCCCCATACACAGCACATTGTCTCATGAGGAAGCTTCTCCAACACACATATTGCACACTGCACTCTCCCCACACACACAGCACACTATCCCATCTCCCTTGTCATCCCCCCGACACACACACCAAGACCCCTGGCAGTTGGGTTAGCCCCTTGAGCCGTGGATCTGCCCAAGGTTTCTTCCTTGGTGAGGGAGTTTTTCCTTGCCCCTGTTGCTCTTGGGTGCTCCTTTTTGGTGCCCCATCCTCCCAATCCCAATCCTCCCCCACCTTTCTTATGCAGCCCTTGCCACTTAATCTACTAAACCCCTCTTCTACTGCACCCCCCCCCCCCCCCCATAAATGCACAAACAGGCTGACACCAGACTTAATTTCACTGCATTTCTTACTTCCAGTAACTATATGCATGTGACTATAAACTTCCTTGTATCCTTGTATAATAGACCTATTATTAATAATAGCCCTATTCACTGATGCCTTTGTCTTGGTTGTTTTACATCAATAATTGAAGGTTTTACCCAATTCAACTGCATGCACCAAGCGTGCACCAACATTATAGTAAATATTTCTGCGTTTTAGATTTAGCCTATAGGCCTGAGGTCAGCAAGACATCTATTTCAAAATAATGAGTGCCATGCCACTGCTTAATTTTGGTTTGGAGACGCATGGGACTCAATAAATGGGATAAATCAATATGAAATTATTCATGTCTACTTTCTGAAAGACTAACAAATGACAATTTTGGATTTATGCAGAAAGCCATGTCTGAAACTCTTGAAGCACCTTCTGGGAGAACTCAAGGCCAAACATGAGACTGAGCTGTCAAAGTTCTGCTCCTACCACACCAAGACCACCCTTCTACACGCCTGCACAGTACGAACTGAGGACAGTGACTGGAAGCTCTCCGATCTTCATGACTGCTTCCAGCTTCTACTGCAGGATTTTGTGGCACACTTGAAGCAAAGAGAGCTCCCAAACTTCTTTATCCCCAAGCATAACCTCCTTGGCTCAGTCAGTGCTGAAAGCTGCAGGAAACTTGCCGACTACATCGAAAAGGAGCGCAACAATGGGTTCCCAATTTTTTCAAAATGATGTAAAGGACTAGCCAATAAAATTTTTGGATTTGTACTGTGATGTTTACATATATTTATTGTTTATACTTACTTAACTTAAGTAACCAAAATTATTCAATAAAATTCACAATTGATAAGACAATTTTTTCTTCAACGATTCGACTGTGGTTGATTTTATTTGAACAAGGCAACAAAAAATGATTTAAACGGATTTCCAAAAAAGTATAACTAAGTTAAATAATACGTTGCCATTACAAGGAAACAAAACACCTGGAACATTGGATGTCTAGAAAAACATAGACACTTGACTTTGTGGGGACATTAGCGTATTAGAGGTTCAAGGGTAACCACTCTAAAAGTGTCCACAGTTCAGCAACCTAGAACGATACCAATTAACCCGATAACCGGGCAACCTAATACACTGTGGTTTGCATCATAGGAATGAATGGATATAGGCAAAAACCGCTCAAACACATGATGCTGTGAATGACACCTGTAGATCAGATCCAGGTTAAATCTCTGTCCCTTCTCCCTCCTCCACGCCCTCCTCCTCCTCCTCTGCTCCCACCTCGTGTAGGCATCATGGCCCTCTCTCTCTGCTTTTTCTCAAACCGTTCTGCCATCAAGACCAACTCCTCTGGAACCTCCTAAAACACACACACACACACACACAGATCCATGAACCCTCAAATATGATCAGTGCTAACATGAGAAAGTGAAAGGGTAATCCCATCCAAGATCAACACTTCTTTGCGCCTTTTACTGGCAACACTCAGGGTTCCCACTCGAAGTCAGATGCAAAATTCCATGACTTCTTCCCTGTCAAAAAGCCACCTGAATTTCCATGACTTACTATATAATGAATGGTACAATATACCGATCAATAATTCCAGGGCAGCCGTGTAGCGTTCAAGAATCTTTTACTTTTTTTTGAGAGGGAGATGAATAAATGGGCATTGAATAAACAAAGTGGCTCTACTCAAGCAAGCAGTACAGCTAATAACCGGATATACACCAATTCTGTGTGGAGATATTTGTATTAATGTATTTTGACATGGTAAACTGCTAAAAAAAAAAAAAAAAACTGATATTCCATGACTTTACCCCAAAAATTGTAAAATTCCCTGACTTTCCATGTCTGGAATAGACTTTCCAAAATTCCATGAAAATCCAGAAATTCCATGACCCGTGGGAACCCTGAACACTGTAGAAGTGTGGGTATCATTTATTCAGTAAGCACAACAGCAAAGAGTTTCAATGACCCTCATTTATCAACCGAGCGTAGGTCTGAGCGCAGAAATCATCTTAAGACGGGGTTCATGTGTGATTCATGAAACTTTCGTATCACTCCAATTCCAGCGTAAGAATAATGTTGATAAATGTGGTGGCTGGAAACAAGCATAATTTAAATATCACACCCATATGCTCGTTTTAAAGGCCTCGCCCCTAGCATTTACGTCATGGAGGTGGCATTATACCTCCAAAAGAGAAACATTTGTGACAAGAAAGCCTTTATGCAAGACTTTATTTTCTAGCAGTGCCTAGCAACTCTGTTTAAAGGCCAAAAGTACCATACCTGACCCGCTCTTTCCAGAATGTTGATCAGCTCCGCTGCCTTACTCCAGTCATCTCTCGTTACCAGCGTTACAGACACACCTGAGCGTCTACAGAGGGGTGAAACACACAGTTCAGGATAACAAATTCACTTTCATCATTCATCATTCTCTACACAATTGAGTTGGTCAAAACTTTTGATCAGAACTTAAAACATGTTTTCTATCTGTGGTCTGTTGTGAAAAGTGAGAGATTGTTTTTTCCGCCTTCATAAAGTGGCAAAGAGTAGAACTGTTTAGTCTTCAGATGAAATGAAAGTGTATCAAATATCTTTTCGATGCACTTCAGATTCATAACAAAGACATTTTGAGTGGTATGAAATCAGTGTTAAGTCATGCCACGTTTGCACTTTGTCAAGACATGGACTTTGCACTTGCACTTTTATTGTCTTGGACAGAAAAAAAGAAATCAGACAATGCACGAAGCACACTGGCATATTTAAATTACTTTTTTAATGATTAATTGTGATTGACTGGTTTTGTGGAACAAGTTAAACGAGATTCGTTGCACGAGGGGAGAGAGAAAGAGAGAGAGAGAGAGATACAGATTTTGCGGTCGGGCTTGCATGAGTTTAAAAACAGGCATGATATCACTGATTGAAAACGTATTACTGTGCGATCACAGCTCCTTATTCTCTCCCCCAACAGCCCTTCCCCACAGTTCTAGTAACAACTGCTGAACTGTCATGCAGCAGGTTTGCATAAGAGTGGGCACAACACAGACCCTTAATGAACATCTTACAGGGAAATCCAAGGCAACTAAATGTATCTAAAATAGGAGTAGTCTAAATAAATATTTTTCAATTATTCTCAATAAATTAGCATTGCTGCAACCACAACTGCTTTTGCTTACTTTCTGTACAACTTTATAGAATAAAAGTAGCCTAGCTTACTCTGCTGCTTGCAAAGTTGAGATCAAAAACAAACTTTTCACAGGGTAAGTTTATAGTTGTTGAGGTAACACAACACATGTCCGACATTGAATGTTTGCTCAATCTCGATGTAAAAAGAATTATGGAAGAGGAAAATATTTTCAGAAAAAAAACAAATCTTCAATTAGGGCATCAGCAAGCATAGAGGCAGGCACACACCATCCTACAGTGTAGTTGGCCTTTGTAATCACTTCACATTACATACATTACATTACATTACATGCTCTTTAAATTTTTACATTTCTGTGAGTGATTATTATGTATGTGAGACATGTGTGTATCATATATGTGTTTGTAGTGTTATGGTTATATAAGCTACTGGATGCCTAAAATTTCCCTCGGGATGAAAATAGAGTTGTGTTCTGAGGTGTGCTCTTTCAGGCTGTGCAAACGGTGAGCAAACTTTTCATTACCTTACCACCGAAAGAAATGCACGAGATGCATAGCTGCTATGAGGTCATTCTAGGTCATACCACCCAGCACTATTCATATCCATACCTTACATGAAGTTTTACACTCATAACCATACCAGCAACAAAGAGGGCGGGCCTGACTCATGAAACTAGTTTAGTTTGTTTTGTTATTTTGACACTGTCTCTTTTAAAGGAACTCACTCGCATCTGCAGATACCAACTCACACAAACAAAAGACCACAAACAAAGATTGTCAACACACTCGCATACACACACTCCTCACCCTGCTCGACCTGTGCGTCCCACGCGGTGAACATACTCTTCAATGTTCCGTGGAAAGTCAAAGTTGAAGACGTGTGTGATATCACTGACATCCAATCCCCTGGAGGCCAGGTCCGTGGCCACCAGTATACGCACATTACCTGCAACAGGCAGCACATAACATTACATTACTACCTCACATAGACGTTACATAGAAGGAAAGCAAACTTAAGACTAATTTATGCTTCTGCGTCAACTCAATGCAGTGGCTTCGCCGTTGCCTCTTCATCTTTTTCAGTTCTGCGTGTCCTGTGTCTGCATAGCTCACCACCAAAACAACGTTAAAATATTGTTATTTGTTTGGCCTTTTCATGCTTAGATTTTGTAAAAGTTAGAGAAATAGACACAGTATATTCCAATAACCTAGTGATTGTAAGCAGAAAATACACTTGAGGATATTTTTGTGGTGTCTGCCAGCCAGTTTATGTTAAGTTAGCAAGAGACTGTCCACAAAGTACTGCCTGCTGGCAAAGTGCGGATTTTAAAACTTTACTGACTAATAGACACAGTACAATCAGATAACCCCGTCATTGTAACCAAAAATATGTCTTAAGATTATTTGCAATGTTTCTCAGCGAACTAGCATGTTGCTACTACGAATAGTAGGTTGCTGAAACACACTGGCTACCAACACACAGGCCGAGTTGACCAATCAAAGTCCTTACGGTCGGAGTCACCTCGACGTGAAATGACAATTTTTTATAGTGCATAGTGCTTGAAGGGGGTACATAGTGATGCAGCTATACAAACTATAAACAGAAAGCGTACAGACAGTACACAAATTAGCACCTACGCATCTGCGTTATGTTAACCAAATAATGCCCAAAGACTTACGATATCATGGTAAAAATCAAACTCCTCAGTTGGCCAAAGAATTCAACAAATGACTCCTTATCTTAAAGATTAGTAACTGTAGATTTTGAATATCCAATAAAACCATTTTTCATTTTTTGGTAAACTTGACCCATTTCTGTAGTGACACGCACCATCTATTCACAGCATGAAACTGACATCATAACATCACATTAAAATGTTTTCAAGGAATATGAGGGCAACCCAGTAAAATAGCATATTCTTTAAATTGGTCTTTCATAACTATTAAACATAACATCTAATGTTTATCTCAGTATACAAATGGGTCACATTTAAGTAGGGGTGCAACGGTTCATGTATTCGTATTGAACCGAAACGGTACGGGCGTCTTTCAGAAATAAGAGATGCTGTAGGCCTATTTTCAGTTTTATAGCTGATTGTCTTATTTTGTTTACAAGTTACAGATAGAGTCTGGGTACTTATTGTACTGTTTAGCCTACATCTTACACACTTCAGGCTGTTGCAGATAGCTCAGGGAAGAGACTGTATGACACTAGGTCAGGGGTCGGGAACCTTTTTTGCCTGGAGAGCCACTTTTACCAAATTTTTTTTTTTTTAATCTCAGAAGAGCCACATAAAGACGGTTACAAGAAAAAGTTTAGATATTTAACGTACATTTACTTTCATTCAACAGAGGATTTTCAAATACATGTTCTACTACAGTAGTTTTAAAAGTAATGTGCAAGTAACTTGAAATGTCAAGTGGAATGACAGAAGTATAGGCCTTAGGCTTCCCATGTAGGCTAAACACCACCCCCTATTTTCCCAGTGTTCTTTGTATGTATGCAAAGTAACCTCATAGTTAACAACACAACACTCAATTTTCATGACATGACATGTCATTGGCGAAATTGAACATTAGGCCTACTGTACCAGAGATTAGATTTGGTGATGGCCTTGGAGTCTGGCTGGCTCATATTCAGTGAGGTGAAGTTTCATGCAAGAATTGAGGCTGTCATCATTTAAGGGCAACTCCACGCAAAACTGTCATATATCCATAACGCCAACATGGCATTGTGTTGGCGTTATGGATGTGACAGTTTTGCGCGGAATTGCCCTTAAACGTGAGCGCACGTTTTTCATATGTGAGAAAGATTTCTCATATGCAAGTGGAACCGAACAGGGTTAACACAGCAATACTAACTCGTTGCAGTGTGCGATATATAACGGGCAGTTCATTTCGCGTTTTCAGAATCAGTCTTCGGATGGAAACTTTCCCACTTCAGCCCGCTTGTGTTCGCGCTCGCAAGCTGTGGTCACTGACGTTTCCTTTTTGACATTTTCCTTATCTAGCCTACAGCAAGCGCACACATCAACAATAACAATTAAAGTGTTCTCGTTCATCTTTTTTTCTCTTCGCCATTTTCTTTGTTTTGGATACAACCGTTAGCTAGCTGATTTTTTAAGTAAAGCATCAGCGGGTGGAATGTTATCTCGGCACAGCATTGTCCAATAAAAAAACGCGTTTTTCATATCTGTACAGTACGTCGACGTAACCGTGAACTTCAGCGGTAGAGAACAGACATGGGATGGATTAAACTACGTGAACATATATTATATTTCGAACACTATTTTAACATTTTGATTTCAGTAGGTCCATTTTTAATTTAATACAGTACCAAAATTATTCATGACTTATTGAGTAAACAAATGGCAGGTTTGTCCGAGAGCCAGATGCAGTTCCCAAAAGAGCCACATGTGGCTCGCGAGCCGAACCGTGATGTCCGAACCGAGGTATGAACCGAACCGTGACTTCTGTGTACCGTTACACCCCTACATTTAAGTCAAACATGTTATGCCACAACATAACATAAAAAAATCTATCTACCCAGACTGCATTTTCCCTTCCATAGGCCAATTACTATTCATTTTCCTCATGCCATACCATCTCGGAAGTCCTGCAGGGCCTCCTCGCGGTCACACTGCTCACGATCCCCGTGGAGGGACTGCACAGCGGTGCCTCTTAGAGAAAGGTCACTGGAGAGGTCATCCACACTGGTGGGGAGGAGCAGGATGGAAAAATGAAAAAGAAAAACAAACACTCTCTCAAGAGTTATGACTTACACAAGAAACTGGGCTAGGTTACCAGCATAGAATGGATGAATGACAGAAAATGAGAAAGGTAAACCAACTACATTATTTGCATGAAGTGATAAACTGTTTGCACAAGAGATGACGTGTAATGACCAGCAGAAAAACTGGCACTGGCTGCCAGCCAGGAATAAATATGTTGAATGTCAAGTTATTATTAATTTTCCATTATTTGTTCTGAGGAAACCAAACAATGTATTTGATGGTTTGTGGTAGACCATCATTTAGGCATCAATCATTGCAGTTCTGAGGAAATAATGAAACAAGCTAATCATTTTCAGCAGGACAAACACAGAAGAACGTGAACTGTTGAGTAACTTCATTCCGCTAGCTGCTGTTAACCCCAGTGATGAATGACGTGAGAGAGAGAGATCAATGCCAACATTCTGGTTTTGGCAGCAATGATAACTTTCGAGTTCCTGAAAGGATGACATTTCCCGGAATATTACAAAAGGATAGGAAGTCTCATAAGTGTCTGCTGTAAGTTTCATGATGGGGGAGGGGAAGCAGAGATTGCCATTTTAAAGATGCATGGAGGGGGACAATAAAAAAAAAATGCCCCTGGCTTTAAGACAGGATTTTGTGGTGTGCCATTTCAGATCAGGATATCGCTTTTACAATTGGAATTGAAGGATTTCAGTTCCTCTTTCGTTTTCGTCAAGAGGGTGTGTTTTTTTTTTAAGTGCAGGTTCTGAAACTGAAAGGAGCGAGAGGGTGACATGCTCGTGCAAGCTGGACTCACTTGGCCTTTCTTCCCACAAAGATCAGAGCCTTGTCCTCTGGCTCCATGTTGCGGATGAAGTCAAACACGTATGCCTTCTTCTCCTCTTCCTGAACAAAGAGGACTATCTGCTGGACTGTGTTCACTGCCTATAGAGTAGACAGAAAGAAAGAAATAAAAAGAAAGGAAATGGAGGGAGAGGGAGAGAGAGAGTGTGTGAGTGAGATAAATGGTTGAATCGAGTGAGAAAGAAAGTTTGAAGGAAGCAGGGACATAAAATCAGGAGGGAATCAAAAATGAAAGAAAGAACGATAGAACAAAAGAGAAAAATAAGATGCATGTTTGCAAGTAGACTCGTCAGTTTAACCAAGATGGAGACAGAGCACATGTGTAACTTACTGCCAGATCTAGCGTGCCCACATACACCATCATGGGGTCCTTCAGGTAGGACTTGGCCAGACGCCTCACACCAGGTGGCCAGGTGGCACTGATGAAGAGAGAAACAAATACTTTCTAATTCATGTCCATTAACAATCATAACCATCAACAATCTAAGGATAAGATAAGTTTTTAATGTGTATACTGAAGAGTTAACTTAAACTGCATTATGCCTACTGAATCTGCATTGGTAGCCACACAGTGGTAGTACATTGTATAGTACCATTCACACTCAAGGTAAAAGCCAGGTTCTAGTGGTAATTTAATGATAGTGTTTGATGTGTTTAAGTCGACCCGCTAAAATTGAATCAGCAATCACTCTACCTGTGACCTAGTGCGATACACACTTTTTTCCCCTCACGCCGTTGTAGTGTTAAACATATACTCTTGTATGTATCTTTAAAATCAGAGCTTAGGGCACACATAGGATTCATGCATTATCATACTGGATATGTAACCATCCTACCTCTTTCTAACATATACCTCAGGTGGCTTTAAACACCATGTTCTATTCTCTACATCTAACTAACCTTTCATTTATCATGTATACAGACCTTACTGCCCTGTAACTGACCCTAGGCAGATGGGTCAGGCCCTTGAGTTATGGATCTGCTCGAGGTTTCTTCCTATATGGGAGTTTAGGAAGGCAATTCGAGGGAGTTTTTCCCTTGCCCCTGTTACTCATGGGCTCTCTGAATGTTTTAACACTCTTTAAAGCGCCATGAGACATGTGTAATGTTTTGGCGCTCTATAAGTGAACTTAAAGTGAAATTGAATTGTTTGAATCACAACATAAGGGAAAGGGTTGAAAGGATGCTTGTGCAGCTCTGCTGCCTGGACAATTCATATGTACACTAGCAACTGCCACTGGTTAAGAGATCGCCAGCAAAGATTAGAGATAGAAAGCAAAGATTAACCCTTGCAGTACAGGCAGTAATGGTTCATAGCAAAGATATTTCACCTGACCTTGTATGTTCACTCCAGCGAGGTTGTCATTACAAGGGTGTGTGTGGGAACGCAAAAAGTTATCCAACCCATTTATTTTTTTAAACCAGGACTGGGAGTTTTTTTGTGTGAGGGTGTAAGAAACTAAATTGTCCTAAAATGATGATAATAAAATGTGTTACACAGCTGAAACTGTGAAAGTTAAAGAAACACGTCAACATTTTGGGAAATTAGCTTATTCACCTTCTCCCCGAGTTAGATAACATGATACATCTCTGTCTCTGTGCATGCAGTAACTCAGTCTGACGCACCCATAGCTTAGCTTAGCATAGCTCATTGAGGTAGTCAGAACCAAATATAGCTCCCAAACAACCTTTTGCCATTTACATGTTGAGGTCGGTTGAAGTCATAAGATGTGACAAAACTCTTGGTCGGTCACTTGGTGATAACTAACTAAACTAAGGGCAGAGAAGTTTGTCAAAATAAAGCACCAAAATGTCTGTTAAGATATAAGTGTTCGTTGTTGAATGAAGTGTTTACGCAAACAAGAGGGCCTCATGCTACACACCTGGTCATGACCGTCTGCCGGTCAGGTCGAATGTCCAGAATTAGCTTCATGATCTGAGGCTCAAATCCCATGTCCAACATTCGATCGGCCTCATCCAAAACCTGCACACAGATCACTAGTAAACCACCATCACAAACACAAACAGCTAAAAGACACAAAAGGGCTGCAATTCATTTATTAATCTACTATTAACCCAGTGTTTTTCGACCTTTTTTGTGCCACGGCACACTTTTGACACCTAAAATGTCCCACGGCACACTAACATCCTGTGTGAAAAAAAAATAAACATACCATAGCCTAAAATTTCTAATAATGCACAGATATGGCCTTATTATGGCTTCTATGCAATACCTGCTCAATATAACAAGCGCCCTCTGTTTCATTTGTAGGTGACTATATCTAATTTAATTGTTGTTTTGAACTGGATATGCGATGATTCTGTGAATACTGGATATGGGGCCCCCGTTGTATAATGCCTGCATACCACAAATAGTGCAATCATACAATCAATGAGAGCATGTGGTTATAAATTCTTTGATGCAACAGTTGCTTTTCTGGACCAGTGAGTGACATTTGGGTAATTTTCTGCAGCACACCTGATGATCTCTCACGGCACACTGGTGTGCCCCGGCACAGTGGTTGAAAAACACTGTATTAACCTATTAAATTAATCTCCAATGATTTTGGTAATCGGTTTGTGACAGTTTTAAAGGTTGTATCAGCGATGGCAGGGTAACGTCACTTCTATTGATGTTCAAACAAAAGCTGGCTACTCCCTCCCATTCAATCCTAAACGCGCATCTCATCAGTTATTTTGCTTTTGAGTGGTTGGCAACACTTGTTGGTAGCAATTGTTTTTGTGTACAGATCTCGGAGCCTGGGCTGCCTACAGAGACGCGTTTTTTTGACGGCCTGCTTATGGGGCAGGCAGCTAGCGGATCGTTAGGAAAGATTAGATGAATGTGATCATTTATGTTTGGGCCTGAAATCGCTGATACAACCTTAAAGGAAAATACCTCAATTCTCTGACTACAGCTTCTTGAAGTTGAATGTGATCTGTTTTAAATACTGATCCAAATATATTTAGTAAAGTGTTCCAAAGTGATCCAAATATATTTGGTGTGTGGACAACAAGGCATTCAAACACATCATCTTGTGCTTTGGGAAACACTGATGAAATCCACAATTTTTCCACCATTTTCTGACATTATCCTTATAATTAGAACCTTTCGAAACATGATGATTGGGTGTGTCAAGGACTCTTGAACGGGCGGGAGTGTGGAAGTGCTGTCTGTGAAGGTTAATGAATGGCAGGACAACATAATTAAACCCTAATCCTGCCCCAAACCGGTAGCCGGCAAATCTCTGTGTTCTGGAATAATTGCTGGCAGGCTGCAGCAGAGATTGCATGACGCTGGAAGTGAACTGAAGCTTCATTACGGGCTGACTAGGGCTGGGACGGTATGGATGTTTTCTTTCCGTGGTCGGTAAGCAAGAAATTACCGCGGTTTCGTGGTTTGGGAGTTATGGATTATGAATTTTGCCATCAGCCATCACAGCCAATTAAACTTTAAACAGCCGCAGCAACTTCAAAGATCACTGGACCAAATGCTCCAGACATAAAAGAAAGCAGTTTATCAACAAGGCTATCACGATTTCAGAACAGTTACATTCATGACGCCAAAGCTAATGTTACAACGGTAGGCTACCGCACGTTTTAATGGCTGCATCAGGTTGTAACAAAGGTGGCCCTAGGCTATTTTTTACAGTCTATGGTCCTAGGCTAGCCTAGACCTACATGTCGCTACTAAGTTAAATTCTTAACAAACTAGAACATATTTTTTAATTCTTTCATGGAGTAAACATGTATGACTCCTTTCTGGCCAAATTTCACAGCTTTCACGTTTAACAGCTTTATGTAGGCTAAATCGAGTTTGAATGGAGAGAATAGAAAAGTGTTACGACTGTGCCAGTTCTCCCCTACTCTCGCATAGTAAACAAATGGAATGTTGGAACATTGAGCTCCTCAACACAAATGCGAAAGGTCGGGTTTGCTTCATCTTTTGATGATAAGTTTTGAAGTTTTGCTTTGAAAACAAAAGGTTAGCCTACTTAATGTAACTGTGGTTCTCTGAGAAATGTCATAAGATGGTTCATCACATTACACATCAAGATATTACATACTACGGACACACATGTGCAGGCCAGACGTCTTAAGCTGACTGCATAACGCTCGTGCATAACTGCTGTGAGGAGCTCAGACCCGCGGTAGGCGTCACGTGACTGCAGTATTGCGGTAATGCAGTTACCTTCCCAGCCCTAGGGCCCACTCCACTGCCCAACCCTTATCCCACTGCTATGACAACTCTCCCCAGTGTTGATCTTTTGCTACGAAAGAAACCAGTTTTAACCAATCTCAGTGACAACTATTAGACATGATTAGACACGCTTCATTTATGAAGATGATGCAGTCTTTAAAGTTGCATTTTCCCACTAGTTGGATTCTGATGATATAGCTTCAGGAATCCATGGCCATTATTTTCTGCAAGATTTGCTCTCATCAACTATTCACAAGTGATTATCTTCTCTTCAACCAAGACCTTTTAACTCATTGAATGCCAAGCTGTTTTCGGAAGCTTTGTCCTAGAGTGCCAGCAATCTAGACCATTGTTGATGATTTTTGTACAGCCACAGCATATTCTGTGTTATAGCTATGAAGACATACAATGGCTCGTTTAAAAGGTGAGACTTTAAGCTCTCAGTGGGTGCAAATCGTGTATTTCTACACGCCTCTGTTCCTGAGAAATCCCAAGCTAAACAGTGACTAGTTTTCATCAAAATCGCTGTTTTTTTCTAGAAATGGAGATATATCGTCTTTCATGAAATATGAAGTGTGAAAGTAATTGTGGTGAATAATTACTTAATATTAATCTTAGACTGGCGAACTTCAGGAAAACTCAGGAATCAGGTTTATTCTGTTACAAGCTGAGAGAGAGTACAAAAAGGTCTATGGTCTATGTAGGCCTAGCCCAGGCCTGAAAGGCCTAGGTTGGCCTGTAGCCAACTTATCCTCTCTTCCGCTACATCCTTAGTCCAAGTCTAGAAATCTAAATCTGACAAAACATTTCAGTTTAGTTACTTTTAAATGCTTTAAACAAAGAACAAAATGGCGCCAAGAACAAGCCCACTTGGTTGGCTCTCCACTTGGCATCAGACACACCTACTCACACCCACTTCACACCTATCAATTCTTATCAGAATAGCATGAGGAGAGATATCATATATATCAGAAATATCACTTATAGAATGTTCCAAACATTCTCACAATCAAATCATTACAATCCTTGTACTGAGACTATCAGAATGATACCAAACATGAATACATTTACATTTCATGACACATGGATACATTATATCAAGGTAATATCCTTTGTCCTGTGTAACTAACCAGCACATTAGCATTCCATTGGGGGAGGGGATGGTGTCTTTGTTTAAAACCATGAAGGGTTACATGGCTAACTAAAAGTAGTCTTGAAGTTAAATTATTATCCATTTTAACCATACATTTATTGCTATCAAGTGTTCCCTGTAAACTTTCCGGGAAGTGATCAGCGAGACCTGGTGAGACTGCCACCTAGTGATAGACCCACGAAAATGGCCTGGTTTTGACCTGACGTGCATGAGTCACTGATTCGACCCAAAGCGGCAACCGAGTTATGATAAAATGTCCAGATAAAATGTACAGATTGTGCGTTTTGATCGTCATATATTTCATTTCCATTCATCACAGAGTTCCCAAAATCACATAAGGTGTGTTAGAGTGTCTAGTTTCGTAATTTAAAAAAAAGATATTACGTAATAAACGTAAAACGTAATTAATATTAAAAAAACGTAATATTAAGTTTTTGGCACTCAATTAGTTAGGGTCTAAAATTCACTTATTTACATTTGTGGACCCCACATAAACTCTGGTGCTGATGCAAGGTTTTCCCTGCTGCAAGTTGGAAAGGTGGGAATGTGGGAAGGTCTGTGGTCACTGTGCCCCAAAAGCCAAATGAATGTAAAAAGCATTTGCAGATCTGAATGCAGAGTGACAGTAGTAATGGGCGATATAAACGATATGCGATATAAACGATATGCGATATAAACGATATAAAAGTGGGCAGCCGTGGCCTACTGGTCAGCGCTTGTCATTGTTGATTATTATTTCCTTTTTTATAAGAAACTTAGCAAAGATCATTATGAGAACTAAAGGCGGGGACGCAATGCTTAAAGTGACAGTGCACCATTTATAAACGGCATCAAATTTAAAAATGATATTACTTTGTCATTATTGGTTTTAAATGATATGAAACATTAAACATTCGGCCCGCCGGCCAATTTTCAAAACCCAATGTGGCCCTTGAGCCAAAAAGTTTGCCCACCCCTGCTGTAGAGTGTGTAGGGCAACTGTTCCATGGGGTAATATGTTCTACCACCTCAAAACCAAACATGTCACTGAATACCAGCATTGTCAAGCTTTTTCTTTTTAAAAGCCTCTGCAGCTAGTGTACTTGAATTTTATTTAGCGGCAACATTATGTTGTATAATAACAGTTTTGCACAATAAATGTTCTCATACATACTACGTTTCTTTCTTTCTTTTTTAAAAAAAGAGGTAGCAGTTTGGCTTTCCTTAGGGTCTGTGCAACAAGTTCTGAAATGGTTCTATTATAATTTTTATATCACAATATATATTGTTATCGCAAGAGGCTGCAATATATATCGCAATATGGATTTTAGGCCATATCGCCCATCCCTAAGTGACAGTTTTATGTGCTGAGGTGATTCAATCTCAAACTGGCAGCTTTCTCTAGTGTCTGCATGTACAATTACATTTAGATAGCACTAGTTGTTGAATAAGTATCTGTGAAAAAAAGTATGCAACATTTCAAAGCCAAATGTGCAAATGGATCTTGGTTGATTTCTATTTAGTGAGTTTTTTCCTCAAGCAAAATTATTTCTATGGTGTAAACTTAGATAATGTTATATCACTAAGTATTCCTACTACAATACAGCAAATCTCTCGCATGGCAACGAGTGTCTAACGACCACCATAACAGACATTTCCCCCCCCATCCTTTTTATGTAGTATAAAAGACTCATCACCCCACTGTCTCTAGCACTCACAAGATAGGTGATGGTGCGCAGGTTGATCAGGTTGTTCATCTGCAGATCATTGAGCCGGCCTGGGGTGGCGATGACTATGTCCACACCGCTGGTCACCATCTTGATCTGGGCCCTGCGGTCTCCACCGCCATAGATACAGATACTGAGGAGTGGATTCAACACAGACATATAAAGGCACAGGGTACAACTGTTGCCGATAAGAAGCCAGAGTCTTTACAACAACAGGTGGATTACTACTTAAGTGAGACTGCGGATAACTGATCCATCAAAAAAAACAATTCGCATCTCTATTCATGTATCTTGAAGTTAAAAATGTGCTGAACGTCGATACAGTTCTATATTGAATAGAATAATGTAAACATGTGTAACTCTTAATCTCACAAGCAACCCTGATCAAAAAGGTCATCTTAATATGTTGAGCAACTACATGGAAAGCTGCATAGGCAGTGCATGCAAGACACATACATTATGTTATTTACTCTTTTCTGATTGGCTGGCGGGGTGGCTTTTAATTCTGAATAACGGGACACCTATGAAGTAGATCTGGTAAAAAAAGTTTAATCGGCGTTCCATATCAATGCTTATGAACGGCTATAGAGGTGTGTGGACTCGGGCGGAGGCATCTCTTTGTCTCTTTCTTTGCCCCTCGCCCTCGTCCATTAATTCCGTATAACAGGACACCTCGGCGGCCGTTATCCCTTACATAAGCAGCCTCTGTTGCTTTGGCGGGCTCTAGACTAACTTGTTGCATTGGTTGCACTAGTGCGCCTAACTTTTTTGTTATTTAGGTGCACCAGCATAAAATGTAGGCGCACCTACATTTTTCATCGCGCCACCTTTAACGGCACAATTTCAAGGTCTCCTTTTTATCGCTCTCCATATACATTCCGTGTCTGAGGTGTTGTCAGAACATGGACTGGGAATGACAGTATTGATTTGATTTGGGGGCCCCCAATCACCTTGACGCTATCCGTAATATTGAATATTTTATGATCATTCATCAGTGGCGATCCTAGACTCTACTCGACCCTCCACACACACATATGGAAAATGATGGCTTAGGTCATATGTTTCTATTTCAGATTTTAGAATTTAGAAACTTTTTATATGTTGTTAATAATTGATAGTATTTTATGATCTGCATAATTACGAATAGCTACAAATATTCAGTAATTTGAATACTTCATATTGATTTTTAAATTATTGCACTTGCCTTTAATGTCATTACAGTGGTGGTGTGTAGGTCTAATTGAGTGCCTGTCACTTAAAGAAGAACGTGAAAGTAATAAGCACTTTAAAGGGACACCAGGCAACGTTTTCGTGTTAATTAACCATCTTCATAAGTCGGTATATGGTTAAATGACTCGTTACAGGGAGAATGAAGACTCTCTCGCTCGCCCCTACTGCCTGTAGGAAGAATATCCCGCTTGCAAGTTCGGTGTATCCGACCCGCCAACCTTCAGTCTCACAAAGTCTCAGACATCGCTAGAACCAGGATCAGTTTACATCCTGCATCCCCACCACAGGTTTTAGGCTGGAGGAAAATAGTCGCACATAGTCCAAGGATATATGGATGCAAGTCATTAGATAAAATAAATGTTACAAAAACTTGCGTCAAAGAAAATCTTTCTAGGATCATAGAAGAGAGAAGTGTCTTGCAATGTTCCTTTCTATGATTTTGGTGAGCATTACACGAATGACAGACATGACGCGTGAGCTAACGGGATAGTTACCTAGAAGGAACTCTGTCCAGATGTAAAAGTTTGGCAATAGGCTGCGTAGCTTACGTCGGAAATGTCATTAAACAGTAGGCCTAAATTAAATAAATTCCATAGCCTAGGTAGGTTAGCAACACAAACTTGAGAGGTGCAAGTCAACAAATCAACTTAACATTAGCCTACTATTATTTGCTGCTGTGCGGCCACATCACTTAAAATGAGTTAAGTGTCAGCTCCACCGGCACCGACCCATAGCATGAAGCACCATTCTAGGAATTGGGCAAACAAGCTGTCAATCAAGCACCCCAGCTTTGATTGAAAAAAAAATCAAGCCTACAGCAAGCCTCATCCTTTTTCCGTATTGAGAGAAATACAATTACTCAAGTTACTTCAAGAAAAATTCACAGAATGCCTACACTATGAAAATGTGTAGAGCAGCTTCTTGCAACGGTTTCTACCACTCACTTTCTACCGACAACGACCACCTCTGCTTTCAAAATGACTGCTCCTCTAGAACTAATCTACCGTAAATATTTAGGGAGACTCCAAATGAGTAATTAATAGAACATATGGGACAAGCCAGATATGCAACGGAGATTCTGAAAGAGTAAATAATCAAACCGTGAAATGCTCGCTAAAAATAAACTACTCTGGACACTTTTTGATATTTTTTCAACAAAATGCACATACTTCTGTACTAACAGGAAATGTTTTCGATGACCACTTCTTGCAAAATCCATTAATACCTCTCTCCAGGGTTTGTACATCTATTCCAAGATCAAATTCAAGCACTTTTCAAGCACTTTCAAGGTCAATTTTCAAGCTTTTCCAGCACTTTAAGCATTAAACCACAAAACTGAGCTGAAGTTTGAGACATGACCAAGGCCGTAGCCAGGATTCAAATACCGAGATCAGGGGTGTTGATAGAAATGTTGCAAAATACTATGGGGGTCCGGGGGCAAGGAAGAAAAATGTGAAAAATAATAGATACATTTAGATAAATATAATTTATACATTATAGCATAAATCACACTTAGAAATACAGCCTATTAGGCATATGGTACATTTATAAAAGAGCAAAGTAGCCTATATATGCCTATAAAAGACTTAACCATAGAGGGCTGTAATGTAAAGGCTATCATGATCATTTTGCATTATGACTTAGAAACATTTGTTCAGTTTATAACATGTTTTGTTTATAACTTAAACCAACAAACTTTTCCACAATATTTTACTTTTTTAGATGCACCTGTATATTTCAAGAGCCTTTTCTCCAATTGGTTTTGAGGATATTTATACTGATCTCTGCTCCATATCTTGACTCTCACTCACTTGTGAGGGCCCTTTGCCTATTATTTCCCTCTCTTCTCCTAACTCTTTCTCCTCATTTCCACCTTTCTGCCTGATTTCCCTTCCCCTGTCTCCTGTGTAAATAGCTGACCAATAATCAATATCATGTTTAGATAATATCCATATAAATATCTACTATTATCTACTATCTAGTAACTGCAACTCCACTGAATTTCAGAATAACATTTTGAGTAGGCCTTGAAGTCAGCCTTTGTTCAGGTCTGACGATTATTTATTTTGGACAATGGATTTGTGGGTATTGAAGTTTATTTGAGCTGCGTGAGACACTGTGTTGCGTTCATTAGTTAGAACATAGCTCCGCGATAGCAGTCAACTCTACTTTCGTTTTGACATGTCAGAGGTATCTACAACTACGTGTTGCGTGACGATGCATTAATGCAAGGATAATTGTCTTGTCAGCTATTTTTAGTTAATAAATAAAACGAAATTTGAAGAAAGAAAGGTGACCTCTATGGTAGATACGGCCATACATGACTGGTGCGGTTTTGCATTCACATACCAAGTTTCGTCTCCCTCTTCAACCTAACCTTTCCTCCTTGCCTTCCAATGATTGGAGCTAAGTAGGCTATCCAATAATATGTTAGCTTTAATGGCGACCTAGCTAGCAATGCATCTGTATGACCCCACATGATTTCTGTTCAGCAGTCCGAAATAGGCTAGCGGTTTTCTAACCAACGCTCATAAACAGCAACCTCACTTCATGTTGATGGTCATCTCCGACTGTGCAGGGGGGCGTTGTCACGCATGAAAACAGACTGGCAGACTGGGCAGATCCGTCACACACGCAGAGGCACAAGCGAGGACCATGGCGGAGAAGTTTTAATTTTAAACTCTCCGACTTTCTGCATCTAATAGGCTAAGCTAACTATTCCGTCAGATATCTATTTGTGTCAAAAGAAATACAGTCCATGTGCCAACTCGGACCCGGGTTCGAGCTCAGTCCAGATAATTTCCCATCTCTCTCCCACTGACTTCCTGTCACTCTCTCTACTGCCCTGTCCGATTACAGGCATAAAAAGCCCAAAAACACACGTGCACATATGTATTTTTAGATCACAAACACTGTCAGTCATTGATGACTGTGTGTCAGCTGTAACCCCTTATGAAAAAGAACTAGGCTAAATTATTTCTAGATGGATAGATACTTTATTGATCCCCAAGGGGAAATTCAAGTCAATAGAATATCAATCAATCAGTACTTTATTTCCCCCATGCTGATATCGCACTGCACTACAATTGAGGATAAAATGTCAGGGAACTAATAATTTTTGCCTGGTCACTTTGTTGTTACCACTTTTAGCTCCAGCCTAGCATAGATCATTGAATCGGATTAGACCATTAGCATCTCGCCTGCTAGCATCACGTTTAAAAGTGACTTAAGATTTCCGGTAATTTTCCTATTTAAAACTTTGTCCTCTCAAGTTAGAAAGTGTAATAAGACCAACGGAAAATTAAACGTGCCAATTTTCTAGGCTGACTTGACATGGAACTATACCATCATTCCAGCGTAATAATCAACAGATCATTCTATCTGAAAGGGAAATCCTATTCAGTAGTTTTATGCAACCAAAACAGCAATTACAGTACAAACAGTTGGACAGCAACAGAGCAGGATACCTCTTGAAGCCTTTGTAGCTGTACTTGTTACATTCAGTCTCAATCTGAAGGGCCAGCTCTCGAGTTGGTGTCAGCACCAACATGCCAGGCCCATCACGTTTGTCCCTTGACCTAGAAATACAGACCCATGCAGGCACACACACAAACACGGGGTGGAAATAAAAATTTGAAAATATACACATCTACCAGCCACTGGCATATTTATGGTCAATTTCACTAGCCACTCAATATTAAATTTTTACTTTGTGTCTAAAATCTACCAGCCACCCTCACACCCACACACACAAAGTAAGGCATCATGTTGAGTAAAGCTGCACTGATAGATTTAACTACCCAAGAATTAACATATTTCAGTCTTAGTGTTTTCGTCAGTGAGTTGAAATTCACATCAAACCAAACTGTACTGTACTGTTACTGTATGATCTCAGCAGAGTGTGGGTTGGCGCTGAGGTTTTTCCCTTCCATCATAGCATTTCCAGTTAGAGTACATCTACCCTACTGAAAAAGTATATTCATCACCTATACCTACAGCGGCTGTTGATCCATGTGGATGAATCCTGGCAGGAGGTAGGCCAGAGTCTTCCCCGTGCCTGTCTGGGCTATTCCGATCAAGTCCAAACCTTTCAAGACTATGGGCCACGCCTGGGACTACAGTGAAGAAAGAATACAGTATGTAAAACAATAAGGGAAAGAATACACATGTCAAGGAGAAATATAAGAAATACAAAATGTGACATGATGGGCAAGAAAATTGCTGCATGGTCCCTTTACAAAGATTTTTGATAAAAACAATATGATCCACTTGTGTACCACACCGTAATACTAGAGGGGTCACGATTTCATTTCATTTTTTGATTTTAAAGTCACGATTCGATTATCTATTTTTACATTATATTACTATTTATGCATTTCTTACGTCAGTGTTTTTCAACCACTGTGCCGGGGCACACTAGTGTGCCGTGAGAGATAATCAGGTGTGCCGCAGAAAATTACCCAAATGTCACTCACTGGTCCAGAAAAGAAACTGTTGCATCAAAGAATTTATAACCACATGCTCTCATTGATTGTATGATTGCACTATTTGTGGTATGCAGGCATTGTACAACGGGGGCCCCATATCCAGTATTCACAGAATCATCACATATCCAGTTCATAACAACAATTAAATTAGATATAGTCACCTACAAATGAAACAGAGGGCGCTTGTTTCATTGAGCAGGTCTTGCATAGAAGCCATAATAAGGCCATATCTGTGTATTATTTGAAATTTTAGGCTATGGTATGTTTATTTTTTCTTCACACAGGATGTAAGTGTGCCGTGGGACTTTTTAAGTGTCAAAAGTGTGCCGTGGCACAAAAAAGGTTGAAAAACACTGTCTTACGTAGTTTACTTTTTTTGCCTTATTTCCATTTCTGTTTTTTTTTTTTTTTGGGGGGGGGGGGGGGGTTTGAAAACCCTTTTTTTTTTTAAACCTTTCCTATCGCGAACTAGTAAACAGAACAGACATTAGACATAGATGTGAACATAGTTAAAACACAGAATGATGATTTAATTGTTTCAGCACACTCCCAATGGTTAGTGTTCATGGAATATTACACTTATCAATGTGCATTCTACGCCTTAAAGTAATTTTGGACTGTAACTAGAACTTTTCATTTGCTAAGTTGAGTAAGTTAGTGTTAACTGATGTAAATGAATGACAAAAAATGACTCCTTGACATGTCGAGGGGGGGGAAATCTTTCACTCCACACAGCATGCAAATGCCACCCCACTGCCATCCACCCACGCAGGTTGTTAGCAAACCGACAACAGCAGCCAATTAAACCATCTTCAAACCCACAAGCAGAATTTTTAAAGCATGTTTTCAGCAAAGGACCGAACAGCAGCACTGACAGTGCGTGGCAATGCAACCAGGAAACCGTCTGGGTGACTACTGCGGGGGCGGGTGACATGTGAGCAGTAAGCCATAGACCCAACTCCATCCTCCTCTTCAACGAGGATTAGTCACCCACACTCGCCAACAATCCACAACTATGACCAGCAGGACCTATACTTATTTTACATATTACACAGTAAATTCGGAGGACAGTTCCTGGAACTAAAACCGCTCCTCCTGGGCCACTGCCAATAGGGTTTATGCAGAACATCAGAAGGCTGCACCGGGAAACAGGTCTAATCACATCTGCTTATCGAGTGAGAACATTGATTCTGACAGTAATTCAGCTATCATCAACTAAAATACTGTTAACCTGCATTTTAAATTCGGTTTTATCGTCTTTGACATTGATGTTTTGTACAAAAGCATGCGAAGATAACAAAAAAAAGAAAAGAAAAAAAAAAAAAAAATCAACCATCAACATGTTTTAAATATATCATATACACCTACATATGAAGAGTTTGGTTCCAAAATGCTATATCCACCATTTTAATTAATTATGTCATTAATACATGTTTCCAAACATTTTGTTTCGCAAGTAATGTCAGTAGAACTGTAATTGGGTATTGTTATTTGATTTATCTTTACTCTGTCAAAACAAAACAGCAATTTGATTGATATTACCTAAAATACACAATTAAATGCCATGATTTTGTAATGTTTTTAAAAATGGAGATATAGCGTTTTGGAAACAAACTCTTCATATGGTTATTTATCGTTATTTGTTACCGTTACTAATTTTAGTTGTTGCAACGTTATTACTTGACAAGCAGCTGCGATTAGACCCGTTTTTCTGGTGTAGCCTTCTGATGTTTGGCATAAACCCAATAAAAGGGTGTTTCCAGGGGACCTGTCAATATGTTATACGGGAAATACGGTTCTTTCCCTTGACAGTATGACATCATTTGCCCTAATTTCAAACACCTAATCATTGCATATGTTCAACAACACACTCATTTCATCAAAAACAGCAAAGTTTATTACATATATTTCAATTACTGGAGACGTGAACACAAATCAACCTAGTTATTTTGCAAATAGCCAATGTGCATCACCTGCCCCAGCTGTCATGTATCTCTGTACAGATAGGAAACATGCTGACATAAATGTTTGTCATACTTAATCTGGGACACAAAGTCATCGGGTTGTGGTGGTGGTGGTGTGGGGGGGAGGGGGGGGGTGGGGTTTAGTTGATGAAATGGTGTGTGTATGGGGTGATGGGGTGGGTGTGGGGGGAGGAGGCAAGGAGTGGCTCTTTGCACACCTGCATAGCATATAACAATGCAGTCTAGGAGTGGGAGCTTCTCACATCACTTCTCACATACCTGAATGGGAGTTGGTTTGGCGAATGTACATTACCTGCCCAACCTTTCATGTATCTTTGTACAACTAGGAAACATGCTGACATAAGGGCATACTTAATCTGGGACACAAAGATGACGAGGCAAGGAGTGGGTGTGTATGGGGTGGGTGTGAGTGTGTGTGGTGAGGAGGCAAGAAGTGGCTCTTTGCATACCTGCATAGTACAAGGATACAAGGAGGTTTATTGTCACATGCATATAGTTACTGGAAGTAAGAAATGCAGTGAAATTATGTCTGGTGTCAGCCTATTTGTGCATTTATTAGGGGTGGGGGGGGGGGGGGGGGGGTAAAAAGTGCAGTTTAGTAGATTAAGTGTTTAGTACATGGCAAGGGCTGCATAAGAAAGGTGGGGGAGGATTGGGATTGGGGGGGGCACCAACAAGGAGCACCCAAGAGCAACAGGGGCAAGGAAAAACTCCCTTACCAAGGAAGAAACCTTGGGCAGATCCACGGCTCAAGGGGCTAACCCAACTGCCAGCTGTCTTAGTGTGTGTTGTGGGGATGACAAGGGAGATGGGATAGTGTGCTGTGTATGTGGGGAGAGGGCAGTGTGCAATATGTGTGTTGGAGAAGCTTCCTCATGAGACAATGTGCTGTGTATGTAGGGGAGGGGGGGGGGGCAGTGTACTGCAAGTATGGTGAAGGGACTTACATACAGTACTCTGCTTGCAATAGTAAGTATGATGTATGTGAGTGATGACAGTGAAGATGGGGGGGGGGGGGGAGTGGAGCAGTGACTGTGTGTGTGTGTGTAGTGTGTGTGTGGGTAGTACATAACAATGCAGTCTATGAGTGGGAGCTTCTCACATCACTGTGAATACCTGTATGGGAGTTGGTTTGGTGAATCCCACCCGGACTATATTTTCCATGATTCCAGGATAATGCAGAAAGGCCTCCTCAAAAGTGCAGACTGGATTTGGGATAGGCCTTTTCTCTTCCTCCTTCAGATCATCCACGAAAATACTATTGTTTTCTTTCCTACAACGGAAGGCAGATGGGAAAGTTTGGGAATTCCCGCAGGTGTAGTTTTATTGCATTTCATCATACAAACAAACACAAAATGGGGAAGTGGACAGACATTCTGATTATTCCATTACAGCCATACAACTTAAAACAAATAATTCGTAATATGTTTTAAATTCACAAATTATAGAAACAAATTCACAAACTCACAGCAAGAAACAAATACAATGCACACAAACACCTCAATCTCTAGTGTCTAGTCCAGGGGTGTCCAAACTTTTTACTCAAGGGCCACATTATATTTCAATGATACAAAACGTTATATACAAAACGTTTTGTATCATTTAAATGACAAAGTAATTTTGTTGTAAAAAATTAATTTCTTAAGAAATACTGTTAATTTGATGCTGTGTAATTAATTTATAAATGGTGCACTTTAATTTAATTAAACTTTAAGACTCTTTTGCCAGTTCCACTCAAATATAGCCTATTGCTAGTGCTGTGCCTATGGCTGTGCCCTCTCACAGTTTATAAATGGTCAGTAGTGGGAACTACTGTTGCCATCGCGATTTCCTTTTAAACGTTTCTTATAAAAAGGAGATATCAATTATCAACAATGACAAGCCAGCTGGAACCTGCGGCGCTCTCCCTCTCCTGCATTCCCAATTAAATGGAGTAGCATAATGTAGTTAGATCTGCTGCAATAGAGATACTATGTATGTCGATGTAACAAGCTGTTTTGACATTGACAATGTAAACGTTCTCTAAGAAGAGTGTAAAGCAGTTTGCAGTAGCCTAAAGTTAACCACAACGTCGTCTATCGCTGGAAAAAAATAGCGAGCGGCCTATGATAACCTAATTAAATGCTCGGCGGGCCGGATTAAAGTGTGTGGCGGGCCGCATTTAGCCCGCAGGCCGCAGTTTGGACACCCCTGGTCTAGTCTGTTGTGAATGGACCCCTGCTGGTCAACATGCCAAACTACTACACTACAACCCTTGAGAAATTACTTTTTAACTAGTGCCCTCTACTGGTGAAAAAGTTACACTGAATTTACAGGAGGTGAATAACAAGAAAACGCATCAACTCACCGCCAAGCATCAACTTCCTCTGCAGAGCGAGCTGAGACTGCCGGATCCTCTATGTAAAAATCCTTCTTCATAGGAGGAAGGTCTTAATCAGAGAGAGAAAGAGAGTCACTACATCCTGCCCAAGTGTTTTCAATTTTGCTCTGTGATTATGGCTTAAAACAAACTTGCAATTCAAGGATTAAATTGTACATAAATAGGTAGGTCTATTATGACTGAGTACTATCCCTTGATGAATTACTCTTCCTTCAAGAAAACACACAAAAAATATTTTGCTCCTCCACCACAATGGTCTCTGCACTGCACGGCTGGCCATGTAAAAAAATATTTCTCTGGAAATTAATCCTTAATATATTTGGCGTGCCGAGTCCGTGCTCAGTCCTCTCTGTTCTTCAGTATGTTTTGTTGTTGGGTACTCTTTGGTCCAAGGTTAGTAGTTTCAAACGAGAAAAAAAAGAGAAAAAATCTCTCCGACCAAGGCACTCAGATAAAAATGTCTTTAATCTGGCCCCAGCCGTGGCGCAACTGGCTGGGGCACCTGCACCGTACGCCGGCGACCCGGGTTCGATTCCTGCCACGTGGTCCTTTCCGGATCCCACCCCGAATCTCTCTCCCATTCGCTTCCTGTCATTCTCATGACAGGAAGGATGCGGGGCGAATTGACAGGCTGGTAAGAAAAGCTGGCTCTGTAGTGGGAGCTGAAGTGGAGTGTATCACTTCACTATCTGACAAAAGGACCCTGAACAAACTGATCAACATCTTGGACAATGAGTGTCACCCACTCCACAGCACTATTGTTAAGCAGAAGAGCCTGATCAGCTGGAGACTTCGCTCACTGCCTTGCACAACAGACAGACTGAGAAAGTAATTTGTCCCCAGCGCCATTGAACTGTTCAATGCTTCACTTAAGGGAAGAGGAGAGACAAGACTTCTCTGCATAGTCTGTCTGCCTCTTCACCCCCCCCCCCCATGTTTGGATAATGTCTGTCTACTAGCCACTTTTTACCACTAGCCACTTTTACCACTGTCTTTCTGCCTCACTGTTTGCGTGCTATATTAGCACATATGCATAACCGCTCCGAACTGTGGTCACACTTATACCTTTTCTTAAAATAGTTATATAGATATATAGACTTTATTTCTGCATTGTTGCACTGTTGGACTTACTCATTTGCACTATCACCATGACCACTATCATCATGACACTCAATCACACAGAGCACCTTACCTTACCTTACTATGCACAGAGAATCACAGGCTCAGTCCCCGCCTCAGTCATTGCAAGTGCCTCTTGATTGATTAATCACCACTATGTGGATACTGTTTTTTAGAATTGATTTAGATTAAGTGTTAGTTAGTATAATTTGTATTTTAGTATATTTAGTATATTCTTTATCTTCTACTGTCCTTATTGCTTAGTTGTGTTTTTATATTATATACTTTAATTACTTTTTCTGCTGTTAGTGAATGTGTTGTCTGTATGCTACTGAGACCTTGAATTTCCCCTGGGGATCAATAAAGTATCTAAGTATCTATCTATCTATCTATCTATCTATCTATCTATCTATCTATCTATCTATCAACTGTCCTATCACATTAAAGGCATGAAAAGCCCCAAAAAATATACTTAAAAAAAAAAATGTCTTTAATACAACTTGGACATGTCCAAAAAGGACCTAAAAATGCCCACGCGTAGCAGCTTGGGCCTTCTTCAGGGCATAGATCATAGGATCGTGGGCATTTTTAGGTCCTTTTTGGACATTTCCAAGTTGTATTAAAGACATTTTTATCCCACAGAGTGCCTCGGTCGGGGAGATTTTCTCTCTCTTTTAATCCTTAATCTATTTGTGTATTTACATTCTCAACTCTACTTAAGACTTAACAGAGTACTGTTTCAGATTTTATATCTAAGTGGTCAAATAAAATGAATCAATCAATTAATCAATCAAGCAAACTGCACTTAATTTTCCTGAGCACACAATTCACATCCCATCACTCTTGTGGAAAAATAGTCCCCCATTCACCTTGCCATTTCATGGCAATGTACTTGTCCTTGTTCTCTCTGATGGCTAACCAGTCGATACGTTCCGTCTGCTCAGAGTACTTTGTGGCGGACTGCTGCAGGTCAGATGAGGACCAGCAAGAGCTGTTTCTGCCGGCAGGGACAGGTGCCCGGGGCCCTAGGAGAGGGGGAAGTGTGATGAAAACGGGGCCAAGTACATCCTGGAGCCATAGAGGATCTTATCCGGCAGAAAGCCAGTTATATAGAGAAGCTTCACAGAATATTTTGAATTCATTTAGGATCTGTTTTGAATCCTGCTGGATTCTATATGTCACTGACTTGGTGACACCTGATGTCACATGTATTCTTGTGCAAAGGATTATCTAGGTTAACTTTAGGGAATGAAAAAGATGATGACAAGAAGAAGTTTGTTAACGTTACCATCTCGAAACCTTGGGCCATTGTCTGAAATCAAGTCATCAATTATCTCTTTGGCTTTCTGTTGAACGTCGATGTCACCAAAGATCACAACTTCGCCCTCAACATCTCCACGGTTGATCTAATATATCAGAAAGCAAGTCATATCCGTTTTTACTTCAAATTCGTGCAAAAAGCATGCATAAGACAATACCGGTGTTGTGTGCCTTCTGGTTTTCCCCACCTACTGGTTTCCTTGCGCGTGCTCGCGTTGCTCACCACAGCTGCAGGAGTTGTCAAACATTCGCAAACAAGTTGTTTTCGGCGGATTTGAAGTCGCATTTCATATCTATCCCATGGTCATTACACTACAATCACTCGTACAAAATACATGTAAAATAAAGGCTATAATTTTGCACTTTACAGCATTAAAATGGATTCGAACCTGCAATACGCACACCTATGAACCAGACAGACCTATTCAGCGCATTATCTCTTTGAGCCACTCCAATTCGCTGAAAACCGTCATCAATCACCTATTAATTAACCACACAAGCAACATTTTGTCTTGCATTAGGTGACACAAATGGTATTGCCTTTATCTTATAACTCTTGTCTGAGCGACTATCAGGCCTATGGTTTTGAAAAGTCATATGTTCCCCGACAGACATTCGTAAGAATGTTTATTGACTTGAAAAATACGCTAATTTTTGCAAACTCCCTTCATTCAATCAACCCTTGAAGACATCGCGGTCTGGTGCGCTAAAATGTAGATCGTTTCTTCTGTCGTACCATTTAATTTCTAAGAATTTAGGTCTAGACTACTACTACTACTACTAGACCTATAATAACGCCATCACCAAATACATATTTTATTTTTATTTGATCAACCACAAAGAGTAGCATACTGTGCACAGTGCACTGACGGCCGTAGCAGCCTAAGGTAACCAGTTGTTTTAGATGAAGGGCAACCACTTGTTTCAGATAGCCTGGACAACATGTTACCTGGGTGTTGCCTACGTTATTAATTGATGGTAGCCTACAATAGTTAATTGTATCGCGTAACAGCCAGGTATAGTTGGCTCAAGGAGTAGGGAATCAGGCTGGAGAGAGTCGTGCATGTATTGCTTTTGCGGTATCGAATCCAGTTTAATGCTAGTTTTCAAAACATATATTTTTTTACGTCTTTTGTCCGAGTGGCTGTAATGTAGCCGAGCGCTCATGGCGTATATGAAAAGCGACTTCAAACCGCCTAAAAACAACTTGTTTGTGAATGTCTGACAACTGCTGCAGCGCATGCACGCGCAAGGAAACCAGTAGGTGGAGAAACCAGAAGGCACACAACACCGGACCAAGTTGGAACTCGCCCTAGCAAGTTCCTCACTGCGAGCAATAAGCAACAGGACAAAGGCAATGCTCATCTCTTGTTACCTTAATTCTTGCTCCACTTGACTCTTCAATTTCACGTATTTTACTTCCACCTCGACCTGTCAGGTCACACAACATACGATTCCTAGAAACTTGCACTTGAAACAATGTACGTCAACTTTATTTAAACGCTATGTGATAAGGCAAAACACTTTAATTCAGAGAATAAAAAGGCTAACATTAGCTGTTAACGTTATATCGCTGCTAACAGGACAGCTGGTTAGTTGGCTATAAGCTAGCTTACCTAACTTTCAGATCTATCAACTTACCAATTACTCGTCCAACCACGGAATTATCCACGGTGAAGGACATTACGTTAGGTGAACCTGAAGTATCCCCACCAATCTGACCACGTCCTCTCCTGTTGGCATCACGTTCACCATTTCTAGAGTTGAATTCGCGACTACACGTGTCAGCCTGGTCCCTCCAGTTTCTCCACTGGGGACCATCTTGGTCGCTCTTTCCAAGTGCTGCTGGGCGGCCACGCTTTACACCGAAATATACATTTTCTTTACTTTCAGAGGACTGGGGTCGCCATTCAGAGTTCTTGAATGCCGGTGCAGGTTTTGCGTTCACGACACTATCTGCATCATTGTTGTCTTCCCAATCAGACATTATAAACCATTCAGCTTCTCTAACTGTTTAACATCAGTTGCAGTGATGGCGCAAACACGATGTTAACACCTCATTACATCCGGTTTGCTGACCCTTTAATGACCTTTGCTCTAACTTACTGTCTATGATTAATACAAGGCAGTAGGATGTGTAATGTTATGAGAGGTAGACCTTGCTCAGAATTCGACAGCTAAATGCATTTTTATTTTCCGTCATGGAACAAAAATTACACAGTAAATTGTTTTAAGTTTCTTTATTGAATTTTTCATTTTGCATTTTTTTTCAGTCCCAGAGTGTTTGTCTCCTCTGTTATGTGCACATATTTTGTTGTAATAAATTAATCTGCATGACATAGAACGTTAACATTATCAAGCTTGTAATTTAAGGCCAGTTTGTGTGATAAATTACATTATTAGTGATAAAAATAAAATAAATTCTGATTTAAATGATAAACATGTACCAGGTTTGCAGCCAGCCAGAAAAAAGTATGCACCTTAAGGGCATCTACTTTTCAGAACCTCTAGACTATCTCCATTTGTTTTAGTAGGTATGCAACTATGGAAGAAAAAGAAATAATCATATGTAATCATAATAAAATGCATAAAGGCACAGTAAAGAATTTATATCAGAACAGTTAAACAAAAGATATTAAAATCAGTGTAAAATAGGTGTATTAGTTTTTAAATGTTCTTTTACAGCCTCAACCCTACGGACAGGCTTGACGTAAATAAACCCTTCTAAGTGTCAACCACGGACAACCCAAGTTTAATTCTACAAGGGAATTTGCTGATAATAGGAGATTTTCCTTCGGTGCTTACCCTCGTCAGCAGAGCAACACATTTTGGAACAATTGCCATTATATTTTTTTAAATACAATTCAATGTGGTGTGACCTTGCAAAATGTTTGCAATCACATTTTCAGGTTTCGTCTTCACCTTTGGACATTTGTGCTTCTACTGTATATACTAAGCCGTGCCAACAAATGCACTGACTGATCCGTTTAGAGACTTTGACTCAAGCATGTGTGGTATGTCAATACATCTATGCAAGATTTGCAAGTCACATATACATATCAACAAAATATTAAATTAAAGATGTACACATTACATTCTGTGGGTATAATGCTAGCCAGCTTAGCTAAAGCACTTTTGTACCATTCAAATGCATTACACAGAAAACTACAAAGAATGGAAGTCACCTTGATGATTTTCAATCTCTTTAACAGGTGTCAGAGGTTTAAGACTGATGTGTTCTTGTCTTGTCCCAGATGTAAAAAGGTTCAATAAATAACACAATAAGATGACTTTTGACATTTGTTTCAAAATCAATTCTTCTCTCTGATGTACAATTGGCAATGCCTCAGTCCAAAAAGACAGATGCAAATGACAATACATTCACATTCAAATATTCTTTAGGTTGTCAATGACAAACAGTGAGATCTCAAGAGTGAAAATAACATTAGATGAGTACCATAGTACCACATTAATATTTGATATAACATTCTGCACGAGCACCATAAGGAAACTGTTGACAGAGGTTTGTATCTCAGTATGGACATGTGTGCGATGAGTCTTGCAATCAATAACAAACAACCATTCAAGAGGCATAGTCATATTTGGGTGGGTGTTCAACCCTTGCCAACGTGTTGAAGACTCCAAAAAGTTTCTCTCCACCCAAACCAAAGAAGGTTTATCTATCTTTATCTATAGAGGGAAATAATCCTCCTCTCCTCATCAACGACCTTAGTTGGCCATGTCCCTGCCAGTTGTCATCTACTTGTTGTAAGTTGTTAAACGTTTTTCTCCTTTTTTATTGGAAAATAGCTGATGAGACTGATGAGAAATTGAACTTGAATGTTAGGTTGGATATAGTGTGTTTTATACTGCGTGTTATTATCACGGTTTTAAGTGTTTAATTGTGTGTATATATGGGAGTGTCCATATTGTCATACCAAAAACCAACAATAGCTAATAACATACATAAACTGGGTCTGCCTATTTTGTTCTGAATGCTGTTTATCTAAATCTAAAACATGCATGACAGCTAAATTAAGTTTTGGAGTGCTCAACAATGATACACGATGCCAATTTGTTGCTAATACAGGGGGCTTTTAAAAGAGTGCATAAATACTTTCAGCCTAATGCACCATTGCATTTTTCCCTAGAAACATGCAGTGCTCATGCACGCCTGTGATAAGACCTCTTACAGTTGCCTTACATTTGTCCCCCTCTATTTTGCTCCTTGTCATCTGATAGCACTATCACTCACAGGTTCTTCCATATACCTTTCCATTCATTTGTTAAAGAAATAATCCATGCAGTGATATGTATTCATTAGCAAAAAAACAATGGGGAACCTTGTCAGTTCAGTCCACACAGACTGAGAATATTGAGCGCTGCTAACACTCTCAGACAACTCTCCTCATACCAAAAAAAAAACCAACAACAATAAAAAATCTGAAAGAAACTTACAGAAAATGAGAAACAGAAAACAAAACAGAGGAGAGCAGATGTCAAGTCCTGACATCATAGCGCCGATCACAGCCCAAGAGGAGTCAATTTAGTCAGACTAAAGGGAATCTGAGCTATCGGTCACTGATTTGCCATTCACCACTGTCCGAAAACCCTTGGACTCAGTGCTCAGAGACGAAGCTCATGTCCGTATTCTGCTGAGAGAGGAAGTCGAACGTTCCCAGGGTTGGCGTGCTCAATTCGCTGCTGTCTCCGATGAACAGTTCCGTCTCGCCCCATTTTGCCAGGGGCTCCTCTTGGCCTGTGTGGTGCTCGTTGTTATTGTTGTTGCCACCACCACCACCGCCGCCGCCGCCACCACTGCCACCCGTGAGGGGGGTGCCTGGGGGGTTGCTGTCTGTGCTCGACGGCAGCATGAGGTTCTGCACGGACAGGGACTTGCCCAGATTGCGGTCTGTGGAGGCGGCGTCCTCAGCGGGCGGCAGCAGCAGAAGAGGGTCCACGTCCAGGCTCAGGTGTCTTCTCCAGGAGCCGTCTTCCTTGGGGCTCCGCGGAGCACGGCTCCGGAGCCGCACAGCGTTCCCAGGGTGCTCTGCACCGCTACAGCTGTTTGTGCTGTCGTCTGTGGACCCGGCGGCCAGGCACGCGCTGGGGGAGCCGTCCTGAACCACCCCGCTCTCAGGCACCAGCTCGGGGATCACCCCCACCGGCCTCCCCGCAACCGGAACTGGGGCCACCACAGCAGGCAGCTGAAGGGTGGTGGTGGTGGTGGTGGTGGGGGACAAGGTGGTGGGACAGCCGGGCATGGTGGGCGCGGGCCTGGCCAGGTTGGGGAACTGCAGCGGGCCTGAGAGGGCGCCGGGCGTGAGGATCGGGGGCGGCGAGCCGGGGTACAAGCTGCTGTCGGCGGACGAGGGCGACGGGCCGCGGAAGAGTGGCGACGGCGAGGGCGTGAAGGAGGACGCCGACGTGGGGTAGCCCGGCGGGCCGGCGCCCAGGCTCAGTTCGCTCGGTGCCAGGATGAGCTGGAGGCCGTGGGGCAGGTTGGCGCTGTGCGAGCGCAGCACCCCGCGGCCTGCGTGGGCGGCTTGCGTGGGGAAGGCGTGCTCCGAGCTCTGGACGGAGCTGGGGTAGTCGGATGTCTGCTCCAGCTCGAACAAGGGCAGCGAGGCCAACGTGAGGCCAGAGGAGGATCCCTTCTGCAGAGCATGCCTGTAGATGTCCAGCAACGAGTCCAGCTTGGACTCAATGGACTGCACCTGCATTCAGTAACACAAATGAGTTTCACATAGAGGAGCCATGTTCATAATAACCAATATAGGATCATATAGGATCCTGTGCTTTCCAGTATACTGCAAACAAAAAGACTCAGCAAGCAAACACCTTAGCTCTCTGCTCTTTATCTCTCTCTCTTATCTCTCTCTCTTTCCCTCTTTTAATTGGCAAAATTCATAACTGTGAATCATGTTTGAGGTGTTCCAGATGCACATGTGTTAAAGGAGCGGGTGTAAGGTTAAACAGAGGGGTTATAATTTATACAATCTGCACATTTCCATTTTGAAGTTAAAGTGAGCAGACTAATTAAGCAGGCTCATTTGACTGTGCACCTGTCACTGTCTGTAGTTGGTGCCAATCATTATGACCGCTACCAGTGCACCCACTTATGCGCCCCTGCTTTTTTCAGCAATCGTAGGTTGACGAATCCTGGCACCCTGGAACACCGAGATGAACCTGGGCATGTAGTGTACTCCGCTAGACTAATAAGGAATAGAAGCTTTTGGTTCTGACTTAATATCTTTCTGACTTAGTATTTAAGAACTCTAACTTAGTATCTCAGTCTTCAGTCTTCGGTATCTCAGAACATAACCAACTTGCCTTTCCATATCACAGATTGGCATGTAAAAATTTAGACCAACCAATTATATGTGATGGGATCTGGGAAATTTCACCAGCTTATGATTCTGATACCATCCGGATGTTATCCAGGATGTTGCTAGGGGACGGTATCCAGGATGTTACTAGGATGGTATCAGAATCTTAAGAGAGGGTTGAAACAAAGCAGAAATGAAGGATTTTTGACTTCACCATGTGATTTCCCATCACTTAATGTGGACTGCACATAACCAGAAAGCATATTTAACTGCATATAACCAGAAAGCGTGCTCATATTAGTTGGTTACCTGTTTCTCCACCTTGCACACTCGACCAAGCATACTCATATCCTCGAGTGTGTCTCCTTCTGGGTGGACCTTATCTCTCATTTTCCTATCCATTGGTATCTGCCCTTTGCCCAGAATCTGATCCACCCTAAATGACACAAAGAGGACTTTACTGAGATACTGCAGAGAAGAAGTGTACTCAAACTGTTATTGTCAGAGGTTTCCTTTACCCAGAGTGCACCAGTGGGGACACCTGAATCCAGTTAGTGGAAGACAATCAAGGGTTAGCGGACTACATATTGCTACAACAAACCACACTACAACACAGGCTTACAAGCTTACATTCAACAGGCAGAGAAAGACAGAGAGAAATGGAAAGAGGGGGGGGGCACTAACAGGAAACAGGAAGAGATTAGATATCTGAAGAGAAAATAATTAAACATGTTAATCAAAATGCAGATGTTAACCCTGCCATGCAAGAGCTAACAATTTTCAGTAACCAAATGGACATGTATTTAGATGTATGCTTATTTTACACATATAGCACCATTTTATTAACATGAAGAAAGTATGGAAGAAGCATTAGTGAAATAATCTCTGAAACTTTAAACAAACCCGAGTAAGTTGGCATGTGACAGTTCTATTTGAGTTTGTTAGAGAAAATCTGTCCAGTCACATGACACATAGGCTACAGTATTCTTGTCTGGTTTTATGATTCATCATTGTGCAAGAGAACAGGATGCAACATGTAAATGGACAAGAAACACCTGAGAAACCAGGTCTAAAGATGTCAAACTGACGCACACACCGAAAGTAGCACTCCCACACTCACTCTATTGATAATGCATCAGCATGTCAATGTTTTAACTTTTCTGTTGTAGACATTAAATAGGCCTACATACACTGTATCTCAGAAATAATTGTGTTTCAATAGATACCCTAAACTCTGTGTAATGTGAAATCAGTATAGTATTTTATCTTTAGCATGGCATCCTTAGAAGAATAGTTCAACAATGTTTGGTGTGAATAGTTACCCCTCCGGATGAGAATGGGACAAGGGCCTTAGAACATTACCTGTAACCAGTTACTAATTGGTAGAGATACCAATCTAGACTCTCAATAAGTAGTCATATATTTTGGGGACAAACAACATATTTACTGTGTGTTATTCTGGGGATTGCCAGTATATTGAAAGAGTCTAAGTAAGCCAGGATAACGGCCACCCAAGAACTCCACGACGTGCAGCGGAGTAGAGTCTCCTCCGCCGAGTCCATTGATTACGTAAATCGGGATACCTCGAGTGACATTATCCCGCTTATCCTGCGGTTGCCACTATGTAGGCAATAGTCATGCCTTTACAGCACACAAAGGAAACGAGTGGTTCAGTTTAAGAATAAGCTGACTTGTTCAGTTTGTGGTACTACTTTCTTTAGTGCTGACTGTGATAATGGTGGGTATAGTTAGCTTGTTTAGGCCTACAGTTGATTCCATTGTTGCAAAGCCTACTGTACTTCCTAGTTCAACAGTCGTTTTTTTTTTACCAGATCTACTTCAAAGGTGTCCCGTTATACAGAATTACTAAGAATTAATAACCACCCTGCCAGCCAATCAGTCATTTTATGTCTCCGGGGATAACACTTAAATATCGAAATGAAAATTAAATCAGTAATGGCCCCTCTCCTAGTCTCTCCAGAGGGGTGCAGGGAAGGGGTGTGAGGGCCTGGTGGATGCTGACCCAACGGCGGACTGCTTCCTCCGGGCCTGGCTGTAATACAAGTGCAAGGAGGGGGAGGAAAGGTTCCTGGTTTTGGCGCTCAGATTGTGATGGGGCCCCAAGCCTGAGGCGAGCCTGCATGAGGAATGGCACATGGTGGAGGTCAGTGGAACTCATAAGAGTCTTCTTTGTACAAGTAAAGGAAAAATGAGGACAATACATAGGGGATGAGAGGAGAGGAGAGTAAAGGAGAGGAAAAGAGAGGAGAGGAGAGGAGATGAGATGAGATGAGGAGAGGCGATGAGAGGAGACTAGAGGAGAGGAGAGGAGATGAAAGGAGATGAGAGGAGAGGAAAGGAAAGGAAAGGAGAGGAGATGAGAGGAGGTGGAGAGGAGAGGGAAGGAGAGGGGATGAGATGAGAGGAGAGGAGGTGGAGAGGAGAGGAAAGGAGAGGAGAGAGGCAAGGACATGAGTAGTAGGACATGAGACTACACACGGAGCATCTTTTGGCCTGTCCTCATTGGAGAGTTCTCAAGGCTTTTCCTTAGAACAAGGTTGGAATGTATTTGGAATACTAAACTGAATATTAACCCATTCGCGCTGGATGCTGCATGTAGCAACATTGACCCTCCCGCTGGATGCTGCATAGCGCAACATTGACTCTCCCGCTGGATGCTGTGTAGCGCAGCATGCTTTTTATTTCATGTTTCTAGGTGCTACAGAGGCTTAGATATTAAATTTTGGTAGACGTTGACAATTTTTAGTATGTTTTCAGAAAACCCTCAGGAAATAAGGTTATTTAGTCTAGAATGCCATAGGATTCTATAGGCGTTTTTAGCAGGCATTTTAGGAGTAAATGGGCTAAACGTTTGAATTTTTTTTACTGGTTTGTATATTCTTATCGCCATCATAGCTGAAAAAACGTAGTAGAGCCTTTCATTGTTTTCCTATGAGGGCAGGCCAGATAACCCTTTGTAAGTATAGACTGCAACTAGCTCCATTATTTAAATAATGTATACAACTACTCCAGTTCAGTTCAAACTGTTCTCCAGGCAGCTACAGATCAAGCAGGAAATGAGGAAGTCATCATCGGTAAGGTGAAACAGGTGTAGATCCTAAACAAGATGCACACTACACAGACAACCAGTTAAAGTGGTCACAGTGTAGTCTGTGCTTCACGTAAACATAGCATGTCAAGACTCTCTGCTAATAGTAAAGCTAGCAACATCTCAAATGCAGCGTTGTTATTGTCCATTCACCTGCAGATGGAAGGAGAGGGGCTTGGGTTGAGTATGCGTTAGTATCAATACTTAAATTAATGAATTAATACAGCCCATATTATATCAAACTCAGATGTAGTTGATGTTCATCCTCTAACGAGCAGTCAGTCATTCACGTTTTACTCAAGCAGTTGAAATGAGGGGAGACAAGGGTAAAACATGTCCAAATTATTTCTCAATCCACAGGTCAATCAGGAGACGAAAGTCTGACAATCTGGGTCTCTCTTTTACTTGTGTTGGTGGCACATTTGTAAACATTTGTGGAAAGAAACAAATGATTATAATGATCCACTATGCCCTCCTTATGCTGCATTCCAGACAACTTGAATGTCGGAGGTCAGACTTCAATTCCAACCTTGAAGTTGGGGTAGATCGACATACCCCGAGTTCAGAGGGAACTCCGACTTCAAGTGGCGTTCCATGGTACTTTTTCCCAGTAGGAGTTCAGAATTCTTGACCTCCGAGTTTGTCTGGAATGAAATTGGGAGATTCCAACTAGGAAATATCTGACTGATATGAATGACCTGTACTGTATATGACCTGAAATTCTCCCTCTCAACTGACGGCTCTTGCCTGAACTGCAGTCAGAGTTAGGTTAGCTTTTGCGTTGCAGGTATTTTTTTTTTTTTTTGCGTTGCAGGATTATAATTTTCAAAATATTCAATATTCAATTCTGCTGATAGATAGAGATAGATAGATAGATAGATAGATGGATAGATAGATACTTTATTGATCCCCAAGGGGAAATTCAGATGTGTCCTACTGATACATCTTTCAAACGATGTCTAGTAAAGGTCAATAGGTAAGCCTTGACCCTGTTGATAGCCTAAGCCTCAAGCACAGTGGTAAACGGCAACAAATGGTATATGAGACTAAAATACATTGCCAATGGTAATGTATTATAACTGTATTGATTCTATATGAGCTTCACTGTGATGAAGTGGATTGAGTCAGAGAGCCCAGTCTGTTTGACTTTGGTCTCCTTGACAGCCTTGTCTGAGTGTCAGGCATGCAGTCTAAAGGAGCTGCTGGGTACGGGGTGGGGGGTGGGGGGTGGGGGGGGCTGCCTGACCCGGGGGCAGAGTGCTTCCTCCTGGTCTGGCTGTAATACAAGTGCAGAGAGGGGGAGGAAAAGGTCTTGGCTTTGCCGCCCAGGGACTGTGGAGGACCTACAATTGTGTCCAGCCTGGGTGAGAGAGTGGGGATATGGAGTGAGACAACAACACATATACATACATACATACATACATACATACATACATACATACTGTACATACATACATACATACATACATACATACATACATACATACATACTGTACATACATACATACATACATACATACATACATACTGTACATACTGTACATACATACTGTACATACATACTGTACATACATACATACATACATACATACTGTACATACATACTGTACATACATACATACATACATACATACATACATACATACTGTACATACATACATACATACTGTACATACTGTACATACATACATACATACTGTACATACATACATACATACATACATACTGTACATATACACACCCCATGGACACGCTCACACACACATACCCTTGCACACACACACAGACACAAAGATAGTCGGACAGACACACTCAGTGCAATTCAATTCACATGCAAGTATTTAACCAAAGTAAATGAAACAGAGCAATTCTAAGTGAATTATAATGAGTGAAATGAGATTGAAACAGATTGAAAAATAATATTACAAAGCATGTTCTCTAATCCCATACACGGCACATACCTCCATGCAGAAATATGGCTCCAGGGATAACTCACCTGGTCTGCAGGCTTTTGATTCGACACAGCATATCCAAGTGGCCGGCTGAGTACTGCTCAATCACATCCTTCACATCGTAAGGCCTCAGAGTCTCCTTGAACTTTTTCTTGGCTACATGGAACTTCATAATTCTAACAGAGAGAGAGAGAGAGAAAAAAGAGCATACATGTCTTGTATAAATTTAAAATTAAGCAATAAGCTCAGAGAGGCCGTAGTTCCAGTCATTTTAGAACAGCTAAGGGGCGATTTGTTCTAAAACGGTTACTACATACCGGGCAAGATTTCATAAAATAAATGCACAGCAACGAGAAATGTAACAATTTCTTAATAAATAATCATTCTTCCACCAAAAAAAAATATATTTCTTCTATCAGAATGGTTGCCAACGTACTACGTTGAGACGCAGCAACTGTAACTTTTGTATCAATTCATTCAGTGCAGTAATATAGAATGAAATGTGGTCAACGTAAAGGGTTGTGCTGGGTTTCATAACAGCATTGAACACGATTCAGCCAATCATAATTAAGGACCGGAATTATCTGTTTTAGAAATGGCAATTTCCACTACTAATGACCTTCATTTCATTAGAGCCATGTGACATGGTTCTTGTAATGGTGTAATGGGAGAGTCCAAAGAGGCCTGTGCTTTTCACTTACTTTGGGTGCTGATGCCGGGCGCCATTGGCAGACTGTTGTCTGGGCTCAAACAATCAGGTCTTTTTTGTTTTCATGGCTGTGTGGCTGTCCTTCTCTGATTACAGGTCTTATCATACTTTACTGTCATTATCTTTTTCAGTTCTAAGAATATGCTCATCTCCACAATGAAGTAGGGGGGGAAAATTACATGCACAAAAGAGTGTGCACAAACACTATTTTAGTTGGATAATTCTGTGCCGGATGTCACATTTCTCTATGAGACATATTCTCTGGTTACAATATTAATCATTAATATTACATTGTATTAATTCATTATTAACCTCATTAATCGACTTAAGTTATTTTTCATAAAATTACTTGTCTGAATTGTGTTTACAGTTTTTCTCGATTGCTTTGACCTTCTTAAGGAAACTGGAATCCACTTTGGTCTTCATGACTACTTTCTTTGCACAGCTAAAGTCATCTCTTGCGAATGTGTTCACACATTTTCATTGGGTACACACATTTTTTCACACCCTTTTGCAAAACAGTTAACACAGGTGTCATTCAAAAGCCCCAAACTACTGGTTTTCCCATGCTAAACAAAAGGAAAACATCTTTTCACAGGTGGTATAGATTCCTTGCATAAGTCTGAATCTCTGATACACCTGTGTGAAACTCCTTTGCACAATTCTTCAATCAGCAATCATTCGTTATACATAAGAGATGTCTGTTCTGTGTTGCTATTTGCAAGTATGGATCTAATGCACATTTAGACAAAGTACTGTATTGCCTATTTGGTGGAGAAAACAGTACAAAAGGTGTTTACTGTAGGTCTATTTCGATGAAAAATGACAAGTTGTAGTTCAATGAAATTTACTGTATCTTGCTAGGTGTTTACTGTAGGTCTTACATGTCAATGACAGTTACATCTTGGAAGGAATTAATAAATATTTTTTTATTCAGTACATTTTGTCTTTTCACAGTCTTTTCACAATCTTGATACCAGAAACATGAGAAAGTAATGGAACAGACATAGCAAAAATGCTAATTTTGAGAACTAGATTTTGCATTTTGTTGTCCAGTGTGTAATGATTGATTAAATAGTGTTTTTGAATTGGCAAGAAGAAGTGTTTGAAGGCAAGATTTGCTTTTGCTGCAAGTGTTTTGAGAGAGTAACAGCCTTTTGCAAGCAAAATATGTCATTTTGTCCAGAGTGCTTTTGTTCAGACACGGTTATTAACTGTTTTGAGAACGTGATGTCAGAGTTGACACAGGTATCAAAACGATTGAGAAAAACTGTAATACATTTCAAGGTGTACATTTGTTACTACTGTCTTCAATGTTTAATTTCACCAATAGGGGGCGATGACAAACCAAAAATGCCACCATCCGTCCGACTCCTGGCTTCACAGACAGCACAAAGCAGGTCCTTTCAATCTAACAAGCTTTCCCACAAACCTGTGCAAACCTCACACAATGTCCTGCCACAATGAATCATCAGTCACGTCTTTGAGTGCCCGGCATCAGTTTACTGAGTAACTATTGTGGAGCTGGGCCAAAATTGTCATCGGGTCGGCTTATTGTTTGTCTGCTGAGCCGCTGCTGTGCTGATAGTGTTGACAGTGGTAAATGGACCGGCCTGGTGACGTGCGGAGGGGTCAACCAGGCTAACATGAGCAGCGCCATCTCCCGTGTGGCGAGGGCGCGTTTTGTCTGTGGACGCCCGGCGTCAGACTGAGGCCTTCTTGAGTAAGCATGCACCTGCTGGGAGGGCAGGGATGGCTAACACACGGTGGCTCCAGCACCCCACAGAGGAGCACAGCTCCTCACGCACGCTGGACGGGGTCAGGTCAGATACCTGGGGGGGGTCAGATACCCAGTGCCCCCCCCCCCCCCGCGGCTGGCTTTTTGTGTTCCACCCCTAACATAAACACATCAGATTCCCACGTCAGGGCACCACCTCACAGCCTCGTCTCACACAACCGCTTGAGCTGGACGAAGAGCTCATCTATGCATTAGGTGGGGTGCACAAGACACAGAGCACCTTTTGTTTCACGTACACCCTGGCAGTCAAAGTACATACAGTACTGTATAAAATTACAGATAGTTGTTGACAATCCCACTGACTGTCGGTCAAGTACAGGGGAGACTGCCTGAGGCAGAGGTCTGAAATCATAGAGGAGGAAGGTGCCGACGGGGGCTTCATATTGGGTGAATCCAATGAAAATAGGCAGGGTTTCACTAAAAACATAACCTCTCAGGTTAACGTGAATACTTCTGGGCTCCATATTGATGATGAACACTATTATCTTAAACTTAATCCTACAACTCAACCCAAGTACACCTTCTAATGGCATGTTCTCATGGCTTTCTTAATCAGTTAAATGTGTAGGGAAGCTTAAGAAAATGTAGGGCAAACTCAGTCTTTTGGCCTTGTGTGTAATTTCATTCAACAGTTTTCCCAACACAGGATCATGTATGTATTCATCCAATTTAGAATCTGGTATTATCTGCGGCTATTTATTTCCCTTCATGTGCTTCAAAATACTAGTTTGCAATTGGGCTATACTGAGAGGACCCAAGAGATGAGGAGTGTTAATTTGAAGTGAAGTGCTGTACCTACATCCATCTTCGTCATGGCAACCATAAGTGTCCATAAGTGGGGTGGTGGTGGTGAGTGTGTGAGAGAGAGAGTGTGTGTGTGTGTGTGTGTGTGAGAGTGAGTGTGTGAGAGAGAGAGTGTGTGTGTGGGAGGGAGAGGTTGAGCATGAGTGTCCTCACCTGACAGCTCTGATGACACTCTTCAGAGGGGCGGACAGGTCCTCTACTGTCACGTCACAGTGGCAGCCCCGCTCATCCACAGCCTCGTCAGCTCCAGGGTTGGTGTCTGCTGAGAGAGAGAAAGAGAAAGACAGAGAGAGAGAGAGATAGAGAGAGAGAGAAAAGAAAGGATAAAGACCGACAGAGAGAGGGATATGCAGAGATGAATCAGAGATAGAATATGCAGAGTGACCGAAAGAGGAATTGATATGGAAATGATGATATGGAAAAGAAAAAAAGAGAGAGAAAGTAAGAGAGAAAGAGAATGAGGAAGAGAGAGAGAGAGGCAGAGAGAGAGTGAGAGAGATAGAGAGAGAGAGACAGAGGGAGGGAGAGTAAGACAGAGACATTTGGTTACTAGCATAATCACTGAGTACCTAGAGTGTTTGACTCATAGGGAGCAGCCTAATGAAGGAACCTTTCCTACTGATTGGCCTGCACTGCCTAACAAGCCCCTGAGCCTGCAGGAAGCCGGAGACCAGACGAGGCGAGACGAGCTCAGCCACAGACAGACAGACAGACACACGCACGCACGCATGCACGCACGCACGCACGCACGCACGCACGCACGCACGCACGCACGCACGCACGCACACACGCACACACACACACACACACACACACACACACACACACACACACACACGGCTAACCAGCCTGATCGATAAAACACTGAATCAGCCTAACAAACTGTTTCAAATAAAACTCTCCCCTGACTCCCCTCAAGATGAAAACGAGCAGTTTATGAGGGACAGAGACACACTCGGAAACACACACACACGCACACGCACACGCACACGCACACACACAGTCTGAATCTATTTAACTCTTATACATTTAACATTATTCACAACAAAGGGTCCCATACACGCACACACACACACTCACATACACACACACTGCACTCTTCTGATGTACAGCTTGAATATAATTCATTTCCTGTTCGCCTGTGTGTGTGTGTGTGTGTGTGTGTGTGTGTGTGTGTGTGTGTGTGTGTGTGTGTGCACTCTGTTATTTCTGAAAGCATGCCACAGACACAGGGAATGAAGGCAATGGAGGAGATATAAAACATTCGCACAGAGGAGGGAAAAAATAAAGCAAAGGAGTGCAGGGAGTTCATCCTCAAATGTGAAGCTATGACATGAAATAACTAAGATGCCTGTGGGTAGGAACACCACACACACATGCACACACACACACACACACACACACACACACACACACACACACACATGCTTAACTACAGGTACACATTTCTCCCTACCCTCCCAACGACCCTGCCAACGACCCCACGTGGCAGTGGATGACCGGAGCCCCGCTGCCGCCCGCTCCGAGATTTACTGCTAATGGGACATGCATGTTGTAAAGCACGGATAAACGACAGCCCGATGAAATAGCATCAGAGAGCGTGGCTTCCAGAACTGCGGAGTCAAGCCTTTTTTTTCCAACCCCATCACCCCCCCCCCCCTCCTCCTCCTCCCCTCCGCGCTTTCCATCTTATGCCTTCAATAGCGGGTTATATACGACTCGCCGCTGGATCTACAGGGCTGCATGTCGTGCGGGGGGATATAGGGCCCTCAGGGGCCCTCTGTCAGAGGCATCAATCAGAGCCAGCTCACGCTCGCGCTGGCGTCCGAGCCTATCAGCTCACGGCCGTGGTTGGGGGGGGGGGGGGCAAGTGCTACTCAGGCCCTGCACGGCGCAGCGGAGCAGCGTTCACACACACAGAGTATGAACGCAGTCCGTGACAGTTCTGGCTGGTGCCACAGTGCCCTGGGCAAAACACACACACACACACACACACACACACACACACTGTGGTTTAACAAAACATCACACACATTCAGCAGAAAGGATGGCTGTAAGTGTGCAATGTTGTGGTCCAGTCGGTTGAGAGCAAGGGCGTCTGGACGAGACTGCGCTGAGACGAGGCATGGATTACTCACTTGGCCAGTAATCTAAAAGCTTTATAAATATAAACACAAGTATTAGATATGTGGATAAATATTTACCCTCTCTTTCTTCTCCACTCTCAGCAGCAGCAGCAGCAGCAGATACTGCCAAGTCAGTGTCAGTAATAATGCATAAATAAAAAAAATAAAAGTCCTCCACTGAACACACACAAACAAACCCACATACACACACGCATGCACAGACACACACACACACACACACACATTAATACACACTCACTCACACAGAGAGAGAGAGAGCGAGAGAGAGGCTGTGTGTGAGGACGGCATGCAACAGCTCCCGGGGGGGAAGCCTCTGTTTCTGCCGACTCAGCAAGCGCAGCAGCGTTATCTCCTCTCGAGTGTGATTAACCTCCACGTTCTCTCTCCCAGCTGGTCCCAGACCAGGGCCTAGTGTCACCCACTGCCCCCACCAGCCCAGCTGTGTTCCCGCGCCACTCCGACTGATCCTGGGCCAGCGGCCCGGGCCGTGCGTCATCCCCAATCCTGACCCGCAACAAGCTGAGCCCTCGGGGGACGCAACACTGGCGTGGTCATCCTAGTCTGCCCTCAGCCGAACGGCCGCAGGAGTTGTTCTCACAGCGCTGCTGTAGAGCCGGCATTCCCCTCACAGAGTAGTAGCCACAGCAACAGCAGCAGCAGCAGCAGCCTTATTGGGCCGATTAAGGGTACAAAAAATCGCCACTTGATAAAATGTGATGTGATCTAGGAAAACCCACCACATGGTGCAATTTTACCAACTTATAATTCTGATACCTTCCTAGCAACATCCATGATTTTGGGAGGATGGTATCCTGGATTTTGCTAGGGGACAGTGTCCAGAATGTTGCTACAGTAGGATGGTATCAGAATCTTAAATTGGTGAAATTTTACCAGAGAGGGTAAAAAGGGAGCAAAAATCAAGAATTTTTGAGTGCGGTGGGTTTTTTAGATTGCATCACAAATCATTACAGTACTTTAGTAGTTCTTGTCTTGTGTGCCACTTAATCAATAGTCTCTACCTGCCAGGTCCTCACGCCCTGACTATTAGCCAGGTACATAGAGTAATTACTGGCCTCATACTCCTCATCCTTTTAAACAAGGAGATGAATCAGTAAATCAGTGTCACAAGTCACGTTTGGACATTTTACTTACTGGTAATTACTTTACTACTGAAAGGGGTACCGTCAAGTGATTTCTAACCCGTAACACTTTTTTGTCATATTCAGCAAATATTTCCTCATAATCCGCTGGCTCTCTGTTCCATGAGAAAAACCCGGTCTTCATACACAGCCCTGGCTCTGTCAGCTGGAAACAAACAAAGTAAAGCAAGCCTGTCCTCCAACATAACAAAACTGTTCCAACCAATCACCGAAAGGAGGGAACGGGAGTTTAGGGAAATTGAAGGCTAGTTTGGGGAGGGGATTTATGGGAGTTCGCTCTCTGTGACAACACCCAGAATCGCTGATGGTAGGTTACCTTTAAACCTTACTGGGTCTAGGTCTGAACCATACAAAGCTCATGGTTTCATATACTGACAAGATAAAGTAAATGTGCAGTATTATAAACCCCTGGTGAATAGAGAGGGATCTGCACACCTTTCCCTGCTGTGGATCCATAAGATCAGACAAGGTCACACCAGCATCTTCACCTTCATCTTCAGCATCACCAATGAAGAACTACACTTTCAATCTTCATCTTCAGCATTATCTTCATCTTCAAAACTACACTTTCAGACTTTCATCAGACCATGTTTGGAGAAGAGCCAGTATGTCAGTATGAGAGAGACTTTAGGCTGATACTGCATTGTCACTGCAATCTACAGGAGTGGAAAAGAACAGTTGAAGTCAATCTGACACAGCACCTCTAAACTGCCACAATTACTTTTTCCCACATATCTAACAGTCATCACAAATGGTCGCTCCACACTTCTCCGTGCTTCTAAAAGTGGCAAGGAAGAGAAATTTTACAGGTCATATTTTGTGCCTCTGGGTCATATCCACACCCCCTTCAGTACTTGAACCCCTGCTCAGCAAGCGTGGAGACTTTAAAGAGAGCAGAGAAAACAGTGTGTGTGTGTGTGTGTGTGTGTGTGTGTGTGTGTGTGTGTGTGTGTGTTGTGGGGTGGGGGTGTGAAGGGGGCAGTGAGACCCTGGAGACCAGACATGCTCCCTCAGCTACTCTCGGTTTACCACAGGGCCAGGGCCAGGCCACACACACACACACACACACACACACACACACACACACCCTCGTGACCACTTCAGTCTACCAATAAACAAACACAAACAAAAACAAACAGCCTCACAGACATAAACAGACCACTGAGAGAAGCAAGAGAGGGCTGAGAGTGACATTCTCCGCAGACTGAGCGGTGACTTGCTGCTTGGCACATTTGGGATTTTGTGCTTGCAACTTTCCCAACAGCCCAGCCTGACTTGCCAGCACTGTGAAAAATAAATGTGTACTGTTTGGATATTGACATCACAAGCCTTATAACAGAGAGATAAAGCAAAGTTTATTTATGTTAGACCGGCTAGGGACTATGTTAGTCCCTGTGTGGTAGAATCAGAATGCATGTACACACGCTCACACACACACACCCTCAATTCTTGCACATTTACCAATAAACAAACAAACAAACCAAGTTACCCAAAAATGAACACACATATCCATACACACAAATGGCTACACTCCCCAACATGTACACACACACACACACACACACACACACACACACACACACACACACACACACACACCTCAACCCTCTCTCACCTTCAGGCACGGTGCGTGACTGGCTCTTGAGCCGGAGTGAGGGCCGAAAGCGCGTGCGGTCATTAAAGCTCCAGCTCTTCTGCACCTTGGCCGGGCTGGTGCCCTCCACACCCACGTCGGTGCCCGGTGAGCGCCGGTCGTTCACCGTCGTCTGACGGCTTTTGATGCTCTGGCCACGCGGACTGGCCATCCGCACACGCTCCTTAAAGCTCAGCTTCTGACTGCTTCGCAGGAACCCACGGTGGGGTGGGGTGGTGGTGTGTGTGTGTGTGTGGGGGGGGAGGGGTGAAGGAAGAGGGGGATATAGAGGGGGATATAGAGAGAAATGGATAGAGGGATGACAGCACCCCATTAGAAAGAGAACAGGAGGAAGAGAGAGAATGGGGTTGCAGAGGTAGAGAAAAAGAGAAAGGAAGACAAAACGGTGAGATTTCCCTCCTGACCCAGATAGCACAGGTGCACAATCATCAAGAAGCTATTCACAAATGCCAAATGTCTCTAAAGTGAACTCATTTTCAAAATAGAATAAACTGTCTACAGGAAAGAGGAAGAAACTAGCTAGGCACTGGCAACAAAAGTCGCTTCACACGTCTGCAAATAACACATGCAAGCTTACAACATAACCCAATACATAAAGAAAACCTCTGAGTAAAACTGATTTCAAATCAATGACACAATGCCACCATGGTCACCCTGGCCAAACAAACCAACATACTGTCTTGACTTGACATAAGACAAAACCGGAGTTTGACATGCTTATGTGATGGTTTCAGATGTTTGCACTGAATGACAAAGCAGGCAAAATGCTCTGTAGCATCTCTATGGCTTTTCAACAGCCTACGAGGCCAAAAAAGACGATATGCGCAGGCCTGATGACAAATCTGATGCATTCTATGATGCTGGCTCCACAGAAGGGGAGATGCAGCCTCCGGCTAGTTGATACAAGTACACCTGTAGATGGAAGTGTATATTCAGTATGTCCATGCTGATGTGCATGAGTGCATAGGGCTCAGGA
>NW_027468620.1:13584024-13614024 GCF_046254945.1 Alosa pseudoharengus | reverse complement strand
TGTCTCATTAAGACCAATATGTCTCGCCTAAGCCCCTCAGACACCTGGACTATTCCAACAGCAGACGATAGGGTTGCAAATCATTCGCTTAGGCCTTCGCAAAGTCCGTCTGTGAAAATCATCAAGGAGGCTTTAAAAAACCGCTACCGTTGCTAGCAGACGTCTTTTCGATTGGGTGTTTTTTTTTTCTTTTTTTAAGTTTCTTGCCCTTCTGCACTGATGCAGTAGAGCTCGTGGTTTTGGACACAGCTGAGGTGGGAGATGTTTAAATGGATGTCTGGGCCAAAGCAAATTCCCCGGTGTGCAGCGCGAGAAAGCGTCCTGTCATCGGAGCTAGGCTCTGAGGGGGCAGACACTAGATGGAAGGGGGGGATGGGGGGGGATGTTGGCTGAACTGCGGACGCTGTCTACCCCTGTGTCGGCTCTGCTGTTTCCCTCTGTCCTGCGTGGGTCCATCCAGGCTCGTGGACATGTACTGTAGCAGACAGGGGCTTGATGGAGACCCAGAGTAAACAGCACAGTGTAAGTCCAGGGCCGGATGTGTGTACCTCAGGTGTTCAGGGCCGGATGTGTGTACCTCAGGTGTCCAGGGTTGGATGCACATGACTCAGGTGTTAGGCTCTGCTGGCTGCTGTGTTTAACTGTAACTTTTTGAAGTATATTTTTGGCAGGAAGTGACAGGAAGTGAGTGGAAGAGAGATAAAGTGGGATCAGGAAATGACCCAGGCCTGACACGAACCTGGGTCCCCATGGGCACTTGGACCCATAGGTGGTATTATATGGGCGCTGTAGCCAGTTTCGCCACAGTTGTGCAACATCTATGTTTCTCTTCTTCTCACATCTTAATCTCTCTACACTCTGTTTCCTCTCACTTTTTTACAGTCCGAATCTCTCTCTCTCTTTGGCTCTCTATCTCTGTTGCCTAAACCAGTGCAGGTTCTTTTCTCAGGTCATTTCTCTCTTTCTTCTCCTTTCCTTCTCCCCCTCTCCCCCATTTCTCTCACTCTCTTTCTCTCCTCATATCCACGTCACAGCCACCGCTTTCACTGGATGCTGGGGGAAAATTGCATCTAGTGATTCATTCATTTGGCCTGTGACCGATCAGGATTTTTTGGCTTGATTTTTTTTCCATGCTCCGTGGTAGACCGCACACGTCGGTCCAGTGAATGGACTCTCCAAGGAATTGGTCCGAGCCTCAGGAAAAACGTCTCAGTCTTCTTGACATGATGGTAATCGGGGTAACAACGTCCGATAGGGACTGCTACACTAGCCCATCACATGAGGATTTGCTTTGTGCCTCTTATTGATCCAAAGGCCCAATGACGGCCTGCACTGAAGAGGGTAATGACTCTGGAAATGGGTGTTTTCCAGCTCATAGAGTGTGTATGATGGATACACGGATTACAGATGGATGTATAGCAATGATGGATCAATAAAATACACAGTAGTGTGTGTCTGTGTGTGTGTGTATGTGTGTGTGTGTGTGGGGGGGGTCCTTATTGCAAAGTGTCTTGCAGTTGTGTAATTGCAATCAAAGAGTGTCCATACAGAGTGTTCAAGTAGTGCTGAGGGAATTCTTTGTGTCGTTTGTGAGTGCTTGTACATGTATAATTCACCTACAGTCACTTCTGAGTATTAGGAATTTCTCTAACCTTGGGTGTACCTTGGCTTTTGAGACGTTAATATCAGCTCACTGCTCTTAGCTTGGAGACCCAAATGGGTGTCCAGGGAAACCGCTACAGACCTGAGTGTGTGCGGCCTGCCATGTGTGATGAAACTCCACGGCCTAAATTGGCGGCGCTCGGAGGCTGGCTGCGTGTGAACTCACCGTACCCCACCAGAGTGCGTCGGCATAGGTGGCGAACTGCTTGTTGAACTCCTTCTCCACCAGATAGACAAGGAAGGAGGAGAAGATGAGCACCAGGAAGCCCATGTACCAGGCGGTCACCAGCTCCTGTGGAGGAGAGACGCGGTCAGACATCAGTGTCATTTCATTATGCACAGAACGACATTGCGGCGCCAACCCATCTCGTTTTAGCTCCGGCTGTGGTCCTTCAGACCCAATAGGAAGGCACCGGGCATCTAATAGAACTGATCAGGGCTTGTATACAGTAGTGATGGGCAAATGAAGCTTTAGTGAACCACTAAACCACAGCAGTGTGAAGCTAGCGACACTAATGAAAAAATCCAATATGGCCGCCACATGTAGATTTTTCAACATAAAAGTCTTTACCCAAACCAGTATATGTAACCAAAAATATTGGTTTGTTAAGGACTTTTATGTTGAAAAATGTATGTGTGGCGGCCATCTTTTTGCTTTTCAGCTAGTGTCGCTAGGCTCACACTGCTGTGGTTCAGTGGTTCACCAAAGCTTCATTTGCCCATCACTAGTATACAGACCTTACTTTCCTGTATCTGACCCTAGGCCGATGGGTCAGGCCCTCGAGTCGTGGATCTGCCTGAGGTTTCTTCCTATATGTATCTCCAATTCTAGGGAGTTTTTCCTCGCTCCTGTTACCCATGGGCCTTCTTTTCTTTTCTTTTCTTTTCTTTTCTTTTCTCTGTTTGTGTAACACTCTGTAAAGCGCCATGAGACATGTGTAATGTTTTGGCGCTCCATAAGAAATGAAAAAAACTGAATTGATTTGAGCCTCAGCATTTGGTGTCACACTCTGTGCTGGCACTGACAACTGGACGCTTACCAAGGTCAGAAGGGGCATGAGTGGGAAAAAAAAAGTTCTAAACAAACACATCAAATTCACCTCGCTTGAAGTGCATATTTTTTTTACTCATACGCATATGCTACAAGATAAACTATTGACTATTAAATTACAGAGTTAAAAGCTGCATTAGGCCACAGACAGGCTTTTAGTGACAAGCCAGTGGAAAAGTCTTAAAATGAGGAGAGGGAAGTGAATTGAAAAAATATGAGAGCTGTGTTAGGCTAGAGGAAAAGGAGAGCGAGATGGACGCTTCTTGCCGGCCACAGTGATTCAATCCGCTGTTTCATCCCATAATGGCCCTGACAAATGGCGGGTTGCTAAGTGCGGAGGAAACGTGTGGTTTGGCCGCCCCCGCCGCCAAGGCCCTGCATCAGGCGGAGCCGCTGATGGCGGAGAGATTTCTCCGTCGCTGCCACGGCAATGGCCGACTGCGCTGACCAAAACTGGACTGCCGAGCCAGAGCTGTCCCCACCAGTAGATCCGCAAAAATCCAGACCCTCCAGCCTAAACAACTATGAATACATAAATGCCTTCTGACATGGATCACTTTACGATCCCATACAACTTCTAATATCTATATTAAATATTAAATATTAAATATTAAAAAATATTAAATATGGACTTTTATTGGCACTGATAATAAAATGCTTATCTTAATATTTATCAGGCACTTTTATAGACAAAACAACGGCACAACACATTTGTATTAGTTTGTCTTCTTCCTGGGTTATGAACCAATAGCCTTTGGGTGGTTAGCAGCACCTTTCTACAATTATCCGATATTTAATTTTTAATTTGAAGGAAAAATATTTGGAGCAAGTAAACCTTTAAGTTTGAGTTTTTTGACTACACATCCCAGCTTACCTTGCTATGTGCGTAAACTACAGATCCCAGCAGCTTCCAGGTGCCACCCCGTCGGTCCATGCGCACCATGCGCAGGATCTGCAAGAATCGGAGGCTTCGCAATGATGTCGCAAAGATGTTGCCTTTGCTACCAGCTGAAACAGCGATAGAGGCAATGAGGACGATGACATCTGTAAGAGACAGGAGAAGTGGACACAGTAAGAGAACATGTCATCAGCATCTTTGTGACCTCATTTAGTTAGGTTAAATATTGAATGACTCTTGCTGTGCCTCTCCCCTCCATCTGATTACATCCATTACTTCGTGCTTCATCTTAAAGGGAAAGTACCAAAAAAAAATTTAGATGATTGACAAAACAATTGTGCAATGAATTTTATGTGTAAACCTCCGCACCTGGGAGTGTTGATTTAGGCTAGCTGCAGACGGTGCGATGTATACATGTACAAAAGAACAAACACTGAGCATACTGGACCAAAACCACCATGGAAACTAGAGGAAAGTTCAATGGAAAGACCCCCCCCCCCCCCCCCCCCCCAACACACAACCCCCCTTCTGCCAGTTGCCAGTCACTCATGTGTCTCATTTGACAAGCTTCCGTGCTGAGGCTAATGAGATTAAAAGCCTGTAACAGATCCCTGTGAGGGAACAGTGGTGCGCTGGGCTGGCACTCCCTCTGAGGTTTCGCCTTCAGGAAAACAGCTCCAGTGTGTGTGTGAGTCTGAGCCTGAGTGTGAGAGTGAATGTATGTGTGTGAGTGGGAGTGTATGTGTGTGAGTGTGAGAGTGAGTGTATGTGTGTGAGTGTGAGTGTGAGAATGTGTATGAGAGAGAGAGAGAGAAAAAAACAGAGAGACTTTTTGACTTTTAAAACCCCTTTTATTGAACCATTGCATGTAACCCCCCCCCCAACCAACAACAAAAAACAGAGAGAGAGAAACCATGAGAGAGAGAAAGAGAGAGAGAGAGAGAAAGGGAGAGAGGGAGACATGTTCTACCTGTAACTTTGGCAACAATGACTTTCATTTATGCCAGTAAAGCATCATTTGATTTCATTGCATTTTATAGATAGAGAAGGAGGGAGAGAGATTGAGAGAGAGAGAGAGAGAGAGAAAGAGAGAGTGAGAGAGAGAGAAAGAGAGAGAGAAAGAGAGAGAGAGAGAGAGAGAAAGAGAGAAAGAGAGAGAGAAAGAGAGAGAGAGAGTGAGAGAGAAATGGCAGAAATTATTTGATGGATCTCTTGCCTGCCCACCCGCCCTAGCTCCCACCCGACATGCTCTTCTCAGGGGATCAAACACTAGGTGGAATGGGGCAATCGAAGTTCATAAAAACCCAGGGCCACTTATACGTGCACACACACACACACACACACACACACACCACACACACACACACACACACACACACACACACACACACACACACACACACACACACAAAGCATGTTACACAGGAGGAGGCCTGGAAAATCATATAAGAGCACTTCTAAAAACCATCCAGTCACGTCCCCACTTCAATCCCCGGTACATGGTCGCAACCTCACCGTCAAAATATTGTGTTTCTCTCACATCACACCTGATCACATTTCCTATTTCAGAGTTTACATGCGTGACACTCAAAGGAGGAATTTTCTTTTCGTAGAGCTCGTTTTTTGGGAACATTTGTCAGTGGAGCTGTGGTGAGCCTGGAACGGCTGTGACAGTCATAAAAAAAAAAGTTCCTGGAATTTGGAAAACTCAAACGCACGAGAAAGGGATTCAACTAACTGTTCAGAAAAAGGTTCCTTTAAAGTATTCCATGGAACATCACTCTTCGCAGAGTTGAGTGAACCATTTGAACTTTTAGAATGAAAGGCTCACCGAAATTGCGGAAATTGAGAAAAGCAGAAGTGACTAAGTTGGTTAATGCAAAATTTGATTTAATTTAAAGTGCATGTGTGTGTGTGTGTGTGTGTTTGTGTGTATGTGTGTGTATGTGTGTGTATGTGTGTGTGTGTGTGTGTGTGTGTGTGTGTGTGTGTGTGTGTGTGTGTGTGTGTGTGTGTGTGTGTGAGTCAAACATAGCATGCAAGCTTCTTCCTAGCGTGATCTCTACTAGAAATGATATGGGTGCACTTTTTGGGAAAAATTCTCCAACTCCATTAGACATGAAAAGTCCCTATTCTAAAACTTCTACAACAGCATATGCTACAATGCACTAATACTGACTCACACACACATGATGATGGCAGACAGACTGTGTGCGCCAAGGTCTGATTTTCTGACTGGTGTCGACAACATCAGTGCACCCCTTTCCACCAAAACCTCTCATCTTTCTTCAAAGGGAGCCCAGGCATACTCTCCCGCCATCTTTTATTCATGCGGATCTACCCGCTTTAACCCTGACCACTGACCAGCTGCGGGCTAGAGACCTCAAACAACAGAGTCGCAGAAAGACCCCCAAAAATAAACTGCTAAATGCACACGCTCTTTCGCAAGCACTTAAACTTTGGCCCCCGTGAGAGGAACAGTCGGAAAAAGAAAGTATGTGTGTGTGTGTGTGTGTGTGTGTGTGTGTATGTGTGTGTGTGTGTGTGTGTGTGTGTGTGTGTGTGTGTGTGTGTGTGTGTGTGTGTGTGTGTGTATGAAGGTGGGGAGGGGGGAAGAGAACTTGGGTGGGGGAAGCAATCACACAACTTCCTGTAGGGCCCATGTCAAATGAGTGGTCACGACTTTGTACATTTTGCGCGAAGGGGTGAGGGGTGGGAATAGAAGAGAGGAGAGGAGAAGAGAAGGGAGGAGAGGGGAAGAGAGGAGAGAAAAGGAAAGGAGAGGAAAGGAGAAGAGAGGAGAGAGAAGGGAGGAGAGGAGGAGAGAGGAAAGAAAAGGAGAGGAAAGGAGAAGAGTGGAGAGGAAAAGGGAGGAGAGGATAAGAGAAGAGGAAAGGAGAGGAGAGGAAAGGAGAAGAGAGGAGAGGAAAAGGGAGGAGAGGAGAAGAGAAGAGGAAAGGAGAGGAGAATGGAGGAGAGAAGGGGGAGAGGAGATCAGAGGAGAAGAGAGGAGAGGAGAGGAGAGGAGAGGAGAGCAGAGCAGAGAAGAGGAGAAGAGAGAAGAATCAAGAGGAGAGAAATGGAGAGGAAAAGAGAAAAGAAGAGAGGAGAACAGAGCAGAGGAGAGGAGAGGAGGGAAAGGAGAGGGGGAGAGGTATGTGCGGATGTTGGTAATTGCTGGAGCGCGTTTAGAGGGGTCATTAGGGTGGCAGTGCTAGCGTCGTTGGTGAGCAGGTGCCTTTTCTTAATGGCCCTTTAAATGGCTGCAGGGCGACGAATGAGGGCCTCGGTCATCGGGGGGATAACACCGCTAGTTTTTCTCTCTCTTCACTTAAAACACTGAATTAAGACAGGAAGCTGAAGAGCTTTCAAGAGGCAGTGGTTAATTATGGGGCTTTCATTCCAGTGGGTAGGTAAAGATGTAGCTCTGGACACACTCACACTCTCTCTCTCAAGCACACACACAAACACACACACATATAGCGCACAAACACACACACACACACACACACACCCGCAAACACGCACACAAACCCCCCCCCCCCCCATAAAATCCAGTGACTGTTGCGACACTGTCAGTCAGTCTCTTTTATTTCTTTGGATTACAATCATATGCCCCCCCCCACACACACACATATGGGTGTGCAAACACTCAAACACACACACACGCAGAAACACACACACACACACACAAACACACACAGGCCTCAGGACTGCTTGACCTATTGATGAGGGAACATTGATAAAATACTTAGCTTACTAGGCTCATCTTGATCCACTCATTATCTGTCTTCTCTATATCTCATGCTGTTTATCTTTCTTCCTCTCTCAAAGGATACCCTGTCCTGTCCTGTCCACACACACACACACACACACACACACACACGGACACACAGTCATTACCCATATTGCCCTTGGCCATTGATCGAGTGCTGCCCTAGCAGAGTCATCATTAGTCCAGCACCATCATCCAAGCAAGAGCATCCATCAAAAGCCACACAGAGCAGACTGGCCTCCGCACCGACAACATCCCCAGGGCACGGTGCTCACATAAACACACAAACACTCCCACACCCACCCACCCACCCACCCAAGTGTGCACACACACACACACACACACACACATACAGTACACGCAGGCACGCAGGCACGCACGCACGCACGCACGCACGCACACACACACGCACACACGCACACACACAGATAAGCAAGTCTCAACATATAATTTACAAAATAAACACACTTGACATTTTACAAATACAGGCAGAGATGTGTGTGCAGAGATGTGTCGTAGTGGCATCTTACCTATGACACAAAATGGCTTCCTTGCAAAGCGCAGTCGGCCCTGCCATCCTCTGTAGCGACAGCAACACCCGGCAGACCAGACACGCATGATGTACTCCAGGCCGAACACCACGATCATCACATACTCCTGCACAGACACACATACACACACACACACACACACACACACACACACACACACACACACACACACATCACTGTCACGTCACCATGGGTTTGACTTCTGTACATCAAGATGTGTATTTGATTTCCATGGCTGCACAAAGAGAGGTTCCAAATAAGCATTTCATGTGCAACCACTCACGTCTACATAGAGACGTTGTCTCCTGCACACAGACACTGTATACAAGACAGAGGACATCATTTCATATACCACAATTGAATGCTTTCAGTTTTACATACCAACCCAAACACCATTGATATGGATAAATCACAGGCAACATACTGTAACATCAATTTCATCAGTACAAAATGTATAGCATGCTTCATATGTGGAGTTTGGGTGGTTTTCTTTTGTATTTATCAATTTATTGAAGAGATACTACTTTATAAATAACACTTCATATACTAACAAACAATATATACAAACAACAAACCAATATAATTCTGTTGTGTAGTTTAGGTACATCTTTAAAAGCCACATTCCTCCACAGTACAGATGAACATATAGAAAACAAAGCAGTCACTGAGCACAATCACATCTCAACATTGAGCGCTCAGAGGGAGGTGCTCAACACAGCAGGCGACTGACAGGCAAAGCAAAATACAGCCTAACCAAAACATATGGCCACCCCAGGCACCTAACTCCTGCAGCAGCAACACATCAGCAGCAACATGAAGGAGACCCAGGCCCCATCCTCTGAGAGTGGTCGTTAAAAACAGCAGATGGAATTGATAAACGGCCGCGATGTTCCGGCTTCAGTATCGATCTCGCTCGCTGGGGGCGCTGCTTTGAGAGGGGAGCTTTGATTAGAATAATGAAGCTGTTCCCTCGTGTGATAAACGAGGACCTGTTGGCATTTGTCCACATCAAACATCCTCAGTGTGCAGCTCAATACTGCAACAGTGCCTTGATCGCCATGGCCCATATGAACATTCATGTCATGAACTTTTTTCAAGAATAAATCCACCAACCACCATTACTAACAATAAACTATATATAGACCCCAACTGTCAATGTGTAATCAATTTCCATTACAGTTTCTGAATATTTCAACCGGAAATCCTCTAGGAGCAGATTGAAAGGGTCTATACCTATATAGAGAGTATATCTATTCATAGACCTATACTAAGGCAATGATTGGATGGTGTTCAGTAAAGTAAAGAGTGTTTGCACATGTGAAGAGAAAGAGTGAAGCACTGGTGATTTAGTGTGGCATTTTGATGGGTTGTGTTTGAAGAACGAAATCAAGTTACTTCCTGTTAGATTTTTGTGTGTTAGAAAATTGTGTGTGGTGTTTTGCAAAATGTGTTTTAGTCAATTGAAAACTGAGTCAAACACTGAAAATTAGTGTATGGTTTTGCAGATTTGGTGTTGGGTTATGATGTTTGGAGGACATGTTTAGAAAATTGTGTGACAAGCAAAGATTTAGTGTGTAAGCAGTTGAAAAAAACTGTAAACGTGTGTTTTTGACATTTTGAATGTTGTGTGTCATTTTGCTGGAGATTTGGGGCATTTTGCATTTTGTGTGAGCAGTTGTGGGTTTTGTGGGTGGAGTTTTGAAAAATAGACACAGAGTTTTGAAAACGTGTGTAAACAATTGTAAAAAACTGTAATATCCACTACGGATGTGACAATACATTCATTAATAGTCAACTATTGAATTCATTTACAAATATTTTGGTAAATGATCAATTGGTCTATTAAGGTCTTTTTAGAGTATTTATTAAGGAAAAAAACTCTTTCGTAATCTGAAATTTATGAGATTGCCTTCATATCAGGCCTACATTATATATTGACTTTGTTCCTGTATAATATCAGAAACTGTATAAAATAACATCACTTCCCATACTCATACAGTTATCTCACAGGTGTAGACTCTAAGCATCTGCTTTGGCACGGCGCCCCATGCAAGCTACAGCGCAGTCAACAGAAACGTCTGAGTGTGCACTTTCTGCCCCCGCTCCACATGCTTCTCTTCGGGGGATCCCTAATGTTGTCTAGTTAACGTAATTATCGCGGAGCTAATTCATCACCCACTGCTGCCCCGCTAAGCGTAATGCCGCTGTTTGATCAGTCCCAGGTGACTTCACCCCAGGCTTATTTCTTTTCCAGATTAAATCACCTGTCAATATTTCAGATTACCACCGCAGATGACATGGCTTTTACAGATGGTGGAAAAAGCCGATTAGGCTGCAAAGGTCCTCACTATTACAGTTTTTTGTGATTGCTTAAGCACATTTTTTGTAACTATGGCTATTTTTGCAAAACATTGTAGTTCTCTTGCAAAATCTAACTCACCTTGCTTAACTTTTCACACCTTCGTAAAAATTGTGTTTTCGTATCAAACAGTAAAACACAAGCCATCACAATACAGTTTTTTACAATTGTTTACACACGTTTTCAAAACTCTGTGTCTATTTTTCAAAACTCCACACACAAAACCCACAACTGCTCACACAAAATGCAAAATGCCTCAAATCTCCAGCAAAATGACACACAACATTCAAAATGTCAAAAACACATGTTTACAGTTTTTCTCAGTCGCTTTGGTGCTATTCTCACATCACTATTAACATTTGCACAGCAGTTAGTGCATTTCTCAAAACAATTAGTGCAAACTGCAAAACCTAGTGGATGACCTGCAAAAGCATGTCACTTGCTCAAAATGGATTGTCCATTCCTCAAAAGCAGGTATTCATGTCAATGAAATTGTCAGTGTCATCAAAATGAGAAGTCTTGACACCATCGTTTATGAACAAGATAGTCAAATGGCTTTGTCATGTTTTCATTATGACAGTTCTCTCAGTGTTTTCCAATGCAAAAAAAGGTCAGAACTCGGTGACACTACCTGAACATGCTCAAGACAGCACTATACAGTACTTGTACAGCCATTTGAAAACTACAGTAAAGTTACACATTGCTGTAGTTAGGGGAGTAAGTGAGTACAAGACACTGAATACGTACATTTTTACTGTATGCTCTTTGCAATTCTACAGCATTGTGACAGAATTTGATAACTAGTTCACCAATTTTGTATGTAATGACTACTCAAGCAATGAAATGAAGACTATTAGTTTTATTGGGAACGACTATTCAGTATCCATAAGTATAGTTCATTTTGACTGACATGACATAAGCAAATGATAATGTTAAAAAACAGCAGAGAATTGTATGAAAGCAACTGATACATTTCCAAAAGCATTTGCAATTTGTTCAGAGGAAGGAGAAATTGCTACTATGATGTGCACAAATGACTAAATGTTGTGGAGGTTGAACTAATAGTTATGAGAATTTTAATTCTGATCTGAAAAAAGCACCAAAGTGACTGAGAAAAACTGTAAAGCAAACATTCGCCTCACATTACAAACACTTTTGTCATAATATGACATTTTGGATACATCATGTACACACTGTTGCTCAAAACCTAAAGCTCTTCTGTCTTAGGCTTTCTATATGTATTTCCATACAAGAGTGAAAGTTATGGTATCAACAAAGAAAAGTTGAAATACACAGTAAAAATGCAAGCAATATTGAAACCAAAAATAACCACAATTTTTCCCAAATAATTTGCTGTTGTGAATACAGTATTTTACAGCAAACAAGAAAAAAAGCAAAGAAGAATACAGTGACCACCAGATGTACATGGAGTTTTGAAAACACTGATTTTTTTTTTTTCTTCTAAAGACAAGTGTGTGTGTGTGTGTGTGTGTGTGTGTGTGTGTGTGGGAGGTGGGGTTGGGGGGGTTGTGTACATTATGTATTCATAGGCCTATAGACCCTTTCAACTGCAGAAACAAACAATTCTACAGTAAGCGTTCCTAAGGCATTTCTGGAGGCACAGAAAAATGTATTGAGCTAATGGTACTGTAACATGGGGACAAACAAAAATAGAGTAAAAAGACAAATTTTACATAAAGTCAACTTTTTGTAGAACATTACTGTAAGCTAAAGTCTTAATTACTGTATTTTCTCTATTTTTAAAGTATCTGCATTGGTTCTGAATATTTCAACCGGAAATCCTCTTGGAGCAGATTGAAAGGGTCTATACCTATATAGAGAGTATATCTATTCATAGACCTATACTAAGGCAATGATTGGATGGTGTTCAGTAAAGTAAAGAGTGTTTGCACATGTGAAGAGAAAGAGTGAATCACTGGTGATTTAGTGTGACATTTTGATGGGTTGTGTTTGAAGAACGAAATCAAGTTACTTCCTATTAGATTTTTGTGTGTTAGGTAGAAAATTGTGTGTGGTGTTTTGCAAAATGTGTTTTAGTCAATTGAAAACTGAGTCAAACACTGAGAATTAGTGTATGGTTTTGCAGATTTGGTGTTGGGTTATGGTGTTTAGAGGACATGTTTAGAAAATTGTGTGACAAGCAAAGATTTAGTGTGTAAGCAGTCGAAAAAAACTGTAATAAGCACACAATGTGGCAACTACACACTGATGGTATGAATAAAAAACACATCTGGCTTTTGCTTTCTCTGTGCACAAGGTAGGCTATGTCAGTTTGAGGTCATACTTTTGTCATAGTTCTGTAAACATACAGGGATCCAAACTTCAAGTATTGGTGTTTATTTACACACATCAAAACAAACACAAGTGTGTTTTTCCAAGTCAAAATACAAAATAGCAATTTCACTGAGGGAAAAAAAAATCAGTCTACATCGTGTCGTCTCTCTCAAAATTTCGTCTACATCACATGCAATGTCCTCTAGTCCAAGGCACCGGGGAAAATATATTCTGGAATGCCGTATCCAGGCCTGGTATGATGTCAAGTTAATATCCCCACATGTAGACATGTTTTTTTTGCATGTAAAAGGGCTATTTCTTACTCTTCTTACCCTTCCTCTTACCCCTCCTTGACCTGCGTGAAGCTGGCCCCCCATGTTACTCAAAAATTATTAAAAACAATGCTATTCGTTTGTGCTACGTTTGTGCCGGTTTGTGCCGTAAAAATATCGTTTGTGCTGTTAAGGGTTTTAAGTAATTAAACTTTAAATTTTTCTGGCCAGTGACGTCACTCAGCCCCCCATACTTGTCCAAATTTCCCCAAAATAGTCTCAATCGTTTGTGCTACGTTTGTGCTCATTTGTGCCGTTAAAAGTAGGGGAGACCGGGGCTGGTTGGAACACTTTTCACTCTCGGTTATATTTCTCCGTCTTACAATGCGTTGAAATGGTCAAATTGTGATTAACTGAAAGCTTGGGATCTCAGCTACAAAATGTATACATTCAATGTCAACAAATGATCCCTTGTTTTGAGTTATACATGATTAAAGTGGTGTTGTGCACGTGTTCCAACCTGCCCCATGCACGGGGTTGGTTGGCACATGTAGTCGGGGTTGGTTGGAACACCTATGTTATAGTCCTTTGCAGTACTCCTTTTGCTTTTGTTTGAAGTGCTCATCTATATCACTACCTGTAGGGCTTTGCTGATTTCTTTTCTGTGTTTTTATTCAGTAGGGCCCACCGTCAAGACCAATTTGGTCCCTACCGATTTTTTTTTTACTTCAAATGTTTAAAAATGTCTGAAATGCTTCCAAATGTAAAACTATGTTCAGTAATTACAATAACAATGTTAAAATAAAGATTGATGATGTTTTTATGTGTAAAATACAAAGTTTATAGATTTGTCACAAAATAGCCAAAGAGAATGTATGTGCCAACCAACCCCAAAATCAGTGTGCCAACCTGCCCCGCCCACATTAGGTCAAACTTTTTTGCACCAATGCTGTTAGCCTGCTAATATCGGTCACCTCAGGTTTTTAAACTTCATTTTAAATTGTAGATGAGTCCCCTAGCAATCAATTATAATGAATATTTTTTATATATCCCTAACTATTACCCTTCTAGGATGTATTTAGTGGGAGGTGCATATTCTAAGTTTTGACACTACAAAATCAAAAAGTTGTTCTCACCTAAAGGGTTAATGACCTGGAGACCAGTTACATACGTGAGTTTACTCTACTCAATAAGGCCGTCAGTTTAGTGTTGGAATTTTGTTGCAGCTCCCTCTAGTAGCCTGGATATTAACAGTGTCTCAACCTGCCCTTGTTCCAACCAGCCCCGGTCTCCCCTAACATTTGTGCTACTATGTTTTTTAAGATATTCCACGCTATTTGTTACACGTGTGACGTCACTCAGCCCCCCATCAATGTCGAAATCTTTCCAAAATAGTCTCAATCGTTTGTGCTAGGTTTGTGCTGATTTGTGCCGTTAAAATAAACATTTGTGCTACTATGTTATTGTGGTTTATTTATTACTCGCGTGACGTCACCAGCTCCTCGTCCAAAACTCACCAAAATTGTCTCAATCGTTTGTGCTATGTTTGTGCTGATTTGTGCCGTTAAAAATAATATTTGTGTAGCTATGTTTTTAAAGTTATCACGCTTTGTTACAGGTGTGATGTCATCCAGCCCCTTATCAGTGTCCAAATCTCCTCAAAATAGTTGTGATGGCTTTGGCTACGTGCGTGCTGATTTGTGCCATTTAAAGAAACGTGTGTGTACTATGCAGAAGTTGCTCAGCAGTTGTAGCGTAGGCCTATGCTAGACATCACCCAGCAGCACCCCCCCCCCCCCCCCTTAATCAATGCCCAATCGTAGTCCTAATCGTTTGTGCTGATTGTGCTGTTAAAAAAAGAAACAAAAGGAAAAAAGAAACATTTGTGTTGTTTACAAAGCTATATCGTGCTGACCTTAACCGAGAAAAGAAAAGACGTGCTACTATTTACGTGGCTGTTTGTGCTGCCAAAGGTTCTATAGTAGCCTACACCAGCTGCTTGTGCATAACGTCAGAATTACTGCAACCACTACCAGAATAAACCTGCAGGCCATTACTCAGCTGTGGAGAAACACCACTCCATTCTCCGGCCAGTAGCGTCTGCAGGTGTGCACAGCAGTGTGCGTAGGCCTACTATCACGCAGCTACGGAGTGGGCTACCAGAGACTTACGAGAGATAATTTCCCCTGTGTGTGTATATTCACTCCAAGTTGGCCTACCATAACTCATCACTGCACTGTAGCTTATATTCTCTAAGATAAACAAATGTATTCTTCAATAATTGTATGCATCAGAATTACAGTGGATTGTGCACACAAGCAGCACTTAGGCTTTATTGCTGACCCAAGTCTCCAAGGCCACCGTGGATATATGAAACTTTGCAAACAGCAAAAACAGAAAGGAAGGAGGCAGCAAAGCTAGGAGTTATTTTAGATGGACAAGAAGGTAGGCTAAATTGGTATGTTTGTCAAAATAATGTTTAAACATTAAAGTCATACGACAGTAGGCTATACTAAAACTAAAGGTAGCCTACATTTGTAGCCTTTTTAGCACTTTATAAAGTTGACTAAATTATTAGGCTACTCTTTAGCTATAAACCTAAGAAACAGCTTCCTTGCACTTGTGTTTTCTGCTCAGATCAGGAGAAACATTTGGTAGGCTACAGTTTGGGACGATTTGGCCAGTGTGTGTGAGACTGATGTCATGCGCATAGCAGATAGAACTTGGTAGGCTAATGTAAAAATATAGTTACAGAAAACACATTGATGGGCTGGGGATCACGTGTAATAAACATAGGAGAAATGTCGGCGCAATCAGCACAAACGATTGGGTAGGCTATAGGCCTAGGTTTGGACATTGATGGAGGGCCTGGGTGATGAGCTAGCTTTTAACGACACAAATCAGCACAAACATAGCACAAACGATTGAGACCATTTTGGTGAGTTTTGGACATTGATGGGGGGCTGGTGACCTCACGCGAGTAATAAATAAACCATAATAACTTAGAAAACATAGTAGCACAAATGTTTATTTTAACGGCACAAATCAGCACAAACCTAGCACAAACGATTGAGACCGTTTTGGAAAGATTTCGACATTGATGGGGGGCTGAGTGACGTCACACGTGTAACAAATAACGTGGAATATCTTAAAAAACACAGTAGCACAAATGTTACTTTTAACGGCACAAATGAGCACAAACGTAGCACAAACGATTAAGACTATTTTGGGGAAATTTGGACAAGTATGGGGGGCTGAGTGACGTCACTGGCCAGAAAAATGTAAAGATTAATTACTTAAAACCCTTAACAGCACAAACGATCATTTTTACGGCACAAACCGGCACAAACGTAGCACAAACGAATAGCAGTGTTTTTAATCATTTTTGAGTAACATGGGGGGCCAGCTTCACGGAGGTCCCTCCTTGTCCTCCTCTTGCTCCTCCTTGTCTTCTTCCTCTAACTTCACATTGTTGTCCTTGTCATCCTCTCCCTCTCGCTTCTTCACCTCTGCGTCCTCTTCCTCCTCTTCCTCCTACTTCTTCACCTCTGCGTCCTCTTCCTCCTCTTCCTCCTACTTCTTCACCTCCACGTCCTATTCTTCGGCCTCCTCTAATTCTTACTCTTCCCACTCTTCCTGCTCCCTCCATTGTACCCATTGTACATTACCTGTGGCTTATTTATAGTGCTTAGGCTGATTGCAAAGTGAACTAATTATCTAAAACAGTTTTTACATGAGAAAGTGTGCCAGAGAGTTGGCAAAATAGTGTAAATAATAGCCATATATGTGTATAGATTTACTAGGAGTGTGTTGATCATTTGGAAATTGAGTGTAAAGCAGTGAGTTGTGTTTACAGTTCCGCAAAAAGAGTGCTGTGCAGTGGATTGTACCTACAGTTGTGCAAAGTGTGTGTTGCAAAATTGCAAACTGAGTGCAAAGCAGTGTTTGTGCTTTTAGTTTTGCGAACTCAGTGAGTGGTTTTGCTATAAGTATTAATAGTTTTAGAAATTGTGCTATAAGAATCACTGTTGTGTTTAAGCATTCAGGTTTAATGGTTGTATGGTTTTGTAATGCCAACTTGAGGAAACTGATTATGGGAAAATGTCTTAATAATTGCATTGTGTAAAGTGGCCCTTGGTGAGCCTCTCACTGGTACTCCTATCCCATAATCCATTCTATTTTCAGTGTTTTGTCTCACTGAAACATCTCTCTGAAGATCTCGGTCCCACACTGCATGGGTTTTTAGAGCATTCAATTGTTTCCTTCAGTAACAAATTGAGTTTGATATTTATTCAATTAGCCATAACAAATATCATATGTTTTCTTTGCACAGACGTAGATCTCTGTGTTCCTGTGAAATGACCAATAGTAGAGTTCTCCCTGCGGTGGCCCTCGCTCACTGGGAGACGATCGGGTGCCTCAGGGCCCAATGCCATGGCCGCTCAGCTTCAATCTCCGCGGCTCTCACGCGGCCAGCGCCCGTTCCCATGGAATGGACAGACAGGACGCTGTGTTTGCTTTCCCCAGCAGCGTCCAAAAACCCGATCCGTCCGTCCGGCCTCCGCTGGGGCTGTGTTTTCACACTGGCGAGGGGTGACGCCGACACTCTGGTGTTCCCAGATCAGGGCAAGGCCGCCCAGGGGAGGCCGAGAGGCCTGATCTCCGTGAGAGAGATCCACAGGTCCGGGGGACAACACCGCGGTGCCCACCGTGGGGGGTGAATCCGCCACTGAAAGGGCAGCACTGTCCTCGCTTGCAAGAGCAGACAGGATGGAGTCTCGGGTAGGGTATGTGAGATGATCACATATCACACAGGGGAGAAAAACACACACACACACACACACTTTGGCAAGAAGGGAAAACCAACTCAGCGAAAGAGGGAGCCGATAAAAGAAATATGCACTGTAAACAAAGAAGTACTGGACGGAGTCAAATTGTGCTGAGAAAGACATACAGCACACACTGTAGTAGAAGTGAGGGGAACTGTCACTGCTAACGAATGGGGACCTTGGTACCAATGCCCTGTAATGATTTCTTACTTACAGTAGCTATGGCAAAACTATTATGCTTACTACTGTATAACTCATGGACTTCTGCATCACTGTTTCCCCCAAGGTTTTCAATACAGCAACACCATACGCCAATTATTTCTGTCTGTGCGTATCCTGTGTCCTGGCCATTTTCAGCTCTTAGGATTTGTTACCTGCCAAAAGGCTTTACAACTCCTCCTCAGAGACATACGATATTGCTATTTGTCTAAATGGCATGCTAACGTTCTCTGGCTAATAAAATATGACACTGTAATAGCCCCTTACAAAAGGTCTCTCTATCTTTTCCTTCAAAGAAAAGTACTTAAAGGTTCTCAGAATCCAGTGGGCAGTTCTTTTATAAGAGGCATGGTCATGTCTCCAAATACATTTCGATCTGGCCTGGAGCAAACATAGCCTAAAAACTGACAAAGTGTATGAATTAAGAACTTGTATAGGGTAGGGTAGGTAGTGGGAAGGTGACATATCATTCATCATATAATACTAAAATGTATGATATAACCACATCTGATGACATTTCTTTAACTGATGCATCATATCGGCATGAGAACTGTTTTTGCCACAGTTGGTTCATTGAGAAAAATGTAAATCCACAACAGATCCTTTCTGTGAGGCAGAACTCAGATACCCATGCACTACTGGGTCATCCTGCATAACTCTCAAGCAGTCCAAGCCTAGTTTGTTTCAGGCAAGATGTCCACACCAAGGTCCATCATGACAGCTAACACAAGAGTGCAGCTACAACGATTTCCTAAATCCATTTCAACACCACAACAATATCAGAAACCACGCAAAAGTGTAGGCTCATGAAAGTCTATGTGTTATTGCACTTTTTAGAACGGTAATGGATTTCTTGTGCTCCGTGTTGTGCTTGCATTACCCTCTCAACTTGCATGCCCTTGTACTGCAATAAGTGAGTGTTGTGGCGTGACCTCCATGTTTGTTCTCCCTCTGAGGATCGGGCTCTTACCAGTATGAGGAGGCAGTGAGAGGACAGGTCCTGATACATCGGAATAGTGGACAACACCGACAGAATCAAGCAGCCAAAGACCAGGATGAACCTGTGGAGAAAAAACAAACATATGCCGTTAAAATACAGTAAATGCATGTATCTAGACCTAAATGTAGACTTTAAAAAAAAATGTAGACCTAAAAACGTAATCTATTTAGACTTTTAAAAAATCATTTTGACATAAATGCATACACACAACTAAACTATGTTGGCCTTCAAATCAAGGCCAAGATATTTGTTTCAGTATCTGTCTTGTTCTACGTCCCTCCAAAAGCTCATTCAACCAGAATGAACCACAACCCTAAAAAGCGAAAACTGCATCAACACCGTAAAACATAAGACACTGATTGACGACACTTCCAGTTACAGCTTATTGCATTTGAGAAAGCTAGGTAATTGACATTGGTTGACGACAATTACAGTTACAGATGATTGCGTTTGAGAAAGCTAGGTAATGAGTTCAAGACATATATGCCTGCCTAACGAGCATCGCACTGACACCGTCTGGGACAGCACTGCTGGACGTGGCCCCAACACCACACAGCCTTGGCCAACACCCCCCCCCCCCCCCCCCGAGGTGTTGACAGGACTGGCTGAGTGCGGTGTGATTCGCCAGTACCGAGTGTGTTTAGGCAGAGGAGCAGGCAGAGAGCAGTCGCTTTACGCTTTTCCCGCGGCCAAGCTTGGGGGTTGAGCAAGGAGCATGATGAATTATGTGGAGAAATACTTCTCCAAACGTGTCCCTCAAAAATGGCTTAGAAGGACGGGGATGGTGTGTGTGTGTGTGTGTGTGTGGGGGGGGGGGGGGGGGGGGGGCGGGGGGCTGGGGGGGGTGGAGGGAGCACTAGAGTCTGTCTTCATCTTGCCCTTAATTGGCGTCAGTGGTAAGAACCACTGACAAAAACAGGACGAAATAATGGAATAACGACGAATCGCAGGAAAAACTCACAGACATGAAATTTAGATGAGGCCAAGCGTTCTCCTGGTTAGCCATGTGCTGGGGGCAGTGTTTACTAGTTTATGTTTTCAGTTTGTCCACTTCTGCACAAGACCACTCCATCGCCCCTTGTCAGGTTGAGATGGCCTTAGGGCTCGGAGATGGAAGTGGAGTTATTCTTCAGCAGGAAAACAACTTGGAAAGCAGGGGATCTTGAAATGAAGAGTGGAGGTGTTCAGCTTCAGGGTAACAAGTCTCAACTCTTTCTCAACCTTCCTCCCTCCCCCTCTCTCTCTCCCTCCCTCCCTCTCTCTCTCTCTCTCCCTCCCTCCCTCTCTCTCTCTCCCTCCCTCTCTCTCTCTCTCGCCCTCCCTCCTCCTCTCTCTCTCTGGTCATAGTGGCCTGTGGTTACGGATGGAGGCCGAGAAGCTGAGTGCCCGTTGTGAAGGTCTAATGTTACAGACTAATGGCTCAGCTCTGCCCTTAGCCAGACATGGCCTCTGTGTGCAAGTAGAGCACAGGCAGAGGTCTCACGCACGGAGCTGTGTGGGAGTGGGCACACCAGTACGAGTGTGTGTGTGTGCGTGTGTGTGTGTGTGTGTGTGTGTGTGTGTGTGTGTGTGTGTGTGTGTGCGTATGTGTGTGTGCGTATGTGTGTGTCTGTGTGCGTATGTGTGTGTGTGCGTATGTGTGTGTGTGCGTGTGTGTGCGTGTGTGTGTGTGTGTGTGTGCGTGTGTGTGTGTGTGAGCCCTGTACTATGCTTTATTGGTATGAGATGTTACTGTACCTGCTAATATTTCTATGCCCTTTGTTACCCTACACTTTTTTTTAAATTATCTTCTTTCTCTCTCTCTCTCTTTTTTTCACTCTCTCCCTCCCTTTCTCTCCCAGTGCGGTAGAAACGGGATGAACTCTGGTTCACCTCAGTGGTGTGCAACACTGATTTGCCATTCCATTCTCTAAAGTGCTCCAGTTAGTATACGCTCCCAATAAATTAGCTTCTTGCACTGTCACAATGTGTGATTGCAGCGAACTCCAGCAAAGTGGATAATGATGGAGATGTTTCTGATTCATTAACTGTTGAAATTGATTCCATATTTGTCGGAGTGCTGCTGCTGGGGTGGCTGGGTGGGGGGTGGGGGGGTTGCAGGCTCACGTTCAGCATCTTCTGGAGTCCAGAGTCATAGCAAAAGGTAAGGATGTGCTGTTGTTAAACACACACACACACACACACACACACACACACACACACACACGGGGCGTAGAGGAAGGTGCAGCTCTGCTAAGCAAACACCTCCAGGTACAAGACACACAATGTGCCTTTCATACACGAGAGAGATAGAGAGAGAGAAAGAGAGAGATGGAGAGAGAGATATGGAGAGAGATGGAGAGAGAGAAAGAGAGAGAGAGAGAGGATATATAGAGAGGTAATGAAAAAGAGAGAGTAACGCACACATACACACACATCATAGATCAGTCGGGAGAGAAAGTAGAGCTAGAGTAAGATGTGTGTGAAGATAAAAAAGGTGCAGACAGTAACAAGAGCAAGGAGGAGAGAGAGAAATGGAGCGGAACGACAAGCTAGTGTGGGAGAGACCAGCAAGGAGAGGGAAGACAGAGAGAGCAGTGGAGAGGAGAGAAGGGAGGGAGAGTATGATAGAGAGAGAGAGAGTCAAGAGAGAGTATGAGAAAGAAAGAGAAAAGAGAGACTATGAGAGAGAGAGTATGAGAGAGAAATAGAGAGAGAGAAGAGAGAGAGAGAGTATGAGAGAGAGAGTATGAGAGAGAGATAGAGAGAGAGAAGAGAGAGAGAGAGTATGAGAGAGAGATAGAGAGAGAGAGACTATGAGAGAGAGAGTATGAGAGAGAAATAGAGAGAGAGAAGAGAGAGAGAGAGTATGAGAGAGAGAGAAGAGAGAGAGCAGGAGAGAGAGAGAAAGATAGAGAGAGAAGACAAGGCCAGCTTCCTGCCGACCCAGACAGCACTCCCCACCGAGACAAAACACACTGGCCAGTGCTGAGCTTTTATGAGCCACAGTGTAAGCATGCACAGATGTATGTGTGTGTCTCTCTCTCTCTCTCTCTCTCTCTCTCTCTCTCTCTCTCTCTGTATGTGTGTGTGTGTGCACCACCCTATGTATAGATGGAGGAAAGAAAGTGTGTCGACGTGCACAGTATATTAAATATTGCATGCATCTGGTTGAATGAATGTTGGTGGTGAACGGTGTAGCAGGTTTACATGTGTGTCTGTTTCAGTAGGAATGGCTAAAAAGTGTTTGTGTAATTAATATGACCTAATCGATCCCCTCTGTAGCCATTAGTCTGTGTGTGATCTGCTGAGGTGATCGGACTTCCAAACAGAAGCACACAGGGCTGTTTGACTGGCCTGAGCGAGGGGCTCACAGACTGGACAGAAGCTGGCGCCGCAGCCCTGGTCTGCTGTCATGACCGCCGGCTTGGGCCTGGAATCTCAATCATGCCTGGGTCACATTCCCTGCGTGTGTATATGTGTGCGTGTGTGTGTGTGTTTGTGTGTGTGTGTGTGTGTGTGTGTGTGTGTGTGTGTTTTGTGCAGACTGTTTCCAGCCACTGGAGCAGCAGACAACGCTGCACGAGCCAGATGTGGCAGCCAATGTCAAGGCCACTAGAGGGCAGTTTTGCTGTCTACTCTACTAGTAATAACAAGTCATGCAATATATTCGGAAATGCACAAAGCGTTTCATTAAGTTCCTTATAAAAGTAATTATCATCAACATGTACAGCCATTTTATATATGGAGAGAGGAACAGTTCTGTAGAGCAGCAAGTGAAAATGTAAGTGAGAGTTCATTTACTCGAGCCCCATGTCTCTTGTAGCAGGCAAAGCTCTCTCATCGATTTAATATGGATTGCTTCGGTCGCAGCTCTGGTTGGCGAAATACAGTAATCTGTGACATGTACTTTCAAGGTAGCAAAAACTAATCTTCAGAAACTATAACACATACGTACACTCAAGTACCAAGAAAGAACGTACACATACAGTACATTCACAAACACAACATTGCACACATACGTACACATGGCCAAACACACACATACGTAGACATGACCAAACACACACATACGTACACATGACCAAACACACACATATGTACACATGACCAAACACACACATACGTACAGTACACATGACCAAACACACACATACATAGACATGACCAAACACACACATACGTAGACATGACCAAACACACACATACTGTACGTACACATGACCAAACACACACATACGTAGACATGACCAAACACACACATACGTACACATGACCAAACACACACATACGTACACATGACCAAACACACACATACGTAGACATGACCAAACACACACATACGTAGACATGACCAAACACACACATACGTACACATGACCAAACACACACATATGTAGACATGACCAAACACACACATACTGTATATGCATATTTCTTCTTTCTCTCTCTCACTGTCTTACACACACAGAAATCTGCAGATAATACAACACATACATAGGATAGGAGGGGAAATTCAATATATACATTCAAAGACATACACTCAAAGACAAAATTGAACACACACATACAGTACACACACTCACACACACTCACACACACACACAGTCACACACACAGCACTGTGGTCTCCCTCCTGTCCGTGGTAAACTGGACGCACACGCTCACATTCCATGTCTCCTTTCCCACTCAGCGTGTGAGAAAAGCAGCTTTAATGATGGGAGTGTACAGCATTGACCTTTTCAAAAAGTCGCTAAATATGGAAAAGCAGACAGCAGAATGAGGGAACGAAGAGAAGAAAAAAAGCAAAGGATAGATAGAGGATAAAGCCTAGAGAAGAATGGCTTATGTTCCTGTCCTTCCTCTCCACCTCTCCTGAAGAAAGGGCCAGTTCTTGCCTGCGTGACATGATGAATAGCCTCATTAATTTTCCCTTGGATTAATCTGAAATATAAAGTGAGTAAACCACCTTCCCAAAACACACTATCTCCTGAGTTATAATGGCAGAGATGTGAGTTATTGAATGGCGTGTAGGAAAGAGCCGCAGTACATCTGGACTTGATTTGGTCTGAGCCCCTAATAGCTCCACTCGGTCTGAGTGAAGGAATGGACACAAGAGTGTGTCTGAAGAACACACACACACGCACACACACAGACACACACACACACACTCTCTCATAAGTGGGTGCACGTGCACTCACTCACACAAAATCACACAAACACAAACACACACATGCACTGATTTTGATGTTGCTGCTGGTTAAAGTGTTAAAGAGGCAGGGAAATAGTTTGGATGTTTCTAGTTCAGCTGATTGGGGTGTTTGGCACAGATGCTAAAAGACCCATAGGAGCTTCCCAAACAGTGAATCAATAGGGACCAAAAACAAACAGTCTCAGTAAGGATTGCCTACATACCCCCATACACAAAGCACCCACTGATATAGACCTGAAGATGAGGCACAACAACTTAGACATCTCACGCTTGCACACTGACAATCAAAGCAAAATCTCCAGGACAATTTACACACCACTACACCACAGAACGGAGCAAAGAGGTCTCATCTTGAGAGACATACACACACACACACACACACACACACACACAGACACACACACACACACACAGATACGGAAATTCAGGCACACACACTTGCTTGCTGATGTGTCCTCTGAACTCTAGTTAGATGGGAGAGAAGCAGGAGACATAGATGGGTCTGGAAGCCAGATTTACATCCCAGAGAAAATGCTACTTTCAGTGTGTGTGTGTGTGTGTGTGTGTGTGTGTGTGTGTGGGTGCGTGTGTGTGTGTGAGAGAGAGAGAGTAAAACTGCTAAGCCAGACCAGCCTGTGGAAGTGGTAGTTGCTTTCTACTCAGACATGAAAAAGTATGTGCAGGGTCAACTACGTGAGAGGTCACTATTTTCCATACACACACACACACACACACACACAGCCTGGCATCATTATCTGTTTCCTCCTTTCTTTCACTGCCAGGTCATGAATTCCCTCTCAATCAGACAGACAGACAGACATACAGACAGACAGACAGACAGCCAGCCAGCCAGCAGGCCAAGGATGCTAAAGATGGAAGGAGACAGTGGAGGAAGAAAAAAGGAGAGATAGATGGAGGGAGAGAAACCGAGAACTGTAAATGAGGTCACTGCCAATGCTGGACGAAGACTGTGGCCGAGAGAGAGAGAGAGAACAGCTGTCCATGCTTTGCGAAAGCCTGAGCTCTCTTATAAAATATATAGTGTCCAGGTTAAGCGCTCTGAGGATTTACTTTAAAGCCTTCAGATCAAACTTGGATACACTTATACATGCACTCTGCACACAATCTCTCTCTCTCTCTCTATCTCTCTCTCACACACACACACACACATAGACACACATCCACAGATAGATACACACCCACACATAGATACACACAGACACATACTCACCCACAACACACATCCACACCCACCCACAAAACACACACACACACACACACATCCAAACCCACTAACAACACACACACACACACACACACAGACGTACACACACACACACACACACACACACACACACACACACACACACACACACACACACACACACCAATATTTGCCTGCATGGATCAACAGTGATAAGACCCCTATCAGCTCTATCAGAATGATGTTGTGCTGAAACTTCTTACTGGATTAGAGTGATCAAATCCATGTCTGAACTTTCTCAGCCCATTATTTTGGAGATGAGATCAAAAGCACTGTCTAAAAATAACAGAATGAGCCAAATCATTTGAGTCTGAGATCATCAGTTGCACATGCACACACACGCACATACACAGACACACACACACACACACAGTACACAAACACACACGCACCACGCATGCGCATACACTACACACACACACACACACACACGTATATACAGGTATTTACCTGTATGTGTTACTGTGGAGCTGTAATAGGTCAATAGTTTAAAGTTGGAAGCCAACCAGAGTTGTAGGACCATGCAGGCAAAACAGTGTTAATTGGTACTGGAAAGTAAAGAACGTGTTACAGTTGATCAGCCACACGTTTATCTGCTGTCCAATGAGATGGAGAGCATTCCTCCTGGTCAGCCCCTCAACACTCAGTGAGCCAGGCTAAGTGCTGTCCAGGGTACTGAAGTCTTTGATCTGTCAAAGGGCTGTAGTTTATCTCCTCCGAAACCATCCCACCTACTCACCCCAAGCAGCCTAACCATCCTCGGGCTCTCAGATAGCAAACCACACGTTCACAAAGCAAGTAAAAACCTCAATGAGGTGATCATTAACTGGTGTGTGTGAGGCAAGTGTTGTGAAAGGTTAGGGTTACAGTAGGGTGAGCTTTTTTAAGTATAAGTATATATACTTTTTTGATCCCGTAGGGGAAATTTGGTCTCTGCATTTATCCCAATCTGTGAATTAGTGAAACACACTAAGAGCACACAGAACACACACAGTGAGGTGAAGCACACACTTATCCCGACGCAGTGAGCTGCCTGCTACAGCGGCACTTGGGGAGCAGTGAGGTGTTAGGTGCCTTGCTCAAGCGCACTTCAGCCATTCCTACTGGTCAGGGTTCGAGGGTGGCAACCCTCCGGTGACAAGTCCAAAGCGCTAACCAGTAGGCCACGGCTGCCCCTTTTGAGGAATGGAAGAACGGCCAGACGACTAATTTTGCGTTTGCAGTTCCAGCGTTGTTTTTCTGATGTTCATTTAGTTGCTGCAGCAGCACTAATACCAAAACCCTTGTGGCTGTTTTCACTGTTTGGGAACAAAAAAGACAAACAAAACAACAACGGCACGATCCACCCCTAGGCCCCAAAACCCTCAGGATGAGCTCACTGACCACAGCTATCTCCACACACTCCACACATCACTGAGGGTGGTGAGACAGACTGGTGACACTTTTCCCCCTCCTCCTCTCCTGAGGCTAGCTGCTTCATAAACAGTCACTTATAAGCAAATAAAAACTAAGTGAGGTCATAAAACCTTGGGAGGCTCACGGTGAGCTAACAAGATTGCCAAGCTATTATTTCCCCCAAGAACGTGTGTGTGTGTGTGTGTGTGAGTGTATTACATGTGTACATATGTGAATGTGTGTGTGTGTGTGTGTGTGTGTGTGTGTGTGTGTGTGTGTGTGTGTGTGTGTGTAGGAGTGTCTGTCAGCCAGTTTATGTGTGTGTGTGTGTGTGTGTATGAGAGAGAGAGAGAGTGTTTTCCAACAGCTGATCCATGTTTGAGCGTTGCTCCATCCACCTCCATCCTCCATCCTCTGTCTCTGCTCCACCATTCCTGGCAGGCGGTGGGAGAAGAGAAGCCCCAGGCAGAGCTTCCCCCGTGCCAATGCTCTATTAGCTAATCCTCCTGTTTATCTAGCAAAGGGCGGCATCTCTCAAGTCTCAGCGCAGCCGCGAAAACACACTGTTTCATTTCTAAGCAACTACTTGGGCCTGCAAAAACACACGTGGTCCATCCAGAGCTATCTTATCCAATTTAGGTGAACCCTTAGCGATATTATTGTTAGCCGTAACCAGACTGTCATTTATATCACCGTAATATATACGGAGCTAATCATAAGTCATTACTCAAAGCAATCGCTCATAAGTCACGCGGAGATTTTCTCAGGATTTTATTTCTTCTTTTATAGTTAAGCTAAGTGGTTGTCACACATGGACACAAGTTAGCAAACTGCAGAATACGCAAAATGTCCATATAAAACATCCAACATAAACCCTTGTCTACTTCAACACAGCACCCATAAACAGTCAACTGCAAAAATTCTAGGTCAATATCAAAGTGTAGCTTTAAAAATAAAGACATTTAACACAAGAACCCCATGGAAAAATGAAGTGTTATACTGGACACCTGTTTGTAACAGAATCTGCAAGAATTATGCTCCCAATTTGTCAGGACAAATATTTGAGTAATTAGTCAGATTGAATGTGTTGATGCAGTGCAATTAACACATTGTAAAAGTTACAACCTCAACATTCTAATAACATCCCCAAAACATCTGCAATCATGCACACCACACGGCAAGGCAAGCCGGGCTGAGATTTCCGTGAGCTTTTTCATCTCCTGAAAATCCGCCTGCATGTTGCACTGCTGGGTGACTCATTTATCTGTCTGTGTGATGGAAATGAGACCATTTGAATCACAGGAGTGACAAGTCTCTCTCTCTCTGTGTGTGTGTGTGTGTGTGTGTGTGTGTGTGTGTGTGTGTGTGTGTGTGTGTGTGTGTTGTGTGTGTGTGTGTGTGTGTGTGTGTGTGTGTGTGTGTGTGTGTGTGTGTGTGTGTGTGTATGTGTACAGTATGTGTGTGTGTGAGCATGAAAGAGAGAAAGATAGAGAACAGATCTGTGAGATATGATGAAAGAAAGAGACACACACACACACACACATACACACACACACACACACACACACACACACACACACACACACAGCAGCACACATACAGCAGCACACAGGTTTGAATTGGGACAGCAGATCCAAATTTCCATGATGTAGTCCAGACTGTCATTAAATGTGTGAGCCAGGAGATGTTGTTGTTTTGTCTCCTTGTCCCTTCAGGTGTCATCAGAGAGGGAGAAGAGAAACAGTAGTTCACACTTCTAAGCAAAGCAGGAAAGGAAGAGACAGAGCCATAAAGTGTGTGTGTGTGTGAGTGTGTGTGCCCACAGTCTGGCACGTGTGTGCACAGGTACATGCTTGTGTAAATGTGTGTGTGTGTGTGTGTGTGTGTGTGTGTGTGTGTGTGTGTGTGTGTGTGTGTGTGTGTGTGTGTGTGTATGTGTGTGTGTGTGTCTGTGTTGGGGGCCAGGCCAACAGCTGACAGGATTCATGAGTACCGCTGGCAAGCAGACCGTCAACAGCAGGTTCTCATCAAAGACTAAACACCCGCCTTCACACACACACAGACACACACACTTTTCCTTTCTCTTTCTCTCTCTCTCTCTTTATCTTCCACATACAAACTCGCTCCATATTTCCACTTCTCCTTTCTCAGTGTTCAGTGTCCAATCACTCGCACATCCTTAGAGCCCCTGAATGCCTCTGAAGGACACCACACAGGACCACACAAACACACACACACACACACACAAACACACACACACCCACACACACACTGACGCACACACACTCTCACAAAACGCCCATAAACAATCTTACTCACACACACACAGACACACACACACAGACACACACACACACACACATACAGTCTTACTCACACACACACACCTACACAAACATGTGTATATGTGTATGTGTGTGTGTGTTTGTGTGTGTGTGTGTGTGTGTGTGTGTGTGTGTGTGTGTGTGTGTGTGTGTGTGTGAGTAAGACAGAGAGAGAGAGAGTTTGTCATGCACATGTGCGGCCCACGCCAGGCATCTGTGCCTCTACACTGAGAGCCCCTGCTAGGCCTTGGGCCAGTGGCTGCTGCTGCTGCTGCTACTGTGCTACTGAGGAGAAAAGCTCTGCTTAGTGTCACCTGTGTGTGGAAGGCCCATCCACTGGAGGCCCTGGAGAGGAGGGAGAAGAGGGAGAGGAGGAGAGGAGGAGAGGGGGAGGGAGAGGAGGGGGGTGGGAGAGGAGGAGTAGAGGGGGGAGAGGACAAGAGGAGGAGAGGGGGGAGAAGAAGGAGAGGAGGGAGAGGAGGAAAGGGGGAACAAGAGGAGAGGGGGGAGAGGAGGAAAGGGGGAACAAGAGGAGAGGAGGGAGAGGAGGAAAGGGGGAAGAAGAGGAGAGGAGGGAGAGGAGGAAAGGGGGAAGAAGAGGAGAGGAGGGAGAGGAGGAAAGGGGGAAGAAGAAGGCTCCATTCGCTCAATTCACCTCTGTCTCCCTCCACACACACAGCAGTGCCTGAATTGCAGCTAGATCAGTGCTTCCCCTCTGCATGGGGAATGACAGGAATCAATCCCTGTCAAAGCGATTGTAGGTGTGTGTGTGTATTTGTGTGCATCTTTGTGTGTGTGTGTGTGTGTGTGTGTGGAGTGTTTTATACTACTAACTCATAACATTTGGAGAAGGAGAATTTGGATATTACAACTCCTCCGATGGCTTTGGTTTGACATTTTGCTTGAAGGATAAAA
>NW_027468620.1:13559024-13576524 GCF_046254945.1 Alosa pseudoharengus | reverse complement strand
CGTCGGTGATTGGGTGTGTGGCTGCATAAAAGCGGCGCTGTTCCCTTTCTCTGGAGCCTGCCACGCTCCACCCAACCGCACTCAGGGGCGTCGGACTGGGGGTAAAACCAGTACTGATTACTCGGGCCCCGAGGGGAGGGAGGGCCCTTGAGAAGTCTGGAATATATGCATGAGGGGGGTGGTCATCAGGACTGCCTATTTTGGGCAGCTGTGGCTTACTGGTTAGGGCTTCGGGCTTGTGACCGGAGGGTTGCCGGTTCGATCCCTGACCAGTAGGAACGGCTGAAGTGCCGTTGAGCAAGGCACCTAACCCCTCACTGCTCCCCGAGCGCCGCTGTAGCAAGGCAGCTCACTGCTCCAGGTTAGTGTGTGCTTCACCTCACTGTGTGTTCACTGTGTGTGTTTCACTAATTCACGGATTGTGATAAATGCAGAGACCAAATTTCCCTCACGGGATCAAAAGAGTATATATATATATATATACTTATACTGCCTATGCATAGGGCGCAGGATTTTGTGCTATGCCCCTGCCGTCACAGCCAGAGTGAGAGGCTACACTTTGACTGAAATTTATTTTGGAGCTACTCGCCGGGCGAATCATCTTCAATTAAACTAAAGGCACAGATGCCACTTCCACCAACCAGACTGAGAGGCTGGCATGGCCTTGACGCAAGGCCTCCTCATTAGGCCTTGTTTTCAAATGATGGCTTTTCTATGTTTTTTTTGTGTTGACTGTACCTTTGATTTCTGACTTGATATTTTCTCTTCTCTTTATTCTTATTATATATTCACTTTTTTGTAAATAAACACTTTCAATTTGACTGATCTTTCATTCGTCTGCCTTTTTGGAGGTTCTAACAATCTCCACCCTTTTGTTAAGTGTCTCACCCCTAGACTGGCAAACTAACAATGTCTCAAAGGCCTTACCTGGGACTTACAATAGCTATATAGCTATTACAATAGCCACAGTGTTCAAAAACAAGCTAATGTGGCATACAGCACCAACAAAGAGACCCTTGGGATCTCTGGGTATTGGGGACTGGAAGGGACACAATCCAAATGAAGGCAGCCAGGGACAAGCCAGTGGGCTGACATGGCAGCAATGAGGAGGTGGGGGGAGGTACACCGCACTCCAGCAACGAAGACCACATCACAGAGCGATGAAATATTACAAACTTTGCTGCAACTTTATGTGTGATGTACTGGCACTCACACACATACACACAGACATACACACGTGGATGCACACACACACACACACACACACACACACACACACACACACACACACACACACACACACACACACAGACACACACACCTACAATCGTATCACTTTGACATGGATTGATTCCTGTCATTTCCTGTGCAGAGGGGAGGCATTGATCTCGCTGTGACTCGGGCACTCTGCTGTCCGCTCTCATTACCGTGGTGACCGGACACAGCGGCGCGGGAGCCACCCGGAGCACGCCACACCTCCCCAACACCACATCCATCACCTCTGTTTACTACAGCCACCGAGCACCGCCCGATCAATACACAGCTCTGTTCAGCTCCCTCTCTCACTAGGTTCTCTATATCCTTCTCTCTCTCCATCTCTCTGCATCTCTCTCTCTCTCTCTCTCCATCTACTCGCTCCCTCCACTCTCTCCCATCACTTGCTCTCTCTCTCCGTCTAGTATGTCCCTCCATCTCTCTGCCTTTACACTCTCTCTCTCTCTCTGTCTCACAAACACACACAGACAAACAAAGGGTTCCACTGTCAGTCAGGTCCCTTGACATGGCTCTAGCTGTCTCTGTCCCTCTCTAATGACCATACCTCATTACCGCAAATCCAAACAGCATACTAGCATTAGCATACTCACACAAAAACACACACACGCACGCGCACGCACACACACACACAAACACAAACACACCACCTAGTCCCCTCTGTCATTCAGTCATTCTGCACCTTGTCTGTGAATCTCTGGCCTCTGTTAAGCCTCTCTTTACAATATCTAGTCTAGATGGTTCACTTCATCGTGTTATATACCCTCATTATGAGGCCAGACTTCTGAGTGGACCTCCATCCTCCAGTCACTCTCTCTCTCTCTTTCTCACTCACACACACACACACACACACACACACACACACACACACACACACACACACACACACTACTCCTCTATTGCTCCACACACAACAACGAGGCCATGGCTGGGTTCCTCACATTCCGAAATGTAGGCTTGCCATAACACTGAGGAGCAAAGCAAGTGATGCTTTGAGTTGAGTGTACAGAGAAGGGAGAGAAAGAAAGAGGAAGTGAAGAAAGGAGGAGAGAAAGGGAGGAAGTAAACACAGAGGAGGGAGAGAAAGCTCCCTGTGGTGGCAGGATCATGTAAGGAGAGATATGGAAGCCCCAGTAAAAGGATAGATGCGAGAGAGAAGGAGACTGACCGCAAGGCAGCTGAATGGATAGCAGGGCAGAGAGGTTGAGATATTCAAGTTTGCCGGATGGGAGAGGGGATATCAAAGGGTGGACAGAGCTTTTTTGATTTAGTTGCAACCGAAACACATGCTTTCACCCCTGAAGATATTCCTCTCATTCAAATGAAAGCAAGATGTATTCCTCAAACAGATACAGACAAGCACAGAGGCTCATAAACAATTCAAGAAAAACACCTCCTAACCCAAACATGATTACACACACATACAGGCACGATTCAGGCACCCACAGTTATGAAAACACAAATTCATAAATAACACACACACACACACACACACACACACACACACACACACACACACAGGCACAGACACACACACACACACACACACACACACACACACACACATATAAACATAAATCAAATGCTGCGTTCAGTCCCGAATTAGCAATGCACATGCCCCAGTGATTAGCATGGACCCAGGCAGTGGCGTGGTTATTACTAACCAAACACACTTAATGAACACAGAACTCTCACAGGCACTATCAGAGCACAGACCTGAATACAACGCAAAACAAAACAAAACAATACAACACAACACAACACAACAGCAGAGTCCCCACGAGATGAACCAGAGCAACACCATAGGAGCTCCGCTTTTAAACAGCCCATCTCCCAAAAAACAGGGAGGGGGAGGCAGCTCACGGTGTTCTGATGCTGAGTCTCTCGGTGTAGCACAGTGCCACTGATCAAGGAGTACACAGTCAATATTACAGGAGCTCTTCAGATTCAGATGCAGATTCATTGTTGCAACTCAAATTATATCCACATAAAATAAAGAGCAAAAATGTTAGGGCTTGCACCCCCCACCCACACGACCTTCAGCAGCTCAACAATACAATCACAGAAGCCATAGCAACAATACTAATGTGCGTCGCAAAGTGTGTACTATAAACATGACTTAATAAAATGCAACGATAGTGAAGCATAAAATCCACTAAGCCAGATTGATTTCGTCCTGCTGCAGCTCAGGCTGGAAACCTCCAATTTCTTCTATTCTACTTCCATTACAAATCTGCGGGGACCAATCACAAACTGATCATTGGTCTGATTGGTTGAAGGACTATCGAATTGCGTACAGAGTCATTTGAACTATGTCCGTTGATCACACCTCTTGTGCAGTAGAAAATACAGAGCAGATTCCCCAGACTAATGTTCAATCTTAAAAGATTGAGCTTGGTCTGTTGATAGCCAGATTAGGATAGAGGAGGAACATGTAAACAAATAGGATAGAGGAGGAACATGTAAACAAATAGCCACTTTCTGAGGACACCACGGAGAGAACACGCGAGATCTAGGGTCATTAACAAGGGCCTTTCGTACATTTCTGCTGGACGGATGGAAGAGAGGCAGCCAGTGTTCTTTTTCAGGGCTTTACTGTTTCTGTGATAAAGACAGATAGAGCAGTGAGGAAGCACCAAGAGATAAAGAGATAAAGAGATTCATGGACACGAGAGAGAGACGGCAAAGATGAAAGGAACAAGAAGAGAGAGAGAGAAAAAAAGAAAGAGAGACCGATAAAGAGCTATGGAGAGGGGAGAAGAAAGACAAAGACAGGAAAATACACTGTGTGTGTATGTTTGTCTGGGTGTGCATGTGTGTGTGTGTGTGTGTGCTGTAAGAGAGAGAGAGAGAGAGAGAGAGAGAGAGAGAGAGAGAGAGAGATAGTGAGTGAGTGAGTGAGTCATTATGGAAAGCAGAATGGGATCCCGTTGGGTGGGATGCTGATGCAATTCAGCATCTCTTCTCTCCTCCTTTTACATACTGTGTGCACTTTCAGAGACGGATGGAACAAGAGATGGGGAGGAGAGGAGGAGAGAAGAGGGAGACAGGAGGAGAGGAAGAGAAAAGGAAATAAGAGGAGTGGAGGAGAAGTTGGGGGATGATAGCGATCTATAATTCTGCAAGGTTTATTGGCGGTGCCGTAAAGCAGCGTGCCACTGGAGTGCTGAGTGGATCCTTTATTTGCTGAGTCCCACACAGGGTTCCCCAGCCCTACGCTTCCCCAAATAGCACAGCAGCCATTAATTAGGCCCAGGGAGAGGGGATCCATCTCAATCACTCAGCTCATTAGGGACTAAATATGGAAAATGGGGGGCGCAGGGGAGGAGGAGAGCTCTGGAAAGAGACAGAAAGATAAAGTGGTAGAGAGAGAGTAGGAGAGATTGTGAGAGAGAGAGAGAGTAGGAGAGATTTAGAGAGAGAGAGAGTAGGAGAAATTGAAGAGAGAGAGAGAGAGAGAGAGAGAGAGACATTGAGGAAATCAGTCACTAAAGGAACTACACAGCAAGTGTACTGTACATGTACTGTGTCCATCTTCCCTGGGTCTGTTTAAAGGTGAACTGCGCGTATCCTTCTTGTAAACTGTGACAGATACACTGTCACTCAAACTGGATTGCTGCAGCCTACAGCTGCATGGCTGCATGGTACAATAAGTGTGTATGTGTGTGTGTGTGTGTGTGTGTGTGTGTGTGTGTGTGTGTGTGTGTGTGTGCAAATTAATGCTCTGTCTCAGTATGAGAGCTTTGAAGGCCATGCTTTACAATCTGTTCAAAATTCTTCACAGCGGAGAATATTTTCTTTGAAAAAGCATCTGGCACACAATGTGAAAGAGAAATAATAATTAATCAATTTGAGTAAATGCAGTCGTTGACAGTTCTGCTGTGGCTTGGACGTCATCTCATCTCTAATGTGTAGGGTGCAGGGTTTCTGTGCTGTTCTATGCTATTGAAAACAATCATGTGTGCGGTTGTGAGTGTGTGTGTGTGTGTGTGTGTGTGTGTGTGTGTGTGTGTGTTTGTATGTGTATGTTTTCCTGTGTTTGTCTGTGTGTGTGTGCTTTACCTAAACCTTATTGTTAGTGCACCTGTAATGCTTATATAATGCCACTGACAGACTGACTGAGGACAGATTGCATAGGACAAAATCACAAGACATGGTTGATTTCTCAGGAGCTTGTTCTGTGACGTAGGGGAACAAAACCAGCACTTGACAGGTGAAACATGCTGATTGGTGTGTGTGTGTGTGTGTGTGTGTGTGTGCGTGTGTCTATACGTGCTGACTGGACAGAACTAAGACACAGCCTCCTGGTTATGAAACACCTGACACAGAGATCTAACAACGCACAACAACACTACACACAAACACGGCCCTGCAGGAGTTTTCACAATGTCCATAATAATCCAACATGATGCGTACAGTACACATTTCCTCAGTCAGGCAAGGGGGTGAAACCTCCACTACGAGATGCCTTTTATCATGACACACATCTTCAGCAATGCCTTCTCAGCACTTCAGAGATACTCCATTTTACAGAAAGGGCTGAAATGGCTGCTTCAGACTGTTGTATGGCTTTCAGTTAAATGTAATATATTGTTATAGTTTGCAGGTACTGTTTCCCCAATTCTTCCCGATCTACACTGGTCCTAAAACACCAGACCTGCTGTGGGCTCTCCCTCTTGCTCTCTCCTCTTCTCTCACACGCCTACCTGAACTCATTACAGATGTTTCATCATCTGGATTCATCAGAATATCCAAACAAACAAAAAAATTGCTCTCATCAGTCTACTACTACTACTACTATGCTATGGTGTTTTTCCTTTTCTTTTTTGGAGAATGTTTTATACTGAGTACTGACATTGTTTTCTTTTCTCTGATGGGTAGCCCTAGTGGTAGTGTTTAGGGAGCTGGGCTAGCATGCAGTAGCTTGAAAAGCTGTGGGTTCAATTCCCGGCTTCCATCGTTGTGCACTTGAGCAAAGCACTTAACCCCAAGTTGCTTCAAGGACAATTGACATATGTACTGTAAGACGCTTAGGATAGAAGCATCTGATAAATGAATAAATGTAAATGAGCTGTATATTGAGAGTTGCACTCTAGTTTGCGTTTTTTTATGTTCAATGTAAACTGTGACTAAGTGTAAAATTGCAAGTCTTTTCTTATAAAAAATACATGTTGATCACATTAAGTATATTTAATATTTTAGTATTTTGGTATTTTTTTTATCTTCTACTGTTTTTATTGTTCAGTGTTTTTTTTAAGTATTTATATACTTATACAGGTATTACTTATTCTGTTGTAAGTGCATGTGAATTTCCCCTTGGGGATCAATAAGGTATATCTATCTATCTATCTATCTAAAAGGTGTGCTAGCAGAGAGAGGGAGACACGCAGGCCAGTACATAGTGTCACAGTACACAGTGGCATACACCCATGCTCACACTTGGTGTTGAATGGACCACTTCTGTAGGAAGATGTATTGGAAGGGAGTCTAAATATCTGAGCGTTTGTGTCACTCATGGAGTTCACTCACTTCTACTGAGGCATTCTGGGGAGGGAGTGGAGCCAACTATGCACAGAAGACATGGCAACCAATCAGAGAAGGGGCCAGGAATGCGAGGAATCCAGGGGCTAATCAAAATGCCTCGAAAGGTCCAATCAAAGTGGGGAGGAGGGAAAAAAAACAACAAGAGAGAGGGAGAGATGACAGCTCGTTGCCATGCCAGTTAAAAAATCAAAAGACCCAATACTCTTGGAGAAATGTAAACACACACACACACACACACACACACACAGACACACACACACACACACACACACATACACATCTGTGGCTTGCTCTATGCTCTTTCCAGGAATGCCATCTGCAACAATGATGCACGTGCAATCATACACACACATACACCCCACACTCACACACACACACACACATCCGTGGCTTGCTCTATGCTCTTTCCAGGAATGCCATCTGCAACAATGATGCACATGCAATCATACACACACATAGACTCCACACTCACTCACTCACACACACACACACACACATCTACTGTACACAGCCCTGGTTCAATGCTCTGTCAAGTGATTGTCGGTGAAAAATAAACACAGATGAAAAGAGTTGGCTGCCCTTGCTCCATGGATTTCAATAAGGGCTGGATGTGATTGGCAGGGAGGGGAGATTCTGTGTATGTGAGAGTGCATGTGTTTGCCTCTGTGTATGTGAGAGTGTGTATGTGGTGTGTGTATGTGGGAGATGTGGAAGTTGGGCCTAAAACACATTTAGGAAGGTGTGTGTGTGTGCGTGTGCGTGTGTGTGCAGGGGAGGGCTGGGGAATGGTGTGTGTGGGTTTGCTGGGCGCAGCGGATGTTTCGAGCCTTGATCAAACACATTTTTTCGCTCGAGAGACTCTCCTTTGAAGCCGGACACTCGATTAAACACACGCGGGCCTTATCGGAGGGAAAACATTATTCTAGCTGATTAAGCCCCTGATTTAGATCAATATTAGTCATGTTGTGGCAATTAGGGGCCCACAGGGGACTGGCCGCCACGCTGCCTGCTCACAGTGTTTACACGAGCATCGCCAGAGAGAGAGAGAGAGAGAGAGAGAGAGAGAGAGAGAGAGTGCCTGCTCAGTGTTTCACTGCATGGGTCAATGCCAGGTGAGGGTAGGGGTACGTAAGGGCACAGCCCAGCAGCTGTCTGAGAGACTTAGCAGGCGTTCAGGCTGGGGGTTGTGGGACTTTTTCCATGACACAAGGAGTGTAGGCAGGTGGTGTGGGGTGGAGTTTGTCGTCACGGGCGTGTGGTAGTGAAAACTTTAGCTTAGGCATAGCATCACTGCTGCTTACCATCAATTTGACATGAGGCATTGTTAGACAACTTGTATGTCTAGTCAGTTAGGTAAATGGGTGAAAACACACACATACACACACACACAAACATACACACACACACACACACACACACACACACACACACACACACACAAACACAAACACAAACACACACACACACACACACACACACCCACACACACAGACACAGACACACATATACAGAGAGGGATTGATTGATTGACAGATGGATGAAAGGATGGATGGATAGATGGATAGACAGATAGATTAATGGTTGGGAAACAGAGAATACATCCAGGGATACTATCACGTCCAGAGATGCAGTAAAGAAGATTTAAACACAAGACAGACAGACAAACAGACTGTGTGGTCATCCTATGACCAATCCAAAAGAAAAAAAAACTCTAACCAAAGTTCTTTGTCCTTTCTATCTGTTCCACACCAAACAAATTCCCATGTCTGTGGGTCACCTCCGCTTCCTCCCCTTCTCTCTTCAGAGATGGGCGTTGGGGGGGGGGGGTGACCTCGGTCCGGTGTGTCTCGGCGAGACTGATGGATGTGGAAGAAGGCCACAGGTAGAGGCTCCACGCCTAGACTCTGCCGCCGAGGCTCTCGCCGAGCAATTATCACCGCGGCAATAAGCTCTGATTTACGGGCCCCAGAGCAGGATGAGTCATGCCGACGCCGGCCCCGCGCTGACGCTCTCACACGCCGCTGATGTCACCCGGGGGAGAGGCGATGCGTTGTGCGTTCGTCATCGATCACACACACGCACGCACACATGCAATGCACAAAACACACACTCATGTGTGTGTGTGTGTGTGTGTGTGTGTGTGCGTGTGGAGGCATACTCTCTCTCTCTATGACTACACTAGAAAGTACACATACCAAATCATGTACTCAGAGACAAGCACACTACTAGCAATGTGTTTTTGTGAGCAATTGCAGGCACTGTGCATACAGTTGGTATGGGGAATAGTGATCAAGAAGTCAGCATGCATTTTTTGTGCTTTCTTTTGTCCTCATCTTTTTCCTTTCTTTCAGTTCAGTTCAGTTCAGTTCATTTTGTCATTGTTGATAACAACGAAATGGGAGAATTTGCTTTATGATCTGTTCTATGTCTTACTGTCATTCTTTATTTTTTCCTTCCTATCTTTCTTTCTTTCTTTTTTCCTGTCTTTCATTCCTCAACCTAAGAACATGTAAACTGTAGTTCTCCTTCCATCCAGCCCTGTAGCTTAATGCCACTGCTGCTACCATATGCTACCAGCCTCCTAACCCGTCTACTGGCACACGCTTGGTTTCACCCGCCGACCGTGACATCTGCTCCCCCCTGGGCTCACCAAACGGCCGGCCAAAACCCACTGCTAACACTAACGCGCCCCAAAGTGTTTGTAGCCGCTGGGCACAGCGGGGCACCAACCCGTAAAGTGGGCAGCAAGATCATCACTGGCTGGGGCCTTGGGGAAGTGTGTGGAGAGAGGAAGAGAAGGGGTGGGGTGGGGGGGAGGGGGCTTTTTCTGAGGAGGCTGGGGCTGGGGTACACCTGATTGACCGGTGCTTGCTTGAGTCCAACTTGGAGGTAAGTGGCCCCGGTAGCTGGCGGAGCAGGAGGTGTGCGCATCAACGAGGGCGCAAGGGAAGGCCGTTTTTATAACCCCCTGCGGGCAGAGAGCCGTTAAACTGGTCATAGCGCCGTAGATAGGTAGCACTGCAATAACCCGCAGAAGGGTCAAAAAAGAGGACAGATTGCATTACAGGGAGAGAAAGAACAGAAGGAAAGCGAGGGAGCGAAAAAGAGGGGGAATGAAAGGAACAGAGATAGAGAATGGAGAAAAGAGAACAAGAAAGGCGGAAAACAAGGGAAAGACAAACCACTGAGATGGAAAAGAAAGAAGAAGAAGTGAACCAGAGACAGAGAAAGAGAGAGGGAGAGAGAGACAGTTAAGGAAAGAAAGATTGCCTGCAGCCTGTGATTTGGGTAGAGGGAGTACAGCACTTTCTTTCTTTCTCTTATTCAGACTCAACCTCTTTCTTCCTGTCTCTCTCTCACTCACCCCCCCTCTCTCTCTGTCTCTCTCCTTCTCTCTGTCTCTCTCTCTCTGCCCCCTGTTCTCTCTGGTGTCTGTGCACTGCTGGCCAGCCAAGTCTACGTGGTGCTGTTGTTCAGCTCTCCCGCTTTCATCTGATACCAGTCTAATCTCATCTCACTGCTTCCTGTAATAAAGCTCGCAAGCTTTAATCTGTTTACCTGCCAGCCAACTCACATTCTCATACTTCCGACAATATGCCGCAGGAATCATGACGCAAAAACAATCAGGTTCACATTTCAGGCCGTTTTTCGCTGACATGTGAAAACACACGACCAAGAGGGAAGGGGGGGGGATTAATTTGCTTAAAAAAAAGAAAAGAAACACTGAAATGAAGGCTATAATACAGTCTGGTTATTAAATACTTCTGGATGACTGTTTTGCGAGTTTTTAAATTAAAGATGATTTAAGAGAGAGAGAGAGAGAGAGAGAGAGAGAGAGAGAGAGAGAGAAAGAGTGAGAGAGAGGATGACATCTTGAAACTTTGCCACCAAACACAGCGGGACAAAAAGAAGGGGATAGAGAAAAGATGAAAGATAAGGAGAAGAAGTGAGAGTAGAGGAGAGGAGAGGAGTGGATGGGAAAAGAAGAGTAGAAAAAAGCGCTTCGCATAAAAGCCTACACTTAGCGAGTCACTGAAATAACACTTTCCTTCGCTCCCATCTGCGTGCGCAGCTATTAGCCAAGCAAATAAACATTAGCAGGTCACACTCCGCTCCCTCTCCTCACGTCTGCATAGCGACAGGTGCTCTTAATGCCTCATTTGCTGCAGCTAAATATGGCTGTGGCCTCGGGGATGGGGTAGTGTGTGTGTGTGTGTGTGTGTGTGTGTGTGTGTGTGTGTGTGTGTGGGACTGGGGCTATAAGTGTGAATCTCTGACTACATAACTCTGTGTGTGTGGGGAAATATATTTCTCTCTATGTATCCTTGTGAGTGCTTGTGTAATTGCTACATGTATGTTTGTGTGTCCCTCACATTATGAGTGTTTGTTTGTTTATGTGAGTATGTGAGTGTATGTGTATGATTGTGTGTGGAATTTTGTGAGTGTGTGCTGGTGTGTGTGAGTGTGTGTATGTGTGTGTGTGTGTGTGTGTGTGTGTGATTGTGGGAGGGGAGTACAGCTGCAGAGAGCTGAAAACAGGACTTTTATAACTCACTGGCTACTACACAGCTGACCACTGCTTCCAACACACAGAGCACTAAAGTGGACAGCACTAGCAGCACTAGAGTGGACATTGCTAGAGTGGACAGCGCTAGCAGCACTAAAGTGGACAGCACTAGCAGCACTAGAGTGGACAGCGCTAGCAGCATTAGAGTGGAAAGCGCTAGCAGCAATACGTAGAATGGACAGCGCCAATATGGACAGCACTAGCAGCACTAGAGTGGACAGCGCTAGAGTGCACAGCACTAGAGTGTACAGCGCTAGCAGCACTACGTAGAGTGGACAGCGCTAGAGTGGACAGCGCTAGCAGCACTACGTAGAATGGACAGCGCTAGCAGCACTACGTAGAATGGACAGCACTAGTGTGGACAGCACTAGAGTGGACAGTGCTAGAGTGGAGTGGACAGTGCTAGCAGCACTAGAGTGGACAGTGCTAGAGTGGACAGCGCTAGCAGCACTAGAGTGGACAGTGCTAGCAGCACTAGAGTGGACAGTGCTAGCAGCACTACGTACAGTAGAGTGGACAACGCTGGAGTGGATAGCGCTAGCAGCACTAGAGTGGACAGAGCTAGCAGCACTAGAGTGGACAGCGCTAGCAGCACTACGTAGAGTGGACAACGCTGGAGTGGACAGCGCTAACAGCACTAGAGTGGACAGCGCTAAAGTGCACAGCGCTAGCAACACTAGAGTGGACAGTGCTAGAGTGGAAAGTGCTAGCAGCACTAGAGTGGACAGCGCTAGCAGCACTAGAGTGGACAGTGCTAGCAGCACTAGAGTGGACAGCGCTAGCAGCACTAGAGTGGACAGTGCTAGCAGCACTAGAGTGGACAGTGCTAAAGTGGACAGCGCTAGCAGTACTAGAATGGACAGTGCTAGCAGCACTAGAATGGACAGCGCTAGAGTAGAAAGCATTAGAGTGGACAGTGCTAGTGTGGACAGTGCTAAAGTCTACAACAGTCAGGTTGCATAGGCTACACATAGTTACAATAGTTACAAATCGCTTCAAAATTGAATTTTTAATATCAAATATTGGCTGAAAGATGCTGGCCACTTGCAACACGTGGCCATGTGTAACATTTGGTTTTTACAATAGGAAGCAAAAAGGTGACGAAAGATCGTTGTCCATTAGATCCTCCTGGTTGTGGAGGATGATGATGGTTAGCAGTTGTGTTTTTTTCTCAAGCCTATGGTGTAGTCTACTGTCTACGGAAACATAGGCTAATTACATACATGTCACACATCTATCTACAGTCATCCAAAAATGAATGGCCAAAGATGAACAGCTTCTTTCTGGCCAAATTTCACAGCTTCTAAAAAAGTCTATGATCTTCGTGTAAACCGAGTTTTGAACAGAGAAAGTAGAAAAAAATTAGGCTAGCCTAACGTTACAGCTTTGCCCGTTCTGCCACATGGATCAACACCCCAAATCAGGGCAATTTTTGTGAAATAACGTTCCTGTGACAGGCTATCCAATATTGAACAATGGGATAACGTTTCATTATCACCTTCATTAATGCCTGACATGTTAATATTGATGAAATACAGAGATGTAACTCTGTGACCCTGTGACTACCGGGAGGCAACTGCAGACAAAGACGTTCAATAGGTTTAATGAGTCCCATGCCTATAGAACCTAATACATCACATGAAATACCTTAAGGAAGGTTATTAAGTAATATGTCTGTCTGTGTGTCGTATATCAGGTAACAACCACAGGCCACACACACACACACACACACACACAATGAAACAATCAGCCCATCACATCGGGGGATCTGTTCTGCATGGTAACTGAAGCAGCAGCTTGGGCTCAAATGAACAGGCCATTTTGACTGGAAACACACTGGAACTCTTTACCCCGTCTCAGCGCTTCCAGACACCTGCTAGTCTTTCCACTCGCATTGGCTTGCTGCTGCGGTGGCTCTCTGGGTGGGAGGGAGGGTGTGTGTGTGTGTGTGTGTGTGTGTGTCTGTGTGAGAGAGAGAGAGAGAGAGAGAGAAGGAAGGAAAAGAGAGAGAAAGTAAGTGTAAATGTGTGTTGTTTGATTGTATGTGTGTGTGCGTGCATTTGTGTTTGTGTTTGTGTGTGTGTGTGTGTGTGTTTGTGTGTGTGTGTGTGTGTGTGTGTGTGTGTGTGTGTGTTTTGTCTGGGCAGCGGAGCAGGGTGCCGTTCTGAGAGAGCCTAAGTGAGACGGCAGACGTGTGCAATCTTCCCAGGCCACGGCAAGAGTGTGTGTGTGTGTGTGTGAGATCTTCCCAGACTATGACGGGAGTGGAGGAGGACTCACGGCAGGAGTATGCCTGTGTGGCGGCGAATGCCTTTTCCGTTACGCATGGTTTCAACTAAACCCTGCCATCAAGACTTCCAGCAGAGAGGAGCTGTCAGAGTTTATGTGTGCAATATGTCTGAGAGTATGCCTGTGTGTGTGTGTGGGGGGGGGGGGGATGTGTGTGAGTGCATGCCTACATGTACTGTATGTGCATAAAGTATGTGTGTGAGCTTGTGCGCGTCTGCTGATATGTATGCAGTAACTTGGGGTGTGTGTGGGGGGGTGAGCACACATGCTATTGTGTCTCTGTGTGTGTGTGTGTCTGTATAATTGTGTGCGTGTGTGATGATGAGTGTAAACGTTCTCTAAGTGTACACAAACCTGCTGTTTTTCCTAAGTAGCCCCTCTTTTGCTCAGATCCCCCCCCCCCAAATGACATCAGAGCTGAGGCTTGTGGACGGGTGACAGGAAAGATAATGGATTATAATTTAATGCCTCAGTGAGATGCTTGTGCAGGTGGCCAGTTTCGCCAGCATACACACACACAAACACACACACACACACACTGAGCCACACACACATACACGCTCACACACGCACACACACACACACATACGCACGCACACTAGCACACGTACACACACACACACACACACACACACACACACACACACACACAAAGGCCAAGGGCCAGACTGTGCTTTGAGCAGTGCAGGCTCATCCAAGGGCGTCGTAGTGGGGGGACAAGTGGGAATAAATTACCCGGGCCCCAAGTGGGGGGAGGGCCCCTAAGGAGTTGAATTTTATTTTCCTTAATAATAAATAATTTCCTTAATTTAAAGATCTTAATAAATGTTATTAACTAATATAGAATCAAATATTTCGGGTAAATGCATCAGTTGATTGATGTATTAAATTGTGTCCATGCCAACATTGTTTGAGGTCAGGCACCCTCTCCCTTGCACGAAATGGTTCAGTCCGCCTTCCCCTGCTAGGCGCATTTTTGAAGTAACGTTCATTCTGCCGAAGCGGCAATGCAGACGGTCAAGGTGTGAAGATGTCTAAGTCTAAGAAAGCTAAATCCGGTTCCCAGAAAAGAAAAGAGAGGCAAGAAAGGGAGAAAAAAAGAAATGAGGGAAAACAAATGTTAACAGCCTTCTTTCCCAAGAAAGGTGAGCCCAATGTGAAAGCAATAGTTACAAATGAAATGAACTCCTGAAGGTTACAAAACACTTCAATACCACCGCGAATCCGCGATTATCAGTGCTAAAACAGCATTAACACAAAATTAGAAATAACATGATGCCTGATTTATAGCCTACCACAACATTTCAATAGCTTACTAATTCGAAAATTATTATGAGCTAATAGCTTAACTTAGGCTCAATGTTATATAGGTTCATGAGGAAAGGCTGTCAAATTAGTAGCAAAGCTAACTTGTGAAACGCATCACACTCAGTTAGCTATAGATAGCTGTTCTCTCAGCCAAAAGTGTTCAATTTGTATAGATAGCTGTTCTCTCAGCCAAAAGTGTTTTCATTCATTTCATGTTCTAGCTTTTAAACATTCTTCAAATAAAACAGATATTCAGTGAAGTCTTGGGTAATAAGATTATTTTCTGTTATACAGTACATATAAGAGTTGTTAGATTAATTCAATGTGTGATTAGATAGTTAGTTGTGAACCTCATGCTTCATGCTTACAGCCGGTGGTTGGTTGGTTGGTTGGGGGGGCCCATGGCCACCACTTGTGCATAGGGCCCAGAATTTGGTGCTACGCCCCTGGGCTCATCTAAAGAGAGTGACCCCTGTCTGTCCCAGTGGGGCCTCTCTGATACACCTGATGCAGTACGTTTGCAGCATCTCTGATTAGAACAGTAGGTAGGGGGTCCTCCTCTATACAAATCAATCACACAAACACATATACACACACATACGCGCACACACACTCTCTCTCTCTCTCTCTCTCTCTCTCTCTCTCTCTCTCTCTCTCTCTATCTCTCTGTCTCTCTCTCTCTCTCTCTTTCACACACACACTAACACACACACACACACACACACACAGAAATGAACACACAAAACCCAAAAACCTGTGCGTCACCCACACAAAGCATTTCAAATGTATGTTCTAGTTATTTCATGTCTCGGCGTCAGGAGTGTTTGGGCTTCATTTGAAGTGCCCGAAAGGTGCCGGCTCCACCAAACTCCGCACTACACGCCGCATCTTCATAAGCCATTAACGTCCAGTCGAGCATTCCCTATGGCTGGAATAATGAATTATGGCTCGGCGGTTGTTGGCGGTCCGAGGAACTGTCTGCTCGAACATACTTGAACATGGCAACTGGCGTGACGCAGCTGGGGTTGAGTCTGGGCCTCCTGCATCATTCAGGCTGGGCCTCCGAGCAGCGAGCACCTCTCTCACCCTGTGATCTTTAATTCATGGCCATCGCCTTCTATAAATAGCCACTGCCACAGCGCTGTGGCCGGGTCCTCCTCCTGGAGATGAGTCTGGTCAGGGAGAGGAGGGGGCTGGGGTGGGGTGAGGTGGATGAGGGGTGTTTCATGAAGGGGTTGGGGGGTAAAACTGCTGAAAACTCACCTTTTACTATCTTATCTAATGTAATGACTTGCCATCTCTCTCTTCCTCTTCCTCTCTCTCTCTCTCTCTCTCTATCTACCTATCTATCTATGTATCTATCTATGTCATCTTGTGCTGCTTTATTGCAAACACACACACACACACACACACACACACACACACACACACACACACACACACACACACACACACACACAAACTTTTTCCTGCTTCACCTCATGTAACTGTGCTCTCCCCCCCTCTCCCATTTATCCTGAATCTTTTCTCCAGGCTTTCATTATTCTCTGCTCATAAAAAATTGGAAAGAAACCTTAAGTGAATCTGCAATCAATTTGCACATAAAGCATTAACCACTGTGGGAAGAAGAGGATGATGAACTGTTTTGGCAAACTGCAGTGGGCCATGGATCAGGTCGGGTCCTGTTCTGGCAAGGACACAGTACATCCGGCCCAGAGGTGGGCCAGAAGTTGACCACGTCCAAGCCAAAGCCAGTTGCATTGTGGGATATCGTTCCCAAACCCTATCAGAAGAAATATGTCCAGGGGTTACATTAATTTGACCTCTGCCTGGAGGGAAAATACGTTTGAAAGGGATAATTTGCACATCTGTACTTTCAGCCGACTCCGAAAGAAAAATAATAAGTGATGAAGTAGATCCCCTTTCCCTAAAATAACTCACTCCACGTGAAACAAAGACTCAGAGAGACACTGTCTTCGGAGTGAAGGACAATGGCCAAAGAAAGCAAGTCAACGGAAAGAGAGAGCGGAGAGAAGAAAACAGCTCGACATCGTTGGGAGTTCAAAGTGGCCTTTCTGGAGACTCCCGGCCGGGTGCGCGGTGGCGGGCGGGCGCCGATATTTTCCGTCCATTAGGGTCCGGCGTGTCCCAGAGAGACACGCATAATTCACTTTCCACATTTTCACTTAGTCGAGCTAATCACATCATAATCAGAGCCGTAGCCAGCCAGCCAGCCAGCCAGCCATCCCCCTGCATCTCTGGCACGGAGAGCCACGGGAGAGTCCCTGCTGACACACACAACCTCACGGTGGAGAGCAAAACCAGAGAGACCACAGCAGAGGAGAGGAGAGGAGGAAAGAGAGGGGAGAAAAGAAGGGAAGAGACAAGAAGAGAAGAGCAGAGAAGAGAAGAGAGAAGACAGAAGAGTAGAGAAGAGATGAGAAGAGAAAAGAAAGGGAAAGTGCCGTGTGGGAATGAGAAGTTGGATGTGTTTGTATCATTGCCTGTTTTCGGCTTGTC
>NW_027468620.1:13551524-13556524 GCF_046254945.1 Alosa pseudoharengus | reverse complement strand
TTTTAGAGCTCCTCCAAAGCCTGGGCCTGTATCTTGTCAATGGTAGGGTGAGAGGGGACTCTCTCGGAAGATACACCTACAGTTCACCCCTTGGTTGCTCAACAGTTGACTACATGATAACAGACTTAGACTCATCCACTTTTAGAGCATTCACAGTCAAGCCACTAACACCTCTATCAGACCACAGCGAGGTTACTGCATACCTTAAAAGAACAAAAAACTCGGTAACACTCCATAATAAGGTGCCATAATAAATAGCAAACTAGTAATTACCTAACCCTTTGTTAATATTTGTTAATTGTTACTAAAATATCTATTTGGCACAAGTTAATAGTTTTTTCATCATTAATTAAATATTAGTTGTTTGCATAAAATCTGTATATTAATGTTTTAACAAATCTATTAACTAATATTGTATTAATATATGTTAATAGTTAACTAAATATATTTTTGGCACTAATTAACAGTTATTTCTTACATAATTTAAATGTTAAATGTTTATTTACAAACGATATGCTAATATAAAAGTTAATGACATATTATTATTTATCTAGCTTTTCTGATTACCTTTGTGGAGAATTTATGGAATTTATGGTTTATGGCTTTATGGTCTTGTGGGGTGTATAAGGCACCCTACTACCAGTGGTTGGTTGTGTGAGAGTTTGCGCTCCTCTTCTTCCACTTCATCCTCATACCTCTGTGGTTGACTGTCCTGTAATTGGTGACCCGCTGTCTAGTCTTTGAAAGTAGTGTACTCTTTGCCTTTGGAAGTACTATTTGGTTGCTGCTTGAAATTGGTGAAATTCAGTGGAGGGAGGTATAACAGAGTTAGAAATGTAGTTTAGTGTTTGTATGTGATTTTCGCCGTAATTAAGCAGCTTTATTGAGATTGGTGTTTTGGAGCCCCCTTTGGAGAAACGCTATACTACAGCTCTGCTGCGTTTTGTCCTTGTATTGTTGCCATAGCCAATCAGAAGCGGTATGCTTCGCATTGCGTAGGTTGACTGTATAGCCTAAAGCTCTCCCCACTTTGTTTTAATTTTGTAACTGTAAAATGTTGTTTAAGTAGAAAACTTTGATATACCACCTGTATTATGTTACTTTACATGTATTGTTAAGATTTGGGTGCAATTCTAGCAACTTAGAGAACGTTTATTAATGTTTTCATTATGACCACGAGAGTTCATACACACTGAGGGCTGTATTTTGGGTCACCAGCGTATGGCGTAAAGTTCGTTATTCACCCGCGCAAAGTTGAATTCGCTATTTTGCACGTTTATTTTTTAAGCATTGCGCCCAGGGGTGTGGCAGTTAACAACCTAGGGAGGGGACTAGCGCATTGTCTAAAAATCGCTATCATACACCACCTAAACCTGGTCAGAAGTCAATGGCGAGTTGTTCATATGCTATTTTAAGAGCGCATGTCAACAGTCATATTGGTAGGTGCACACACCATCCTTCTATCATTCATGAACGCACACCAGCGCACATCCATGCAAAGCATTACAAATTGCACGATTACAATGGGAAACATAATTAGAACAAAGATATTACGAAATACTGTGCATCTCATGATGAGTAGTTATTCACCATCATTTGCAAATTGGTAATGACGGTTAAAAGTGATTAGGGGAGAGGCGAGAGACACGTATGGAGCACAGCTGAAGATGCACTGTCACGAGATATAAGCAACTCCTCTGCAGGATAAATGTTGTTTTATTCAGTCATTTGAGCAATATTAGGGTAAGTGTTGCTTTTTCCAGCCTATGTTTTCGGTGGTAACCCATTGTCAGTCAATAGTGAAAGTAACTGCATATAACTGTCTTGTCGTTGACTGACTCCTTGGTGAAGTTAGTTTCACTTTGCCAATGAGTTCAAATAGACGAGTGCAAATGCGTGAAGGCTATGCTAGGTTTTAGTAAAGCATGGTTTAAGAATGACTATTCTATACGGTCTCGCAAGCAGCCTCCTTCAAATGCGCCTTTGAATGCCAAAATACCGATGCATTTATTTGACATATTGCGCGTTGCGCCGTTGAAGGGAATGACAGATGTCATTCTCATTGGTTTAAAATGATGTTACGCCCCAAACACACCCATATGACTGATTAAAAGACCTAGGAACACCTTGTTACGCCATGCGCTCCACTTTTGATAGCGTAACCCCTCCCAATGTGAACTGGACATCCTACTAAATTTGAATAGACTTTTGACGAGTGACGATGCACTTTAGAATGTCATGATAGGGCCCTGAGTCTAACGTGACTAGCTGTAAACTCCGCTAGCAACTTTCCATGCATTCAGTGTAGTTTAGCTTAGTGTGCATGGAAAGTGCAATTCAGTCTAGCAGGAAATGAATATACATTTCGTTTAGCATTATATTTATGCATTACCTCCGTATGGTCTACGTTTGTGAGTGTTTAGTGAGTCTAATAAACTGTCGTTCTGTGCACCTGAACATTCCATGTTGCATGTCTCCCTTGCTAGTAGGGCTGACAGTGATGGTATAGGAATGATGCATGTAATATAGCCCATTCAACTACTTATTGTTTTGTTTGAACTTTTCCTAAAGGAATAAATGTGATAAGCCAGTTTTGGTCTCAGTCCCTTCACCGTCTGACTAGTTATATATTACTAATATATTAATAAAGCTTAACCAACTTTATTATAAGGGTCCCCCATACTGATAGTTATATATTACTAATATATTCATTAAGCTTAACCAACTTTATTATAAGGGGCTCCACACTGATAGCTATATACTACTAATATATTAATTAAGCTTAACCAACTTTATTATAAGGGTCCCCCATACTGATAGTTATATATTACTAATATATTAATGAAGCTTAACCAACTTTATTATAAGGGGCCCCACGCTTATAGATATATACTACTAATATATTAATTAAGCTTAACCAACTTTATTGCAAGCGGTTCCGGCGCCGACAACAGTGGCAGCATGTCAAGGTAGCTCCGTGTTTTTTTCTTGAATTTCCCCTTGGGGATCAATAAAGTATATATCTATCTATCTATCTATTGTAAGAGTCCTATGGAGAGTGGTTCATATTGGGATAGGCAGAAGCACAGTTTAATAACAATTAGTTAAATAATAATAAGTCATTAACTTTTTTTATTAACATATAGTTTGCAAAAAAACATTTAACATTTAAATGATGCAATAAATAACTGTTAATTAGTGCCAAAAAGACATTTAGTTAACTATTAACACATATTAATACAATATTAGTTAATAGATTTGCTAAAACATTAACATACAGATTTTATGCAAACAACTAATATTTAATTAATGATTAAAAAACTATTAACTTGTGCCAAATAGATATGTTAGTATGATTTACGCATTCAAAAATATGAGGAACTCAAACAATACAAAAAAACACTTAGAAAGAAAAAAGAACATCATATTTAAAACCAACTACAAACAATTGAAGAATCACTAAATACGAATACCTTCTGGGATAACTGGAACTCGCTAAACAAAAAAAAGCCCCATGAAAAACCAGCCATACAAAATGGCAATATATGGAAAGATTTTGAAAATCTGTATAACAAAACAGATATGACCCATGAACAAATCCAAATAGTCCAAAAACTGACCAAAATTGAAGACACAATTTCTAAATACCAAAACCAACTAGATTACCCTATCACTGAAAAGGAACTGCTAGACAGACTGCACACCCTACATGTAAAACCAAAAAAAGCGAGTGGACCAGATGGAATTCTTAATGAAATGCTAAAACATGCTGATCACAGACTCAAAATGGCGATATTAAAACTCTTCAATTTTATTCTTAGTGTTGGTTATTTCCCTGACGTTTGGAATAAAGGACTCATAACGCCCATATTTAAGAGTGGAGACAAACTAGACCCAAATAATTACCGAGGCATCTGTGTAAGCAGTAATCTGGTTTTCTGCAGCATCATGAACAAAAGAATCATGAACTTCTTATCGAGCACAGTGTCCTAAGCAAAAGCCAAATTGGATTCCTACCAAATTATAGAACATCAGATCATATCTTCACATTACAAACCCTAATTGACAAACATATGAACCAAAACAAATCAAAAGTATTTGCCTGCTTTGTAGACTTTGAAAAAGCTTTCGATTCAATTTGGCATGAAGGTCTACTCTCGAAACTAATTGACAGTGGTATTGGAGGCAAAACATACAGCATAATAAAAACAATGTATTCAAACAATAAATGCAAAATTAAAATTGGAAATAAGCAAACCAGCTACTTCACTCAAGGGCGGGGCGTGAGGCAAGGCTGTCCACTCTCACCAACTCTCTTCAACATCTATATCAATGAATTGGCAAACCAACTAGAACAATCAAAAGCACCTGGCCTCAGCCTTCATGATTCCGAAATCAAATTTCTTTTATTTGCAGATGATCTGGTTTTGCTATCTCCAACAGCAGAGGGCCTGCAGCAGAACCTAGATGTACTGAAAAAAGTCTGCCAGACTTGGGCACTGGCTATTAACACCAAAAAAACTAAAGTATTAACATTCCAAAAGAGAACAAATTGTCAGGGAAACAAACACAACTTCACATTTTATAAACTAAAAATAGAACATGTCACAAATTATAGTTACCTTGGATTGAAAATCAGTTCCAACGGAAACTTGGCCGTGAGTGAGTTGAAAGAAAAAACACGAAGGGCTTTCTATGCCATAAAAAAATCTATTAATATTGAAATACCAATCAGAATTTGGCTCAAAATATTCCAATCGGTTATTGAGCCCATTGCTCTATATGGCAGTGAAGTGTGGGGTCCCCTAACAAACCACAATTTTGAAAAATGGGACAAAAATCCAATTGAAACCCTGCATTCTGCAGCAACATTCTAAAAATGCAGAAACAAACACCAACTAATGCATGCAGGGCAGAACTCGGCCAGTTCCTCCTCCTTCTAAAAATTGAAAAGAGAGCCATCAAATTCTGGCAACATTTAAAAACAAGCGACCCCACAT
>NW_027468620.1:13531524-13534024 GCF_046254945.1 Alosa pseudoharengus | reverse complement strand
GCATAAGAACTGCTCCCAGTTTGACTGGACCATTACTCTGTGGGTCAGAGCAACACAGTTGACCGACTCGACAAATGGCTCATCACCAGGGCTTATCAGTGAGGTGTACAAATGTGTGGGCTGGTTCTCACAGCAAGAGGGCAGGGTTAGTTTGATAGTTGAGTCTTTGGGAGTGTGTGTGTGTGTGTGTGTGTGTGTGTGTGTGTGTGTGTGTGTGTTAGTGTGTGTGTGTGTATGTTTGTGTGTGTGTGTGTGTGTGTGTGTGCGTGTCTGTGTGTGTGTGAGAGAGAGTGTTTTAGAGCCATCTCAATCATCTCAAACTGAGATCACAGCAGTAAATCCCCCTGGTGATAAACACACATAAACACCTCACACACACATACTACAAGAGCACCAGAAAGTGCATAGGAAGATGATAAACTAAAACATATCATCACACAGAGAAAAGATGGAGTGAGAAAGAGGTGTAGAGAGACAGAATAGAGAGAGAGAGAGAGAGAAAAGAAAGAATAATTATAGTCAGCCACGGTGTCATAACAGCAGCTAAATGTGGCAGGCTCCTATTACAGTCTCTAATATCTCCACTAATGAGGCATGGAAATAACAGCAGCTTACAGTCATCCTCCCCTCACACTCCTCCCCCCCCCCTCTCTCTCTCTCTTCACATTCACTCTTTCCGCAGCCCAGTGGTGCAGGTCTTGGAGATGTGGCCCAGAATGTTGACCCCTTTTTAAAGCATATACAGTAAGGGGACTGTGTTAGATCAGCCAGATAAGGAGGAGAAACCACCAAGCCAGTGGCATGAAGAGCACACACACACACACACACACACACACACACACACACACATGTGCACATGTGCACACACACACACACGCACACACACACACACCCACACACACACACACCCACACACACACACACACACACACACACACACACACACAAACATACAAAAAAACACAGATTCAGCCACAGCCAGGGTTATAGATGCATAGTCCACAAAGATGTCAACTCAAGAAACACACACAAGTGCACACTTACATACTCCAGCTTATGCATAAGCAAATGATGAAAACAAACAGCATTTTCCTCAGCCAACATGTACACATAAAACTACATCCCTCTAGCCCTCGCTCGTCTGAATGGAAACACCACTTGAGTCTGGCTCGCGCACACTTGTTTTTTTCCACTGAATTAACAAGAGTTACTAGTCTTTCTGTATGTGTGTGCGTGTGTGTGCATGTGTGCGTGTGTATGTGTGTGTGTGTGTGTGTCTGTGTGTGTGTGTGTGTGTGTGTGTGTGTATTTGTGTGTGTGTGTTTGTGTGTGTGTGTGTTTGTGTCTGTTTGTGTGCGTGTGTGTGTGTTTGTGTGCGCATGTGCACATGTGTGTGTGTGTGTGTGTGTGTGTGTGTGTGTGCGTGTGTGTCTGTGTGTGCATGTTTATGAGTGTTTACAACGTTGCATTTCCACCTGCTGAGATTTAACATACTCCAACAGCTTGAGCCCACACTCAAGCACATACAGTGGGCCCAGCGCATGTGGATAGAGTGTGTTGTTGTCACAGTCAAATAACTAACTACAGGAACGAATATACAAATACAAATATAACAAATTAACAAATATATGAATGCAAATATAACAAATTATTTTCTGGCCACCTTCCTAACTTTTAAGGAAATGGTGGTATTCAGTAACTGATATTTTTCACAGGGATTTAAAGGTGAAATTCTGACTGAAGGACATGGTTGTACTGTATGAGCAGTGCTGTAAAACACAATCGACCAGAGTCCTTTTACTGAGGGACCTCCACTGCCCTGCCTCCCTTAGGTGGCCCTCTGTCGCCGTGGTAACCCAGTGGCCAGAATGCCAACTCCACTCCAACCCAACTCCAAAGTCATTAGTGCTGAGCGCGGTGCCCAGGAATCAGCATTCCTGTCCTCATAATGGCACCTCTCCTCTGCACTCAACCCGCAACCGGACAGGGCATTCACTCGGTCACCAGAAGGACTCTCGGACAGCAGGGTGCCAAGCCTAGTGCCGCGGGCAGTGCCTCGGGCCAGTGTGCCACGCCAGCCAGGCAGAAATGCCAGAGTGGAGTCTGCTGGGTGGCACTGAAGTATGCTGGCCAGGAGGGTTTGTCCAGGGGGACTGAGCTCATTACGGAGGGGGGGGGGGGGGGGACTTCACTTGCAGTTTTACACACTGTTACGACTGACAACCGGACACCGCCCTCACCGGTCAGACAGAGAGCTCGGAGTTCGGCTGCCACAGTCGGTTCCACACGACTCTGATTGCTTCTAGAACAATTCATCCCGTGAGACACTGTGTGTTTAGATGTGATGTTTCCATATCTATTTCAACATTCTAGATGTGTTCATCATTAAGCCCTCCAAACTGCAAACATTCAAAGACTGCAATAACATACTGCACTGTACACACACACACACACACACACACACACACACACACACACACACACACACACACACACACAC
>NW_027468620.1:13494024-13524024 GCF_046254945.1 Alosa pseudoharengus | reverse complement strand
CCTCAGCCCCTCTCACTTGTCCTGAGGTCAACAGCACACGAGACGTCTGTCCTCAGACCTAGATGAAGAACCGCTCCCTGCTGTGTCTCATCAGCTGTTTCTAGCTGTGATACACACACACACAAACACACATACACACACACACACACACACACACACACACACACACACATCCTTTCACTCTCTCTGTCTCTCACCCGCACCCCCCCCCCCCCTACACACACTCCACAGATTACAAAACTAATCAGCACCATGGCTTGGCTTTGTCTTGAGGAGCCTTACCTGTGATCTTTTTAACTCACCAGCCTTGTCCCCCCCAACACTACCACCACTGTACAGGGACGCTGGCAGGTTACTCCCCCCAACACTACCACCACTGTACAGGGACCCTGGCAGGTTACTCCCCCCAACACTACCACCACTGTACAGGGACCCTGGCAGGTTACTCCCCCCAACACTACCACCACTGTACAGGGACCCTGGCAGGTTACTCCACCGTTATATTGGGCCACAACTTCCACCAATGTCTCACCAGGCACTAACAGATGCTGTATTAACATTTCAAAGGCATTCCGTAGGGCAGCTTGCCTTGGAGAGAGAGAGAGAGAGAGAGAGAGCGAGAGCGAGAGAGAGTGAGCGCTGGCCCAATGTGCTGAGTCATGTTTATGTAATTAACAACGGTTACAAGCACAGACACAAGCACATGGAACAAAAGGAAAGTCACAATTCCATATGATAACAGGAGAGAGAGGCATGGAGAGAGAGACAAAGAGGGAGAGAGAGATGAAGAGAAAGAGGGAGAGACAGAGAAAGAAAGAGGGAGAGAGGGAGAGACAAAGAGGGAGAGAGACAGAGAAAGAGGGAGAGAGAGACATAGAGGGAGAGAGAGACGGAGAGAAAGAGGGAGAGAGGGAGAGAGAGACAGAGGGAAAGAGAGACATAGAGAAAGAGGGAGAGAGAGACAGAGAGGGGAGGAGTGAGAAAAGGTAAGAGATGTGCATGTGTAATGCATTAGTATCCTGATTCTCTTTTCAAATGAAGATTTTGAGGACCACACTTCAGGTCTGCATACGTGCAGAGACAAAGTTAATCTGGCTACAATGATTTACCATGACACTTTGCCTCTACACCCACCGCAAAGATCTGTGAGTGTACAGTACATGCCGTTCATTAGAGTGCATTCTGTCAAGGCTGATTTGATAAAACTTTCCCATAAAAGGTCATGGTCCTTCATTGGTTGTGCATATCTGAGTGTGTGTGTAATTATGTGTGTGTGTGTGTGTGTGTGTGTGTGTGTGTGTGTATGTGTGTGTGTGTGAGAGGTAGAGAGAATATTTGTGTTTACTTGGTTATTTTTGTTTATTTAACTCATGCTGAGGAAGTATCGAAAAAGTCTGATAAGAAGACTAATCAGGAAAGTAATCGGATGGCCACTTAAGCCGTAGGGCTTTAATGCCTTGTGTCAAAAACACAACATTACCATGAGTGCCATTTCTTTGCCATCCATCCGAAACCACTTTCTGTGCGCTCCCCTCTTTAAGCCATGAAATATCACTTAACATGTCAGACAGAGACTGTCAGCATTTTGAAAAGATAAAAACAAATCTCAGTATGGAGCGCGACACAGCTGAGTATCAGCTGGACATTAACAAGTTGGAAGAGGAGTCTAATGTTGTGTCTATTAAAGGGGCTCATTCATTTGTGTTTTTGGGGGCAAATTCGGGGGAAGCCGTGGCCTACTGGTTAGCGCTTCGGACTTGTAACCGGAGGGTTACCTGTTCGAACCCCGACCAGTAGGAACGGCTGAAGTGCCCTTGAGCAAGGCACCTAACCCCTCGGTGCTCTCCGAGCATCGCTGTAGGAGGCAGCTCACTGCGTCGGGATTAGTGTGTGCTTCACCTCACTGTGTGCTGAGTGTGTTTCACTAATTCACGGATTGGGATAAATGCAGAGACCAAATTTCCCTCACAGGATCAAAAGAGTATATGTGTTGTCTCAGAAACCCTCTTCTGCCAGGGGGGAGAGCATGGAGAGCGAGATGGACAGATGAGAATGATGAAGGGAGCAAAAGAGGAGAGGAGTCCTGGGAAAGAGTGGAAGGACATACAGGTGAGTTCCTACAGACAGGTGAAAGACCAGGGGCCTATTGCACAAAAGCAGAATTAAGACATCTGGGATAAGTTACTGAGCTGTGCTCAATGAATCCAAAACAAGAGCGTACAGGCTTAATTGGTTGCACAAAGACCAAGCCAGGATGAGCAGACACGGATTCATCAAGCCAGGTAAAACCTATCCTGGATAAGTACGCGCTCACGGCTCCTTCAAATAGACCCTGCCACCGATCACAGATTCACTGATTCCCCATGGCAACTAGAGCGGCTTCATTGCTTCTTCTATGGTGTGAAGACATTCTCTGGTAGCGAAAGCCTTTTCACAACAGCAACACCTCTGTTTAGGAGAATATTGCAACTAGTGCCGCGACCACCACGCCCGAAATGGTTAGGCACTCCCGTGACGTCACATTGTCGCATGACAGGCAGGGTTCCTACGCAGTATGGAAAACCTGGAAAAGTATGGAATTTGATGTTAGTAATGTCCAGGTCTGGATAAGTATGGAAAAAAGAAACAAGGGTATGGAGAAATATTTGTGTTTCCAGACTATTGCATCTACAGTACAGTTCTAATCACTTCACTCAGGTCATAATGAACCATTCCTACTGTTGTGTAGCTTACAGTTTTTTACAATTGTTTACACACGTTTTCAAAACTCTGGGCCAGATGTACGTACATTTGCGAACGTAACGTTATCAGCGCCATGGACAAACCGCAGACTGCGAACGCTGACAGACCCAAGTTTCCGTCGTATTTATCAAATCGTTCAATCCTTGGTGTAAACTGCGCCTTTCTCTGCCTCTCTCCGCCCATAAACACAATTTACGAACGTCCACAACTGAATGGCAGAGCGCAGTTGAATGAAGTTAACTGATGACAACATTAAAAATAATCAAACGTTTAGCGATCATGAAATAATACCATAGATGATAAGATGTCAACGAGCAGGGAGATAATGAAGATCAGTAGTTCTAGTCAAACTACTTGTGAACGTAGGCTATGGAAAATTGGTCAGATCTAGCAAGTAGGAAAGTTTAAGTGAATGACGTGAAAGTGAAAGTAAGACATTCGAAAGGCCAACGAAAGTTAATGTTGCTTTTGATAGTAGCCTACAAAGAGTTGCAAAACTGGTGCTCTAAATAGCGATTCTGTTGTCTTTGAAAGGTTCTCTTATTGAAGCATTGAACTTCAATTTGGATTAACACCTGCTTTTACAAGGCGCTAGTATTTAGGCGCAGAATAGACGTGCGCTTTCAGGAGCAGTCTTTGTACATACCGCGGAATACATAGGCGCTCTTTACTCTTCCCCTCCCATCTTTTTACGCTAAACTCCCACTTTCCCCTGGATCCTCCCATGAATGCATATGCATGACACGAAAAGCGCAATTAGACATTTTCAGCTCCCGCGACAGGCAGATTGCGCTTTTACCTCATTGCGGCCTGTTTGTACATACCTCGCAATGATTTTAAACGCAAGTTGCGAAACAAATACGCCTGAAGTGGGCGCAAAAGCGTTAGTACATCTGGCCCTCTGTGTCTATTTTTAAAAAACTCCACACACAAAACCCACAACTGCTCACACAAAATGCAAAATGCCCCAAATCTCCAGTAAAATGACACACAACATTCAAAATGTCAAAAACACATGTTTAAAGCAAACATTCGCCTCACATTACAAACATTTTTGTCATAATATGACATTTTGGATACATTATGTACACACTGTTGCTCAAAACCTAAAGCTCTTCTGTCTTAGGCTTTCTATATGTATTTCCATACAAGAGTGAAAGTTACGGTATCAACAAAGAGAAGTTGAAATACACAGTAAAAATGCAAGCAATATGAAACTCAATGAAACCAAAAATAGTGATTTTTCCCAAATAATTTGCTGTTGTGAATACAGTATTTTACAGCAAACAAGAAAAAAAGCAAAGAAGAATACAGTGACCACCAGATGTACATGGAGTTTTGAAAACACTGATTTAGTTTTTTTCTAAAGACAAGTGTGTGTGTGTGTGTGTGGGGGGGGGGGTCGTGTACAGTATGTATTCATAGGCCTATAGACCCTTTCAACTGCAGAAACAAACAATTCTACAGTAAGCTTTCCTAAAGCATTTCTGGAGGCACAGAAAAATGTATTGAGCTAATGGTATACTGTAACATGGGGAAAAAGACAAATTTTACATAAAGTCAACTTTTTGTAGAACATTACTGTAAGCTAAAGTCCGATTACTGTAATTTTCAAAGTATCTGCATTGGTTCTGAATATTTCAACCGGAAATCCTCTAGGAGCAGATTGAAAGGGTCTATACCTATATAGAGAGTATATCTATTCATAGACCTATACTAAGGCAATGATTGGATGGTGTTCAGTAAAGTAAAGAGTGTTTGCACATGTGAAGAGAAAGAGTGAAGCACTGGTGATTTAGTGTGGCATTTTGATGGGTTGTGTTTGAAGAACGAAATCAAGTTACTTCCTGTTAGATTTTTGTGTGTTAGGTAGAAAATTGTGTTTGGTGTTTTGCAAAATGTGTTTTAGTCAATTGAAAACTGAGTCAAACACTGAGAATTAGTGTATGGTTTTGCAGATTTGGTGTCGGGTTATGATGTTTGGAGGACATGTTTAGAAAATTGTGTGACAAGCAAAGATTTAGTGTGTAAGCAGTTGAAAAAAACTGTAAGTTGTTAGTCCACATCAAGATACAATTGAATGGGGGTCCTCAGAAAAAAATCTCTCCCACAAGGGGACCCTGGTACCAAAACCAAATCGAGAACCCCTGTGCCCCTGAAAACCATTGTGCACTGGTTTGCGTAGCTCTGCTATTTTCGGCTAAAACACTAGTAGACTTTTTGGATTTTGTAAAAGTTACCAAGACATGGATACTCTATTATCTGATAAACTGTTAAACAAATAATACTGTTTATTTCTGAGGCCTCTGCCAGCAGTGCACTAGTCTCCAACATATGTAGGCTATGCTGTATCAAATGTGAATGCACCTTCCAACTCAGCACTTCCCCAACGAAAAGTATTCAACAAAGTGTTTTCTGAGGGCTAACAAGTTAATAATAAACATTATTATACAGCTGTTCACAATGCTAGTAGAACACTCCATTGCCAATGTCTCGAATATGGTCAGAAAAATCTATCGAGAAGTTTGAACATTTGAGTATGGAAAAAGTATGGAATTTTGAAATGGAAAATGTGTAGGAACCATGGACAGGTCAGGAATGGCGAGTATGTAAAAGTTAATCAATGATCACAAACGTTTAAATAATGACAGTGGGTCTAGGTATATGTGATAACAATGTGTAGTGGACAGTGGAATAACTATTGGTTTCCGTTTGTGGTGACTGCTGACTGAGATAAGGGATGAGATTAAATAGATCCTGGAACTTAGCCTGGTCTGGAGCAGACTAGCTCCACAGAATAAATCGCCATGGTAACTTATACCATAACATATCCTGCTGCCCCCTATCCCGCTTTTGTGTAGCTGGATCACGGATAAATTGAGCCAGGATAACCAAGAGATCCCGGCTTAATCCCTTATCCTAGTTTTGTGCAATAGGCCCCAGGTGGGCGCATCGCAATAACTTCGTCACAAAAATACCGCAGATGTGATTCTGACTGCGGACTAACTAAAGTACGCTACGATGATGATGTTGATACTACGATGATGTTGTTGTTATAGCAAGTGAACCAATTCACGGTATAGTCAATTCTGTGCCCCCCAGGTTGGCATGGTTCTAGTTGCTATGGTGAACTAGAACCAACAGTGGCAAGAGTATTCAATAGATGAGCTATGGACATCGCTGAATGCTTGAAGCCATAAACTGACTGCATATGTATCCAGCATGTGCATGGACGAGTGTGCGTCACAGCCTTCTGGCTAACGAGCATTAGCTATCAGGAATTATAATTCCGGTCAGAGATGCACTGAGGGTGGCGGAAAGATAATCATATAAATGACCATCTGGAAAGAAAAAAAATATGTGATTAGAAATGATTGAACCATTTTATGTTGTGCCAGTGAATGATATTCAAGCCCACTTGGCTTCAATGGGTTGATTTTTTTTTAGAACCACAAAAATAAATTTTATCCTGAACATCTTTTTGCTTCATGTATCTCAGTACTGCTGACACACTATTGTTAAAAACAGAGAATTGCCACCACACTTTTATTAGTTAATAGTTATATTTTGTTCTTGGCTTTTCTTTTCTATTCTTCACAATCTGTTTTGTTCTTGCTCTGTTTCTTTCTTTATATCATCTGCCATTTATGCCACACCATCCAACCCCCCCCCCCCACACCCCTGCCCCCAAAAAGCTATAAAAGCCTGCACATTCATAACGTATGTCCACTCCTTGGCTATTCGGAATGATGTGCAATTGTCCGACCAGATCACGGCTCCATACTGAGGCATGTCTGGATACAGTGACCTCAGGAAGGCCCTAGAGCCCTGCCCCCCCCACCCCCTCACACATACACACACACACACGCGACCACAAAGACAAAAGCAAAAATAGAACCCCACATAAGTCTCTTTAAGTTTCACTCCGGCGACTCCATATTACTGACGCACAAAGAAGGCATCTCCCCACTCCATAAATTGTCCGCCCTAATGTCCCCAGTGTTCTTTGCTCTCCTGTACTGAAGGAGAATGAAACTGCTGATTGGAGATAAGTTGTGGCTCAGGGTGAAGGTGGAGGTTAAATTAACAATAACTTACTGCATGATTCACATTCAAAAACACAGTGCTGGGATAATAGATATGAAGTCTAGCGATGCAGGCAGGCAGGCAGACAGCGTTAGGGGGGGGGGGGGGAAGAACTGCAGATATAGCAGGGTGCTGACACAATAACGTGGTTAAGAGAACAGGGCCACGGGTGACACTGACAGGAAGTCAGAGCAGAGCTGAGTGTGTGTGTGTGCATACAGTATGTGTCTATGTATATATGCATGTATATATGTATGTATATGTGTGTGTGTGTGTGTGCATCTACAGTATGTATATGTGTGTATATGTGTGTGTGTGCTATACAGTATGTATATGTGTGTGTGTGTGTATGCATCTACAGTGTGTGTGTGTGCATCTACAGTATGCATCTATGTATATATGCAAGTGTATATGTGTGTGTGTGTGTGTGTGTGTGTGTGTGTGTGTGTGTGTGTGTGTGTGTGTGTGTGTGCGTGTGGGGAGGGGCAGGTGGGGAAGATTAATCAAGGGCATCCCTATTGTTACCTAAGATACCTATTGTGTGTCCAATAAGGAGGGGCAGTACACACATATACAACACAGACCTGACCACACACAAGAGACCAATAATACTCCAAAGACTCTTATGTAATAATAATCTAAATGAAACCAACACATCATTATGCAATATTAACCAACACATAATGCTTAGAGCTATGGAAACATAACACACCCTGGCCACACCTGCACCTATTATTACCATCAACTCACTATATGATATGGGGATGTGTTTGTGTGTGTGTGTATGTGTGTGTGTTTGTGTGTGTGTGTGTGTAGTGTCTATGTGTATGTGCATGAACCTGGGTATAAAGGTGTGTGTCCATGTGTTATCAAAAATACAGGTCCATGTAAAGCCTGTAGCCCTTTTCTAAGACTTGTTTTTCCATCATTTTGATGACAAAAATAACCTCTGATGGTGACAGCGCACAAATAAAAGTGAAACGAGAAAATACATCTCCCTGGAGAAAAGATAAAATAATGTGGCAAGATATCAGCCAGGAGAGAACCGGCAAGAGAAATGGAGAGAGAGAGGCTGTAACAATGAGAGAAAGAGAGGGAGAGAAAGGAAGAGAGAGAGTGAGAGAGTGAGAGGCTTAACACACATTTATTAAAACAATATCAGGTGTTTAAACACAACAAAATAAAGACATTGTTACAGCCTCAAATAAAACCATATACCAAGCTTGCAGAACAGTTTCATACTTCCCCTCAGAGAGAGAGAAAGAGGGGGGTGGGGACTGGAGAAATGGACAGATAGGGGAGGACAGAACTACAACACTTACAAGTCCTTAGTTGATTTCAGATAATATAACTAAAGCAGTCATAATGAACAGCTCTTTATGTATGTGCTGGTGTATGTAGATGCAACTGTGAAATCTATCTAGGGTGTGTGTGTGTGTGTGTTTGTGAAGAGTGATGAACCATGTCAAACGGAAAGAAAGCTGGTGGCTCTCTAACCTCAGCGGTGTTTGACTGCAAAAATGGCTTCCTGTGTCTGACATAACATTCAGCCGCGGTTTCTCCCACACACACACACGCACACACACACACACACACAGACACACAATCAAACAGACACAGACACACACACACACACAGACACACAATCAAACAGACACAGACACACACACACACACACATACAATCACTCTCTCTCTCTCTCAGACACTCACACACACACACACACACTGTTTCTCATTTCTCAGACACATGCACACGCACGCACAAACAAGCAACAAAATTCAGCTAAGCTCTTCAGCCCTGTCTGCACGCCTTTGTTTACTCTTGAGGATCAGATCCCGGGGATCTTAATGTGTCACACACACACCGCTCATTTCCTCCCCTCCGTCTCAACAGCACACATCTTGATGTGACTCTTCAGTGAGTGGACTTGAGTCACTCTTGTAACACGCTATTCGTACAAAACAAATATGTCTTCCAAGTACATATTGTTGAATGCACACTGAAATTGTGAATCAAGTTCTTTCAACATTTATGACAAATAATACTGGAATCCAGTGAGTCATTTTAAATAGCTGTCTTATGAAATTGTGGCCCTGTCCTTTCGTGCATGGGTTTATGATTTTATGTATTTGATTTGTTTGTCTCAGTGTGTCTGGTACTGATTTTTCATTGATAAAATGTGTGTGTGTGTGTGTGTGTGTGTGTGTGTGTGTGTGTGTGTGTGCTTGTGTGTGTGTGTGTGTGTGTGTGTGTGTGTGCTTGTGTGTGTGTGTGTGTGTGGGTGTGTGTGGGTGTGTGTGGGTGAGGGCAACACTTGTGGGGGAGAAAGTTGCATTTGATTTTTGCACATGCAGCAGCAGAAGCTACTTAAACATTCTGCATGCGCAGGGGGAAACAGCACTCACAGCAAACACATTATGTTACATCAGCTACACACACACACACACACACACACACACACACACACACACACACACCACACACACACACATACAGAGAGATAGAGAGAGAGAATCCGACAGAAAGATAGAGAGAAAGAGATACTGATTGAGAGCTAAGGCTCAGGAGCAGTGGCAGCTCCAGAGAGTGAGATAGATGTGTTGAGTCTGAACCTGGGGAGAGAGGGCTCCCTGATCCCCTGACATGACATGACCCCCAGCACCACGTCTGGACTAGATGTGCTTGGGTCTCACCATGAGCTCGGTTCATATCACGTTATCCTCTCTCATCACAACAACTACCTTCATGGCTACGAGAAGTTTAGCACAAACCCTAATGGCCTACATCCTAATACTGATCAGTAAAATCAGTAAGAAAATGTGATAAACATTGTGATAAACACCACACGCATGCTGTTTGTACCTGAGACATTCCATAGCAGTGATATCAATATGAATCGTTTCATGTGATTCATGTGTGTTTTGGTGTCTATGCACGTATATTGATGAGTACAGTAAATGAATGTTCAGTAATGTACAGTAAATGAACTTTCACAGCCTGCTGCAGAAACAGTAGTCAGTGGCACTTGCTGAAACTGAATATTGATTACAGTATATGAATATATGAGTATTTGGGATGTCAAAGCATGCTTGGCAGCATCACAACATTCTGAAATAACTTTTAGAGTGTCAGTAATGGAAACACATGAGAAGCACTAAAACAAAACCATCATCAACAACAACAAACACACACACACACACACACACACACACACTCACACACATATACAGTATATACAGCAGTTGACAGTATGACATTTGAAAATGGTCAGGCCTAGTAATGGTCAAGTGTCAGTCCTCCTAGATGTTTTAGATGCAGTCATGGTGTCATGTCCCAACCAATGTGGGACTAAACACATAGTTCCTGTCTTTAGCCTGAGCGCAGCACTGTAACGAGTATTCATTTCATTCTACTGAGTAAACAAACAGAAAGAAATCACCAGAAGCAACATATGGATCAGCAACAGACCTTCGAATAAACGGGACGTATTGGCTATAGTGTTGATTATGCAATTTCACTACAGTATGCAATAATGAGAACATGAAGCATCAAACATGTTATCTCAGTATCTAGCTTCGCATTAGAGATATTTGTGTGACTTGAGATTTGTGTGAAGTTGTGCTAGTGCTAATGCTTAACTGACATAGCTTTACTGTAATGAAGTGATACACCATCTGAACTCTGGATTAATACCTATCACAGAGGTGAGAAGTTCACACAGTGAAAGTGAGAAGTCTTCACATACACACACACACACACATACACACACACACACACACACACACACACACATACACACATTCCATATCCTGGTCTCCATTCAAACATCATCTAGAGAGAGAAACAAACATTGTGTACAAACAATGGTTAATGTTTTTGTGACAAATTAAAATGTTTGTATGTGTGCGTAAATGTATTTGTATGTGTGTATATGTTTTCTAAACTTATATACTGTATGCTTTGGCAACACTTTCTTTGTGGATGGTCATGCCAATAAAGCTTTTATGAATTGAATTGAGGGAGAGAGAGAGAGATGAGAATATGCTAAGAGAAGAGAGATTTGTAAAGCTACTCAATGAACCACTGAGCAAAAAAACATTTCAGATGTAAATGCTACTCAATTACAGAAGTTTTCACAGACCTTTCATTTTTCAAACTAATTATATGGATTTCATGTTATTCTTAATGAATACCATGTGCTTACAACTCAGGTTTGTCAAAGTTTCTTAGTGTTTCTTAGTGCCCTGAAGGTTTGTCTGTATACAAACATGAATCTACGTCACTGATCCTGGCAAATAAGATTTTATTTGCACCTTATTGGAGGCAAAACATTGTGAAAATCACACCAATTCACCCTCTTGTGCACAAAAACACACCAATTTAGCCAACAGTGAATTCTCTAATGTGATATAACCTCTGCTGAAATTACATTCAAAAGCATTTCCACAGTTTGCGAAATGCATTCCCACATCAGTGCATCTACGCCTGCTGCAAGACACAGAAACACACACACATACACTCACACACACAAACACACACACACAATGGCAGGACACTCACACATCACACAGCCCTGTCATTTTCGCCCGAGCTCCATCTCCCATTATAAGCACCGACTGCTCACCAGCCCTGCCTAAGAACGCATAGGCCCTGTTCATGGAATGACTAATGCCCTCCATTATAGCATTTGCATCCACACACAGTTCCAAGGGAAACAAAACTAAACAATTACTCATAGCTCAACCAATGTCATTTCAACACACCAACTGAAACTGAGTGGGCACACTACAGTGGGGACTGTCCGTTAAAATGGTAAAACAAAAACAGTGCAGAATTGCACAGGATTGCGGGGATCCGTTGAATGACTTGCTTATGTTACAGTATGTCAAAAACATAGAATATAGAACAAAATACGTTATAATATAGTTGTACACCAAACATGATTTCAACATTGAGTTCAAGATTAAAAGTTGTGTGAGCTCCTATTGCATCTGCAAAAGAGAATAACTTGAAGTTTAGATAAAAATAATCGTGTCGTTGTGAGTGTCGTGAGTTCACTGAAACTCTTTAAACTCCAAATCAAAGCGCTAAACAAACTTTTGAACAGAGGGCACACAGCTGGGCTTAGCCTCTAGGCAAGAGCGCACAGAATCACTTCAAAAGGATCCTTTTCTTATAACAGAGCTGGAAGTCAATCAAAATTCCCAGTGTCACACGTGCTACATAAACACAACGTGAGGTTCTTTCTTACGTAGATGATACTATGTACAAAATGACCCATGAGTGCAGTTATTGGAAATTAGTGGTAGTTCCACCACATTTCCGAGTATAATCTGGTACTGGTACTGGATTGGCCTAGTCATGCATCAAAAATGAAATCACTGGAGCACACAGATGTCCAAAACGCTTGTTTAATTACAATAAAAAGGTGCAAGAGTTGGACTGACGTTTTGGAAGTGTGTATTACATCTTTATCAGTCGGTCCCGTCCAGTTTAGTCCAGACACTGACTCTGATGAAGATGTAATACACCTTTTAACTAAACACTCATTTTGAACATCTGTGTGCTCCAAATACTTAATTTCTTACTCATGACCAAAGATTCTAGAACTGATCTATCTTGCTCTGTTCTAGAATCTTTGCTCATGACTGCAGTTAACCATTATTGGAATGAAACACTGGGGGTTAAAGCTGCAGTTGGCAAGATTTTTTTGATCATATTCACTGAAACCGACACTATGCTCCGATAGAACAACATAAATCAGCCGGTTTTAAAAAAATCCGCACTTCTACCTCCACCTAGAGCCTGTTATTTGTTTTGCAAAAATCCACAGCTCCCGGTTCTTCTGGTCCAATCAGAGCAGGGCTGTGTGAGATCTGATTGTCAATCACAGTCTGGTGCAATCTGGTGCGCACTGACGAGCACAAACTCGATGAGAGGGTGCTCGGTGGTAGTGGGGGAGGGGCATGAGAATTGTAAACATTCAAAATTTTGGCTAAGTCCCCTCAATCTGTCAGACTTGCCAACTGCAGCTTTAAGTTGTGAAATTACCTCCATGAAGCCTACACACTCATGTGTCATGAAGTGGTAAAAAAGGAGCCTTCTGCACACACACAGACACTTTCCATTGTCAAGTTCCCCTTTTCAGTTCCTCAAGAGTTCTGCAGAGCTGCCCAAAAGAGGTGACCGAGCTCAGAGGAGAACCAGCTCAGGGTAGTTCCTGCTGCTGCTGCTGGTGTTGCATGGCAGGGTCATGGTCACTGACGCCACAAGCCATCATGACCAGCGCCCTCGACACTCACTCGACACATCACGGCATCAACAGCACCACATATCCCTCACACTGGCAGTCACATGGGCTGATAACTCTGCCTAGATCACATCAGCACTTTCCCCCCTCCGTTAAGAAATCGTCTGCGTATAGTGAGGCCATTTAATTTCTAATTGCTTTTATTGACTCGAGAGTTGGGGAGCAGCCTGCCACGGTCTATCCACCATCCACTTACAAAGCAAAATGATTGTGCATAAAACTAAAAGGGAGACAGACATTAAAACTTCTATTTTTATCAGTCGCTAGGAGATGACGTGTGAGGCGCCGAGGGTTGGGGGATGGGGTGGGTGGAGGTTCTTCTGAGAAGATCGGTGATGATTAGGTTCCTCTGATTTCCTGCGCCTGTGGAGTTCCTCTAAAAATACTTCAGAGCGTTTAAGCTTTCTTCTCCTCAGGGTTGCCCTAAGAAAAGTAGTGCAGTGTGCATTTATCATGGAGTCCAATTCTAAACATCTCACCTGAAGCTCTCCATGGAGAGAGAAGAGGAAAGCTGTATGGACTCAGGTTACAAAAGTTAGACTCAATGGGGACTGATGAGTGACTGACACCTGTTCAATTAGGGCTAGGGTTGGTTCATGAACTGTCACTTGGTTTTCCCTGACAAAAAGCAGTTCAAATCAAACTGTTAAGTTTCTCTTATATTAGATGCATTTGCCCAGTGTAGCTTGAAGTATAGCTAAGGGGATTAAGGTAAGGTAACAAATTGATGTTAGTATGTGTGATGCTTCACACTTTGACCAGAGACAAGCTAGAAGGCAGGAGACCTTGCATCTCTCGTCTCGCTAGACTGCATTAAGGTGCTGGTAAATAATTGAGTCTGGTTGGACTCTAGAAAGCCTGACAGAGCTGATTATGATGCTGAGGGAAAAGGACAGCGACGCACTCCCTGAACAGTTTCATTTACATTTTGGCAGATGCTTTTATCGAAAGTGACTTACCAGTCAGGTGAAACGTTGCAGGCAAAAGCCAAACAAAAAAACTGGAAGCAAAGAGTCATGAGAAATTTCAGTTTCGTAAGACTTAAGTGACAGGAGATCTTTTTAAAGAAAAAGGAGATCTTTTTAAAGATGTTAAAAACTAAATGGGACGAATGTTTTTGTTACAGTGCATTTTACAGGAAGAGTAGCCATTAAATTCCAAAAATGTTGAGAAATTAGGGTGTAAAATTTGATTGATCAACATGCATCGGAATGCTGATTTCACACTTGCTCTCCTGAGAACCAATCTGTACTATGTCCAGCAGGGACCATTGCTCTTCTATCACAAATTAATTTAGCAAACTTGACACTCAGTAGCTGATGGATATGCTGCAAGAGGCATTGCTCTCATAAGAGCAACCACAAAAGCAAAGCACTTAAGATTAAGAGTGCTTTTATGTGTTAAAGATGAAGAGTTCTCATCGACCACAACTTGCGATGGCTGTCAAAGCACTCTCTGAACTTTAACAGCCAAGTATACTGTATTATTATATCCTCCGAGAATGTCCAGACGCTAGGCAGTCCTTCCAACCCATGTGTGTGTGTGTGTGTGTGTGTGTGTGTGTGTGTGTGTGTGTGTGTGTGTGTGTGTGTGTGTGTGTGTGTGGTTGTTGGAGTGGGGTGAAATGTGCGGTGAGACAGTGGAGTCGAGTGCTCCAGATCAAAGGCAGTCGGCGTGTTTGTCTAAGTGGACGGGGCCAGGTGTCCATTGTGCTCCTGCTGGTCGAAGCTCATTGATCTGACACAGAGGCCGAGGCCTCGTCAGCTGTCTGGGCCTCTCTTAAGAGGGACAGTGTGTAGTTAAGTGTACTGTGTCTGAGGACGCCGTCCCACATGGTTCAAAGGAAAGAGTGTCTGTTGGCAGTCATTGGTGATTGTAGGAACATTTTGATTCAGTAGGAGTCATTTCTTCTGATGTTGCAATTCATATAAAGTTTCATATTGTCAGTGGTTCTAAAATAATCAGTATAGTCTACATGGCTCATTACTTTCAAGCTATGTTTAGTGAAAGGGAGTATATTTTTGGCCAGAAAATCTGAGCCTGCCTCATTCAATTTGTATCTATCTGACAGTCGGTTTATGAAGTTAAAATGAAGTGAATGATTCAGCTTAAATATTAAAAGGGGGATGTAAAACACTGCCTCAGATATATAAATGGAAATATTTTGTATCACTGTCTCTGATGATCCTTTCTCTAAGACAATGAAAAACATGTCATTGTTAAAGAAATACAGACTCACTCACTCTGTCCCTCTTCCCTTCTCACTGTCTCCCTGTCTGTCTCCATCAGACTCTCAATAGTGACTTTCAGTGGGGAAACTGACAACTGGTGAGGAACAAGAGATGGAGTGGATTGACAGAGAAGCAGGAGAGAAAAGAATGGGGTTTGACAGAGACAGAATCAATAGAGAAATAGCTACACAGAGACAAGGCCTAAGAGAGGCCCACAAAGAGAGAAAGAGAGGGGGAAAGGGTCAGAGGAAGGTGGGTAGAGGGAGAAGAAAAAGACAGAGAGAGAGAGAGAGAGAGAGAGAGAGAGGGAGGGAGGAGACCATTAGGAATCTCTCTTTATTCCATAATGTGTTTGATCCCATTTGGGTGACTCGTGCGTGGCCCTGCCATTCGGAGCGGAGCCACACGCTCCGTCATGAGAGTGTTAAAAGCCACAGTGAGGGTGGCCAGACAGCTTGACACCCTGACAGGGTCACAGAGAGCGAGAGATGAGAGAGAGAGGGAGAGGAAGAATGAGAGAGAGAGTAAAACTAATAATGGTGGGGACAGAATGCAGACAGACCTCCTTTGAATCGTGAGTGTTTTGATCTGTTCCTCTAATTTAATTTCAATTAGAAAGTGGATTAGCAAACAGCTGCGCTAAGGCAATGTGGCATTTTTTCCACAGCCTTTTGTTTACTTTGTAGTATCAGCCCGGGACCTTTTCTTAATTATGAAAAATAAAAAGTGATTTATGACGGAAAGAAAGAGGAGCGAGCAGAAACACAACACATGACACAGTTGTGCTGGCGGACAGAAGAGAGGGAGTGCATGAGACTCAAATGAGAGAGAGATGGAGAAAAAGAAAGACAAAAGAGCAGAGGGAGAGAAAGAGAGAATGTGTCAGAGAAAGAAGGGGGGGGGCATTTAAAGCCTTGCAGCTTTAAAGCCTGCCACATAGCAAATGCACCAATTACTTCAAGACACAGACACACAACACACAGACACACACAAACACACACACATACACACACACACACACAGACACACACACACACACACGCGCACACACACGCACACAAAACAAACACACACCGTTGTCAAGACGCTGACGAGTATATATTTGTCTCCATTGAAGACTCATAACTCTTGGCTGTGCCTGCCCAAAAGCTCATTATATATGGCAAAACATCATATGCAGTGCTAACGGAAAGCTATGCATTCCGCCTTGTTAATGCGACTATAAACTTTAACCATTCCATGTCCCCCAATTACAAAGACTGTCACGACGGTTGTGAAATGAAATCTTTGCAATATACCAAAAACCTCATCCACAACCCACTCTCTTATGACTTTCCATGTCGCTGTAAAAAGCAATGATTTAATCTTCTTTGCAGACAATTGTAATTAAAAGCCTTCCTTATTGGTTGAAAAGCGGCGTATAACTCCTTGCTCCAATCACTATGATAAACCAACTTCTTAAATGAAAGGGATTGCGCAAAAGTTAGGGAACGTCTGGAGAAGCATATTGAGTCTTGCTGTTTTTCCATCTTGTTTCAGGAAAAAAACAAATGTGCCTGACAGCATGAGGAGGACAATAAGCGACCAAACCACAATATTCATTCTGAAATTTCAATAAGCGGGGCTCCACACAATAAACAATAAACAATATTGTTTCGCCTCCTCTCCACAGGTCTCAGATGGAATTGTTCACAGCGCCTCAGTTTCTCAGACGTTGACGGTATGTGTAGGACGCGCGCACACACACACAGACACACACACAGACACACACACACACACACACACACACACACACACACACACATACACACACGCACGCACAAACACCCGAAGTGGCAGAGAAGGGTGGAAATCATTCTGCTCACCAACACAGAAGAACAAAAACACTCTTGCACAACAAAACAGACAGAAAAATGCAACCACACAGATACACACCTTTAAAACAAATGTTACTGCTACTACAGTACAGTTGTATTTTTACATTATTTTTTATTATTATTATTATTATTTTTTTTTTATTTTTTTTTTTTGTAAGGTTATATTTTTAGTTATATTTAATCCAAAATGACTTCAAAAATGGATTCAAGTGAGAAACATAATACAACCACTAAAATGAATAACAATAACAACATTAGTGACTTTGGAGGACATTGCTATTGTCACCAGAGTTGATCCAAACACGTTTGGCTGTGAATGGAAGGATGACACAGAGATGACCACAACAACAGGAGAGAACTGTTGGCTATACTGTGATTTGAAGATTTCTTCATGACGGGCCTACTTATAGCTCATGTCCAGATGGCCACTTGATATATGTTGGACCCAGAACATTCCATATGTGCATATAAAGGCCCACCAATGAGAACAAGACAGACAGGGAGAAGAGAGGGAGAGATCAAGTGAAGACTGGAAATATAAAAGAGAGGAGAAGAAAGGGAAGGTATAGTGAAAAGACAAAAAGAGTAAAAGAAAGAGAGAGAGAGAGAGATTTGTCATGTGCTACTGTACATAGGCCCATCACTGTGTCTTGGCAGAAACCCTTAGAGCTCAGTACTGTGGGGGTGGCAACAGATAGAAGTGACAAAGTCAGAAGTGACAAACCAAACATCCGTCTGTGTCAGGATCACAGGCTCATTGGTACATTATGTACCCCATATTATGTAAAGTATATATGACAATGTTTGAGTGTGTGTGTGTGTGTGTGTGTGTGTGGTGTGTGTATGTGCGTGTGTATGTGCATGTATGTGTGTGTGTTCATCTAAATTCATATGCATGTACTGTGCATAAATTGTGTCTATATGTGTGTGTAGTGTATCTTTGCATGTGTGTCTGGGGGTGTGTGGATTTGTATTTGTATAGACGCATGTATATGTACTGTATATTCATTGTGTGTGTGCATGTGTGTGTATGTATGTGTGTGTGTGTGTGTGTGTGTGTGTGTGTGTGTGTGTGTGTGGGTGTGTGTGTGGGGGGGGGGTGTGTGAGTGTGTGTGTGTGTGTATGTGTGTGTGTGAGTGTGTTTTTTTTCAATATCAATCCCCAATTTGCTTATTCTAAAATGCTCTGCTGTGCTTCTTGCCGTGGCCTACTGGTTAGCGCTTCGGACCTATAACCGGAGGGTTGCCGGTTCGAACCCCGACCAGTAGGCACGGCTGAAGTGCCCTTGAGCAAGAGGTGTAGCAGCTTAATTAGCGCGGAAAGCCATTATGGCAAGCAGAGCGGTCAGTGAACGAGACCTCCGTAGAGCGTAAACACTTTACCCACCCATGTCCAGCTGCTTTAACAACATGAAATGCCGTTACAGCCACAAGCCACAGTACATAACACAGTGCGCACCTTTTCTGACTGTGTGCATGAGTTGTTTTGACTGGTAAGTTCTGTACATGGATCCACACAGAGTTTGTCTTTTTTTAGTATATTTTTGGATTTATTATGATAGGACAGTGAAGAGACAGAAAGCAAGTGGGAGAGCGAGATGGGGTGGGGTCGAGAAATGACCAGGGTCGGAACCGAACCCGGGTACCCGTGTGCACCTGGACCTGAATAGTACGGACACTGTAGCCAGTTGCACCACAGCAACCCCCCCCCCCAAAAAAAAAAAAAACCCACATAGTTCCTCTAAGCCAGTGGTTCTCAAAACTGGGGGTCGCCAAAAATATTGGAGGGGGTCGCGACATGATTTGCAGTCTGGATTAAAGACATTTTTGTAAAGGTTTTCAGTCAAAGGCTGTCATTGACTTAATGCCTTTGGTGTTGATATAGCCTACCTATGAGAGAAGACATTTTCTGCCTCTGCTTCCAATGCCCATCTGCAACATTTCGAAGACTTGGCCCATGTTTTTTGGGGGGTGACCAGACAAAAAGTTTAAAAACCATTGCTCTAAACCAGGCTCATGGGACAGCTAGAGACACTCACCGTATATGATTGGTTGAGATTAAACATTTAACTAATCAGAAGATAAAAGAGCCACACAGTTGTCAGGGATTGGGTCTGAAAGATGTCATTCAAAACACGAATGCAGGTTTAATAATTAGCCAGAAGTTAAAAGCACCCCAGTATCAGTGATTGGCCCTTCAGGATGTCAATCTAAACATGCGCACATAAATTGAGCTCTTTTGGGCGGGAGTTCTGCACCACCACTGGAGACACACGACATGTATGGAACACACGAGAGCCGTAACCTAGTTCCATCAGATGGAATATGCTCGTCATTGGAGGATGACCTGTCGTTGCTTTAGACACCCTTTACATTCTTCACTATGCCGGTCTGTGAGCTGAGCTTAATGTGTTAAGGCAAGACGCTCAGTAGTTCAGGGAGAGGAAAAACAGACATGTTGGAAAGATGGAACAGTACACACACACACCACACACACACACACACACAAATACACACACACACACACACACACACACACACACACACACAGGCCTAAAGGAACACATAGGTCTACATGTACGTAAGCACCCACGCATGCACACACACACAGACCAGACATGCATGCCAGCACGTGCAGGCACATATCTGACCAGACCACTCATCAAACACAACGATGGACACAAACAAGTCCAGACACGTCTTACGCACAAGAAGCCCAAGTGCAGAGGACAGCTTTCCAAGAACTGTCATTTCAATCGCTCGAAAATGCTGAAAACATTCACTCTTGAATAATAAATAAATAATGCCCCGTCCCTCGAGATCTTAACACAGCAAATAAAAATTGCGGTCGGACTGCACAAAGTTATTGTCACACAGTCACACGTCTCTCCCACACAGTCACACACTCCCGACGCCGCACGTCTCCCTCGAAAAACACCAAGCGGACCCAAACTATGCAGCGTGGCGTGGCGCGCGGCGCTCCGCAACCCAACTGTCTTGTCCAAGCGAGCGCTCAGCACACTGCGTTATGCTGAGCACGGCACTTGTGACCGCGTTGGCAAGTCCTGGCGACGTCGTCCTCGTCTCTGGAGAAGCAGGCCCTGGCCGACTGTGAGTCCTTGCGGCGTATTCATCATGTCGCGGCCAAATTGTCCTGCGCTGGGTCTCCACTGGTTGGTCGAGGGCCGCTGGGGGGGGGGCAGCAGTAGCCGTGGCAGCGGTGATGGAGGGAGCAGCTGCAAAGTGCTGATCTAAACGAAGTTCTGTTAGCAGCAGCTTTTATAATAGCGGGGGGATGATAGATAGAGGATGGAACGCAAACGCTGGCTTCCAGAGGTACTTTCAGGTACTTTCGAACTTTTGAGGGTTCTGTCACTTGTGCAAGTACTGTACAGTTGGAGTGTACACACACACACGCACACACACACACGCATGCACAGAAGCACGCACACACACACGCACACACACACACACACACACACACACACACACACGCACACACGCACATGTTTAGTACTAGTGTCCAAAGCATATCTTTCTCTGCTGCATTAACAATGGCAGTTACAACGGGCGCGATGTTTGAGATTTTGGCACAGGGCTGCGAAACTCACGCGCGGTGATGTCGGTCTGCCGGGCATGCGCACACACACACACACACACACACACACACACACACACACACATGCACACAAGCACGCACACGCACACACACACTCATGCATGCACACACACATACACACATACACAGACACACACACACACAGTTGCAACAACCCCCCAGTGAGAGACGTTGTGCTTTCCTGTGGTATGGGACACTTGATCCTAGATCATCACCACAGCCTGGAGGAGCGGAGACATGAGAGGGTAAGGGTCAAAGTTCAGGGGTGAAGGGTCACGTGTCTGGCCGCTGGTGCCCGTCTCCATGGCAGGATTGCTGCCATGATGCTGGAGGCTTGCTGAAATGTGCGACCACACATACACACTCATACATATAGTAAAGAACAAGCACATATGCATATATTCACACACATACACACACACACACACACACACACACACACACACACACACACACACACACACACACACATGATTACCCATTCCCGAGCAACATGTACCTCTTCCTCTAAGATCTGTGACAGAACACTGACTCATCAAAGCACACAAGCACACTTAACACACAAACACACACACACACACACACACAGGAGAAGCACTCATGTGTGACCCCTCGCAACGCGACGCCAACTTGCTGTAGGATATGACGCATCCTGAAGACCCCATCAGCTCCGCAGAGTGCTTAACTGCGACATAGCACTGCGGTGCTAAAGTCCTGTCCCTTTTGTCTATTTATATCACAACCACAGATGGAACAGGCAAAGACTTGGAGCCTCTCAGGTCCCTTTCAGTGTAATGAGATGTAATTACACCCTCAAAGGGGGACCGGTTCCATGCTAACAGCCCACCGAGGGGAGACCTGGTGGGATAGAGAGGATGGCGGAAACAAGGGCGATTCGTCGTTAATCTATGAAAAAAGTGAGAGGAGAGAGAGGGAGCTCTCTGGGAATACAACGAACAAACAAAACAAGAATAAAAAAGAGTGAGTTGTAAGCCCTCGTTGCATGCCAGTGGAGTGATTAAGGTCCAAGGCAACAAAAAGCAACAAGCAGCGGCACCCCCGTTTAAATCCTTGAGCTTAAGATGCCTCGCTGGGAAATTACTTTTGCGCTTGGATAAACCTCACAATTTGGTGAGGCGAAAGAGAACAAGACCATGTGTATTGCATCTCCCTCTCTCTCTCTCTCTCTCTCTGTTTTTTTAGCATTCAACTCTTCTAGTCCAGGTATACAGTTTGTTTTGTCCCCCCACCTCCCTCCTCCTGTTTCCTACATTCTTCTTTCTTATTTTCTATCTAAAGTCGTTGTCATGCTCTCTCATCGTACACAGCCAGGGCACTCAGGGACGTGGCCACCAATGGCCATGCAGACTTACTGCCCATCTGCCACAAGGTCAGGTACAAATGACACTTTATTTCCACAGATTACGCTTCTCGGCTTCTTTCCTACCTACTCAGTTCCTTATTTTTGGGCACCTTTGGGTCAAAGGCTATCTTACAAAGATTACAAAGATTACAGAGGCCCTGTACTATAACCATTAGGAAAATGTGCAATCCCTTCCACTCACAAAGCTCTCATATAACAAAAGAATCAAAGATTTTTTCTTAAAAAGAAAAAAAAAAGTGTAAGAGTAACGGTAGTCCAGATGAGGAGGAAGATCTTGTCCTCAGACTGCCCCTGATGCAAGTCACCCCCCCCCCCCCCTCTGTATCCTCTCTTCCAATCCCTCCATCCCTCCCTCCCTCCCTCCCTTTCCATCTCTCTCCCCCACCGTCTGGCTTTCTTGTGATCTCAGGTGCCTCCATTAGTGTCCTAACGTTTCTGCAGAGTCCCTTTGAAGGAGCGCGTGGTGCTTCCATTTCCTCGGCAGGACCCTGGGTTCCCATGGGGGTGTGCGCTAACATAAACACCCCGCTAAACGGCCTCTCGCACTGCTCTTCCCCACTCACACTCTCTCTCTCTCTTTGTCTCTCTCTCCCTCCCTCCCTCCATCCCACCCCCTCTCTCTCTCCTTCTCTCTCATCCTGCAGCCTCTCCTTTACTTAACAAGGGCAGGAGTAGAGGACAGCGGAGTGGCCGGGCAGTACAGGCACAACGCGGGGGCACAGAGCTGCGGTCATCCATCGTGGCATGTGTTTAAACAAGACCAGCGTGTCTCTTTACTTGCCTCAGTTTCTCTCCCTTTCTCTCTCTGTCTCTTTCTCTCTCTATCTGTCTCTCTCTGTCTCTCTTTGAAGAGGAGCAGGCGGACGAGACTTCCTGAATGGAAACTTCGGGGGCTGATGGGACGGCTGGGAGTTAAGGCTGAAGCAGACTTCTGGGCCTTGGTGCTGTGGACTGGGTGGTCGCTCTCTCTCTCTCTCTCTCTCTCTCTTTCCATCTGCCTTTTAATCTTTCTTTTACCCTTCTCACTTTCTCCTATTTCTCCCTCTCTCCCTCTCCTCAATCTCTCAATCTGTCTTTCAATCTCTCTCTCTTTTCTCTCACGCTGTCACCTTTCATTTCTCTCTCTCCGTATCTCATATCAATCGCTCCATCCATCCACTCTCCCTTTCTCTATGTCTCTTTCACAAATTGAGAGGCGAAAAAAGGGTCTGGGCAAACAGGGTCTTCAACCAAAGATCCTTATGGACTGTCCCAATACAAACAGTGGAGGAATTCTGAGTCACTCTAGCACAATCACCAGCCTCATCAGACTCAGAAACATGCAGGGAAAAGCCATGCAAACAGCTTCATACTTCAGGGGATTACGAGTAAATAAAAAAGTTATATATATAAATCTCTTATAAAAAAATCTCTTAATTCTCCAATAAAGTCCGTTACGACGGTTGGTTTTCCATCTACGTGCAAACTGCCAAGAACAATAATTCTGCTTCACAACCCTCCGCCGAGCCCAAACAAACATAAATTATTTTAACAAATCCAAACCTCTAAAAATGCAATTTTATCTGAATCCAACGCGCTCTGGCTAAATCTGGCCAAATTGAGGGTTAAAATGGTGTGTGAAAATAAGAGGGGAAAGATAGAGAGGGTTAGAGAATAAAATTACAATTCAAAACACAACACACTGAGAATGACAGCAATAACACACCAGATGAACAGTGAGGAAGTGTGTGTGTGTGTGTGTCACATGGTATGTGTGTCTGCCAATGTGCATCTTCTATTGGGCAGCAAATGGCTTTCCTTTGGCGTTCACCGCTACTCAAAAGCCCCAGTAAACACACACATACACACAGAGATAGAGAGAGAGAGAGAGAGAGAGAGAGAGAGAGAGCTGGCAAGCAGGAGAGAGATAGAGAGACAAAAGTAGAAAACAGGAACATAGAGAAAGAGAGCAGAGAGAGAGGGAAACAAAAAGATCTAGAAGGACAGAGAACTGTGCGAGAAAGTGAACGAGGGAGTGAGAGAGAGACAGAGCGAGAGAGAGAGAGAGAAAGCAGCAAGAGACTTGCTATTCAAACAAACAGCTGTCATGTTTTGTCAGAGCAGTTTGTATGCTGGCTCCCATCCTGGGGTTGAGCTTGCGCTGAGAAAACAGGCCGCTTCCACCCCAGCAGCTCCATTCAGCACACATCAATGGGCCAAAGCGGCCCCGCCGCGCACAACAGCGCCAGGCTGCCATGATTAAAGGCCCTGTTAAGAAGCAATCTGATGTAAAAGCCCTCCACCTTAACATATTAACAGCTCAGACGGAGGGGAATCCTCTCACTATACAACAGTAGGAAGGGACTGTTGGGTTACGTAAGAGGAGGTTCTTCTGTGTCCAGTGACAGTTGGGCAGTTGAGATGTCCATTATCTCTGTCGGCACTGAAGTCACTGGGTACTGTAGCTAAGCCTGCACAACAATATTGAACATCTACAACCTGACAGTAAAACATGTGTGTGTGTGTGTGTGTGTGTGTCTGTAAGTGCATGACTCACTAGTGTGCTGACAACTACAAGAAGAAGAGAAGAGTTCAATGTAGAATGCATTAGTGTAGGCATATACACACACACACACGCACACACACACACACACACACACAAACAGCGGGTCCATCTGGGAGTTGTGCAGTCCATCCTCCGAGGTCAGGGATTATCAGGAGGGGAATTCGGCTGGTTCAACACTCCACATTTTGCAGAACAAACAGCCCGCTTGGTTTGGTTTGGCCGCGTCAGTGTGAGATTATCAGTTTCAGGAATGCCTGGCTTTTCTCAGCGCTGATGAACAGCGATGTGGAGGCTGCCTGGGTTTAGCGAGGGGCGCTAGCACGCTAGGACTGCCGCTGGGTGGGCACCACTACATAGACGAGAGAGAGAGAGAGAGAGAGAGAGAGATGCCATTCTCTCAAAGAGGGAATTAACATTCTCACCCATGCTCAGTTATACTGTAGCCTCTCCCATCTCGTCATACCCGCAGGTTACCCAGTGGTCTACTGAAGGTCTCTTCATGACTTAGCATTTCACAGTAATTTAATGTACTCACATGCAAGCTAAACCTGAACACAGCTTCTGCTGGTGCTGATGGACTACAATAAGTTAGATATGTTGAAACTGGTGACTGTTTGGTGATTATTGCAGTCTTGGAAAGTCCCCAGATAAAAGGTTATCAGGACAGTGATTGCTAAGGTCCAGTAAGCATCGTTAACATCCCTAACAAGCTTCCAGCATGACCTGTGTCAAGTCAAGTGAAGTCAAGTTTACTTGCATAGCACATTTCATATTACAAGCTCAATGTGCTTCTATGGACCAGAAGTATACATATGAGATAAGATGGTGTTTAACTAAATAAAAACACACATAAACAGAAGAGACTGCTTTTTCAAAGGGGAGGAAATAAATAGTATGAGTTATGTCTCCCACCGGGTAATATACTGTACAGAGGAGATAGAGAGAGCACAGATGTCACAAGCTCAACACAAAAAAAGGGTCATGAGAGTCTGGGAAGAGACGCCTGCTCCTACTCCTGCTCCTGCTCCAACACCTCCACCTCCATCTCCTCCACATCCACCCCAACCACAGCAGGCCAGGCAGCCACTGCTGCTGTTAAGGTGTGAAGAGGGAGCCGCACGCTATGACAGACAGTTGTGGCAGCCTGTTTCCTCTGCGTGCTCAGATCCACACTCCACTGAGGACTCGTCAGGGCCATCTGAGTAACTGCAGGTGGAGCCGATAACATAACCTTCAGTGAGAGATGCTGGAGAGGATTCATCTCTCCATCTCTCTCTCTCTATTGTGTCATGTGTTACTATATGTGTGTGTATAGGGTGTTTAGTGACAGTGTTAGAAATACAATCACGGGATCTTCCACCTGAGGTTATATAAAGCAGAGCTTGTACCATATGTCCCTGACAAATGCTGCTCTAGTCACCCTCCCAGCCCCACACAACACCCACAACAGGATCCACTGGCAAGCGCTGTATGCAAATAGTGGATTTATTCAATTCAAAATCAACACATGCTAGCAGCATTTAGATTTTAAGTTCACCCATGCCCATTTTTGCTCGCAGAAAAGTGCATTAATGATTCAGACTGTTTCACCCATTCCATTCTGATGTTCTCATGTTCTTTCATTGCAAAGGGCAATATGTGGAGACAGAGTCCCTACTTCGTAACTGGGGTCCTGCAGCTGAATGCTTGAAGCCTGAGAGGAGAGGACAGGTAGCTCCAGATTTGGCAGCTCTCTTGGGGCACACCATGTTTGTGTGTGTGTGTGTGTGTGTTGTGTCTGTGTGTGTGTGTGATTTGTGTGTTTGTGTGTGTTGTCTGTGTTTGTGTGTGTGTGTGTGTGTGTGTGTGTGTATGTGTGTGTGTGTGTGTTTGTGTGTGCATGTGTGTGTGCGTGTGTGTGTGTGTGTGTGTGTGTGTGTGTGTGTGTGTTTTGTGTGTGTGTGTGTGTTGTGTCTGTGTGTGTGTGATTTGTGTGTTTGTGTGTTTGTGTGTGTGTGTGTGTGTGTGTGTGTGTTTACAAAGCCCATCTCCAGTGCCGGGCTTTAGGGGAGACACACAGTGGGCTTTTCATGCGTGGTAACTGGAGTCCCAGTTTCCTGCGGCTTGGGGCCTCGTTGCTACAGGCAACCTGCTCGCCAGCCCGAGCCTCCCTCGGGAGAACTTAATATCAGTCGGCTGCTTTGGAATGCGGGAATGTGTGAGGAGTGTGAGGTCAGAGGCAAGTGTGTGTGTGTGTGTGTCTATGTTTCCATGCGTGTATGGGTGCAAGAAGAAGGGGGATAAATGTGTGTGTGTGTGTGTGTGTGTGTGTGTGTGTGTGTGTGTGTGTGTGTGTATGTGTGTTTGTCAAAGGAACTCTGAATTGCCCTGGCTAACATATTGGTGCGCCTACATTTTCCATTGGTGGTAAAAAAAAGACTGAGGCTATAGCTCCAAGTAAACACTGAATACAGCATTCAATCTCCTCTTTGAGTTTGCACAAGAACTCATCAATGAAAATAAATAACAGGTTAACAGGAGACAAAGCATTGCCAAGGCAAGAGAGTGCACCTTTCTTCATGTCATACATCGATCATTAATAATAATAGTGGAAGCATTGGTAACGCTTTAGAATAACATGTGCTTATTAGGTATTAACAGTGCATTATAAGCAGTTAACAAATCATTACTAACAGTTAGTTAACGGTTGTTATCCTTTAATAACATTAACTAACTGTTAACATGCAGCTTGTAAGTGTTAACAAGCAGCCTTTTAAGTTACTTACAAGCATATTTGTTAACAGTTGTAAGTGTTAACAAGCAGCTTGTTAATGCTTGTTAATGGTGTATAAGAGAAAGAAGTGGATAACTAATACGCTTAATATGACCTTTCTTACCTATTTGTAGTAAATTTTGCAGCCCCCCAATCTAAAGCGAGGACCACATAGCCTATAGCTCCACAAGCCCGACCTTCTATCTCTATATATCTACTGTATCTATCTATCTAGCTTGATTTAGCTGTGAGAAATGCACCTTCAAAATTGCTGCAGTGAGCAGGAATCAAACCCCGGTCTCCTGCGTCACAGAGTGACCTGTTACTGACTGAGCTACATTCCTGTCTGTGTTTTTGAAGAAAATGTTTGTATTGATTCTATATTCCGATAATGTTCTATATCATACCAGCTATGCTTTTTACAAATATGTTTCTGATGGAAAAGTGGTGTTTAATTAATGCAGCAACAGACCACGAATGTTCGCCTCTGTTCAAGGCAAACTGAAAACGTTCGCCTATGTTTGTGACTTTGAACGCACCCACTTGTCGTCTTTAAGCCTCGGTTGCTAGGTAACCATACAACTATATACTAAATACAAGGCTGGCATAATATCTTTAGACTGCTGACAAACTGACAAACTGTTTTATGCGTTCACTGAACAAAGATTATGGAAATTAAACACAACTTTTCCATCAGAGACAAATTTTGTAAAAAGCATAGCTGGTATGATATAGAACATTATCGGAATATAGAATCAATATGAACATTTTCTGCCACAAAAACACAGATAGGAATGTAGCTCAGTCAGTAACAGGTCACTCTGTGACGCAGGAGACCGGGGTTTGATTCCTGCTTGCTGCATCAGTTTTGAAGGTGCATTTCTCACAGCTAACTCAAGCTAGATAGATAGATACAGTAGATATATAGAGATAGAAGGTTGGGCTTGTAGAGCTATAGGCTACATGGTCCTCGCTTTAGATTGGGGGTGCTGCAAAATTTACTACAAAGAGGTAAGAAAGGTCTTAGTTAGTGTATTAGTTATCCACCTCTTTGTCTTGTACAACATTAACAAGCATTAACAAGCTGCTTGTTAACACTTATAACTGTTAACAAATATGCTTGTAAGTAACTTAAAAGGCTGCTTGTTAACACTTACAAGCTGCATGTTAACAGTTAGTTAATGTTATTAAAGGATAACAACAGTTAACTAACTGTTAGTAATGAATTGTTAACGGCTTATTATGCACTGTTAATACCTAATAAGCACATGCTATTCTAAAGCGTTACCGAAGCATTTCTTAATCTCTTCAGCCTTAAGCTTGCCCTTATATCATACATATGGCATATAAAGTATTTAATCTATGTGTGTGTGTGTGTTTGTGTGTGTGTGTGTGTGTATGTGTCATTGTGTATGAGCGTGGGTCTGTCTTTGTGTATGTGTGTGTTTGTGTATGATGATGTGTGTGTCAGAAATCCAATATCAAGATATCAATAGTGTTTCCATAAGGTTGTGTGTAATTGTGTGAGAATATGAGTTTGTGCGCTCAGGGTGATGATGTCTTCATGTAAGGCATCTGATTGCTTGAGCTTCTCTGGAAAAATCAAAAGTCAACCCATAACATCTGGACCTACTGACACATGCTCACACACAGACGCAGACGCAGACACACACACCACACATACACACACACACACACACACACACTACCAGACACATTACTGTGCATTGGGTCAGTGTAACATACCCCCCATTAGAGGGTTATGCGCCTTAGTGGATAAGCTGCGTCTTTCTCGCCTCTGTCTCCCTAATGTTATCTCAAGCACATGGGTATGTCTCGGATCGCTCCATGAATGGAAATGGCATGCGTAAGAGCCCGATCGAGCCCGGATAACCTGATCCCGATGGCCCTCATGACAAATGGAAAAATTAGCCTCGCTTGCTCACATACGTTTTTGTTAGCCACTAACACATGTGCGCCGAGATTCCACATCTACAGCACATCAAAGGGCCAATACATGCGGCAAAAAACACCACAACAAAAGCAGCCATCTTTAAACAGCAATAAAAAAGGCTTCATTCATGACGCCACGACTGAGGCTTGATTCATCCCAGCTTTCTAGCGCAGCGGGAAAGGGTGGTGTAGGATTGGAGTGGGGTGGTGGCGGCGGTGGTGGTGGTGGTGGTGCGGAGATGATTTTAATATTTGATTCAAACAAAGGTCCACAGACAAATAGGGCCTATTAGGTTATGTGTGTGTGGCATATGCATTTTTCAACAGCTACAGGCGGCGGAGGTAAAGGGGTGAGGGTGGCTGGTCGCTCCATCGAAGGAGAGGTGAGGGTGTGGAGAGTGTGTGTTTTGGGTGGGTGTGTGTGGAAAGGGGTATAGGGGAGGGGTGGGGTGGGGGTGGTGGGGGCATGTCCAGAAATGAGAATATGGCACAAGTCAA
>NW_027468620.1:13459024-13486524 GCF_046254945.1 Alosa pseudoharengus | reverse complement strand
TTGTCATATTTTCAAGTGGTTTCGTTGATGCCATTTGCTTGTGGGTGGAAGTGGGACGTCAGTTGTGTCCCTTTGAGTGGTGTGGGAGCCTGTGGTCAGTGCAGATGTAACTGCTTAACCCCAGCGACCTGGGCCGTCCAGTCTGAACAAATAAAACATCAACATCCTGCTTTCCAACCCCTCGCAGCGCCTCAATCTTACCCGTTCTGACAGCAACACTTCCTCCCTCACACAAAGCTTACGCTCTGGACTGAAGCCCCAGATATAGCACTTGAGGCCCTATATGTCGCTGAGGAAACTTCGTGTTTGTTTTTACAAAATGAAAGTTATACTGGCGTGATGTTGTTATTATAAACCAAACAGGCAAAGTGTCGGGAATCCCGCTGCGTAGTAATTAGCAAGAGTGGAAAAAACAAGTGACAAGTTTTCAGATAGCGAGACTGCACGAGATGAGATGATGAGTAAACTGAAGTGTAGGAGAATATATTGTAACACAGAAATTGTGCGCCCAACAGAGATTATGGCGCACAGATATGGCAGAGATTTTCATTCCGTAAGCGCTTAAATCAAGATATCTTGTGAATCAATTGCAATCAGACAATATTTGCGTGAAATTTTAACGCAATTACTGTATGTCATATTCATATTTACACATAAGCATTTCGAGCAACAATTAAAACAAATACTAATAAAAGAGTATTCAGTTACCATGGTTTTATATAGAAAATTTATATTATTCGAAATCACAAATACTTTCTCAAATATAACAACACCCACGCGTTATCATTCTTTTTATGGAAAAGACCAAATAGGCCTACACTGTATGATACTGGAATCAATATTTTAAAAGTATTTTAAGTCAGTGGAAACAATGGATCCAGGCAAACACATAAAAGAGTCGCATTACACAATGCTGAAGCAACAGGTGCATTGCCCTCCTAAGGGCTACAAGCTGAAGCTTCCTATAATTGCGATGCTTTGGATTGAAAAGTACTTACACAAAAGCATGGTAGACGAAAGCCCAAGCTCTTGGTCTCTCCAGGACGTTGTAGAGGTAGTTCTGGAGCTTGCGGTAGCGGGCATTCCTACGGCCGCTCTGTGCGCTGTATGTAAGCGGCTTCCCGAGGAGACTCAGGCGGGCGCCCTGCTTCCTCCTCTGGCACTCTGCGCCTCCCGCACCTGTCGCCCCCGGCGAGGAACCGCCACCTCCTGCCGACAGCAGACCGTCGCCCGTCCTCACCGCGTTGTTCATTGTACTCTGACCGGACTCCACATCTTTCAGTCCGTATTCCTGAGCTCGACGGCCAGGAGATGTCTTCATCCAGAGCCCTGTGCTGCCGCCCTCATCTCCGCTGTGATTGCGGGGCATAGCATCACCAGCAAGGGCTGGGAATGCGCTCCGGGTTCCAGGACCATGCACATATACAAGGGGGATTTACAAGATGCGCGGGTGGGAAGGGGAAACTCCTGTTCAAACCAACACTGTGCGGCCTTGAGAAGGTATTTTGAAAACGGATTTGATACTTTGCTATATTTTACTTTTCGTCATAGGCTCAGTATTCTCAGTCATGCGCGGTGTCGAACGGCTGCTTCGTTAAAATATCGTCATTTGATGAGCAGGGTTGAAAGAGTTCCGATGGCTGTTAGTCTGCTAGTGGAGCTGCGAGATTGGGGTTATGAAGGAGTGTGTCACCATCTCCGGGGTAGACATTTGGCAAGGGGAGGGCATCACCCCACATTAACGTAGGTCTCTTCTTTTCCCGCCCTCTTTCTCTTAACTGAAATGTGTCAAAACAAGCGTGAATCGCGCCGCTGCAAGCTCCAAAAAAATTGTTACTTCAGATGTGTACATCCCACAAGTTAGGCACTACTGTACCGGCTGTCCGTTGTGCGTAATTGGTGATTATAATGTCTCTGCGCTCCAGATCACCCGCCACGACCACAGCCGTTGAATCCAATGGCAAAGCCAGGTCAGTGTTTTGAGGTTGCCCGTTTGGGTTTCTCTGAAACCAGATTAAGACCAGGGTGTGGAGAAACTTTTTTCATTTTGCTGATGATCTGTAGGCACATACCTAAACACAGACATTGAGAAGTGTCACTATGTGTTTAGTTCACAACTCTGCCTCTCGTCGGGAAGAACCATGCAAAAATAGTAGACTTCATTACTTTTATCAATTACTTTATCTTACTATTTACTTTATAGTTTCACATTTAGCCACGCTCGTTTATTTTCTCTGGCAATTCACCTGAGGTATTTAATCGGTGACTACACATTTAAAGACATTACGACTTGAGAGACTATAATACATATCTGTCCATTTTGTACTCACTCGACAGGCAGTAGCCCACAAGTAGCCCACACCAGAAATATTCATGGAAATAAATAAAAGAAGCCTACAAAACGATACTTCTTAATTCTGATCATATTCCTTTTATTTTGAGGCTTCTCTTTGCTCTGAACGCATCGCCATTTCCCATCTCGCGGTTCAGTTGTTATTGCAACTTAGTCTCTCTCTCTCTCTCTCTTACTACTACTCATTTTGGAGGCAAGGAGCCGATGTCAAGCGAACCACGTGGTTATTCTTGAAACAGAATCGACCCACAACCAACACAGTTGTGTTGGAGCAGCCAGACATCGACAGCAAAGCTAAATATCATATGCAATCCTTGAATTTGCTTTGTCTAATTAAGCGGTCCACAGAAAAGATTGACAAAAACTTCCGTTTTAGATTATATGAACTGAGATCGTCATGCAATCTTTGATCTAAGGTGACAAAACTGAAGCAAACATGAACATAACTAACTGTACAATAATTGACGCATGCCTGTTCTGTGTTTGCCTCTCTCTCTCTGCTAGTTATGCATTACGCGCATTCTAGATTTTTTTTGGTGCTATAGATGAACTGTAAGTACCGTGACGTGTCTTGTCGAGGCAGCTGTCCTCTCCCTTCAGCCGAGACACAAAAAATGCGAAGCACGGAGAGGTACAGTAAGTGGGGCCCTCAGGTTTCCTATAGGAGCCCCGCATTTTGGATTTGCAGTTCCGTCTGGTAACTGTTTTGTGATCTAAGCGTATCGTAAGCAATGCAATAACAAATCATTGTTAATTATGAAAAGCAGCTACTTAAAATAAAATTCTATAATCAATAATAATTGTATTTTACCATGTAGCCAAATGGGCAGAATAGTCAAGTTTAAGGTGCGTCTTAAGCAGCGCATCGTGAAAAGTCAACAACATGAAATACTTTATATTATAGAATTATGTGTAACTGTTATATTATACTTAACTATTTTAATCTAGTTGTGATGTGACGGGGTGTTATTATGGGTCAGAAGGCCTACTGAATGTAACCCATATTGTTGTAGAGTTTCCAATACATTTAATGCACTTACAACACCTAAGCTCAAGAATTTTAGATGCCCCACTACTGAGGGCAACTAAGAGCCTATTAGATAGATAGATAGATAGATAGATAGATAGATAGATAGATAGATACTTTATTGATCCCCAAGGGGAAATTCAAGTATTACAGTAACTCACGTTTTTCACGTGGTGGCAAATTTGAGAAACACCATCACCGAACATCTTCACTGAGTGAAATAATTGACGCAACAGATACAGTCCGTTTCATTTACGTTTAGGTCAACCAATCTAAGTGCATCATCTAATGCAGGAGTGCGGATACAAACCAGGGACACTTCGGAAAACTGTTGGCTTTTTGGCCACCTTGCTTGGCAAACTTGCGCAGCTCACTGTAAATTGCATGACGGAAGAGAACTCAGTTTAGGGGTGCCCTTAATTCTGTACAATCAGAGCTAAAAATAGACTAATGGACTATTACACCATCTGGCCCACAGAATAATAACTACTGTGGCATAATACAGAAAAGCACTGTGAATTAGAAGTCTGTGACCAAATTAAACAATTAATAACCTATTTTATACAGCGTGGCAACGTATTTTTATACAGCACCACGTGGAGTTCTTAAATCGAACCTGGTCATCTGTTTTCGATAGACTTACTTTAATGCAACTCGAATTTTAAGGACTGTGCTTTGACGTCATCGGGCCTATATGTGTAGTGTGCGGGTGCGGTAGTAGACAGATGGAGAGAATGCTGTGTGAGAGAGAGAGATGAAAACAGTACGCTCTCTCTCTCTCTCTCTCTCTAGCTTGCTCAATAGGCCTATCTCTCTACGGCTTCAGCTGATGATGAGCTTCAGCAGAACTAATTTGTCCAAAACTGAAACTCTGGCCTCAGCTCGCAACCATGTGATATTAAACAGCTGGTCTTCCTCTATCCCATTGCCACTCTCACACTTGTTATGTCACTGCAATCACGGGCCTGGGTTGCGATCGGTCTGTGCTGAATACAGTTTTTAAACTGCCCTCTAGTGGTACCTAACAGACAGTGCAAATAATTGATAGACGTTGAAGGCCTACTTGGGAGTAGAATTACGCAGGGGCGTACGAGGGCATTACAAGTTCAGAACGTTTAAGCTGACAACCGTAGACATATTTATATACTTTCTTTGTATATGCTTGTCACTTGGTTTGCTGCAGTGAGAGGGAATTTGAGTTGTAGTTTACTGTATACAGAGATGATTCAGTTGAAAGATATTTTAAACAGACAAAACTTGTATAAAGCACACAATTCAATTGGGAAGAAGGGTGGACAAGGTATGTTGATATTTCTTATTGCATATTTTTTTCTTATAGTGTAGTTATATCATTAACTGTCACACTTTGCAGTGTAGTGTTTTAGAGTTGACTGAGGGTTCCCTTGCCCTGACCCAAACTTTGTGTAAGGTTGTTGTCAATATGCCTTCATTGACTAGTTCTCAGCAGCTTTGCAAAAGTACAAACTGTGCTCGGTGTAGATACATAGTCTACTGTAATGAAGGCTACGTTATGAACCAAAGAACTGTAAGTTCTGTGACCGCTGGAAAAAAAAAAGACTTAGCTGGGCTTCAGAGCATTCAGGGGCTCATCTGTGGAGTCCATCAACCTGAAACCCATTTCTCCAGAATGCAGGTATGGCACTGCACCGACGGGTAGTAAGAGCCCAGACATATTGCTTCTTACTTCTGCCACCCCCCTTCTAAACATACACACACACACACACACACACACACACACACACACACACACAACCAGGCACACTCTCACACTTAAACACACACACACACACACACATAAAATTCCTGAGGAGATTATATGGCCATCGGGATCAAGGCTGAGGAAGATGAATAATGTGCCTAAAAGTATTAGGGATACATTCATTTGAGGGATGGAGCTCCAGACCAGCCATGCTTTTTAGCATATTTGCACGAATGGACATAAATCAAGACCCTCTTTTTTTAAAGAAAGAAAGAAATGAATGAAGACTATGTTTTCACTGCCTTCCTCTGTATTGGTCTGAAAAGTGATCCTCTCAGCCTTTCTGTTGTCAAGTCCCTCACACAAAGCAAACTTGTGTTATCTTGGACTTACAACACAACACCTATGGAGTTACATTTGTTCCACTTTTATGAGCGAGCAGTAGCACAATTTGAGCGCAGAAAAATATTTTGAGCGAGCACACAAAACTGTCAACAGCGTTACGTTTGTTCCACAATTCATCAACCAATCAGAAAATTCAGGGGCTGAAGTCCAATTCTCATTGGCTGCTGAAGTCCACAACGCCTAGCGTCAGTTTTGAGCGCGCACACAGACAAAGTTGAGTGAGCGCGACAGAGATCTCCTGAGCTAGCGGAGGAGCAGTTTATGTGAGCACGTACAGTGAAACTGAAAGGAAGGGGGCTGATGTTGCACTGCCACATACATATTGATATTAGCAAACAGGCAAAGACATTTGTGGAGCACAACATAGATTCCTGTTTGCTTGTGCTCGAGTTTCATTTTTCCTCAAAATATAATTTGTGTGCTCGCTCAAAATATTTTTCTGTGCTCAAATTGTGCTACTGCTCGCTCATAAAAGTGGAACAAATGTAACTCCATACAACACTCTGTAAAAGTATTGATGTCTTAATGCAGAATACTGTAACGATTTGATAGCGAACCACACAGTTGTCCAATCAAAAGGTTTATTTGCTGGGAACGAGAGCTAAGACAGACACAGACCAAGACCAAGACACAGAACACAATGCAAACAGGGCAGGTCAAGCACGCACACACACTACACATACAGGGGAGGATGCAGCCTCCCACACAAAAAGGATCACACACGAGGGAGAACTAAAAGGGAAACATGTTACAATAAAGACGCTAACATTACACACAAAACTAAGGAGAATAACGACATAAACCCCCCAAATGTTCGCTCTCGTATCCCAGGATCCCCTGCGCGGGAGAACGTGAACACTGTCTTTTTGCGCCGACGCTACATAGCTCCCCCAACAAGCCGTTGCCGTCCTCGGCAACGACCACGAGGTAGCCACATGCTAGCGTCGGCGCGCGTCGCCCGCCACTCAGTTCAGTGCGACAGTACCGCCAACTCACGTGGGGTGCACGCGCCGCAGGAGCTCACTCAACGGGGCGCCACGCTGCTAGCAATCCAGTTCGGGCGTGCTAGCAGCCACGTGGCCGACCCGCTCGTCACCAGCTCCCTCTCAGCAGCCGCCCTCAGGCTGCACTTTCCGCGGCGTGTCACCGCGGCACTCCTCCTCTCCAGACGGGGCCCTAGGTGGCCTTACAACCGTCGACACTGTACCAAGCACCGGGGTTCGAGGGGGGCCAGATGAAGCTGCGCCAACGCCACTCCGCTCTGTCGAGTCGCCGACCAGGACAGACAGGCACCGACTCCACAGCAACCGGACCGCGCTGAGCTCTCCCGCTGCAGCTACCGTTTTCGGCGTCCCTCCTCGTGTTGCCATCTCGCAGAGCCGTACTGCTCTGTTTCCGGCCCGTTCCACTCCTTCGCGGCCTCGGCGAAGGCACGACCCCCGAGATGGCCGTGCTATCGAACTCCACACACAAACTTTTTTCAAAAGGCGCCGGCCAACAGGCCAACTAGAACGGGCGTCCCCACAGCACGGTGCCTCTCACACGCACCCAAAAGTTTTAAAGTTCAGAGGGCCTTTCCAACGAAGCTGCCCCACCGTCGTGAGTTCGCTGCCCTCAGCGGCTCCGCCAACCGTTCATCGTCCAGGAACCTCTTCCTCGCCGCACTCCCTCGGCTCTACTCATGCGTTGCGGCTCGCCTTGGAGTCAGCGCCCAGGCCAGCGTCGTCTTCTCCGCGACCGCTTCTTCCGGCCAGATCTCCTCCCATGGCAGCAGGCAGGTCCCGGCGACAGCTCCTCTCCTACGTCGGCAGTAGCGATAGAAGGCCCCGAGCTTTTTAGTAGCCCTTACAAGGGCTCTCCCTGGATCCTCTTGCGTGGGCCTCCACCCAGTGGTGAGGTCTCCCGCTCCCAGCTTCTCTTGCTGAGTGGAGGCCATGTCCGAAAGTCGCTTCTGACACCAATGTAACGATTTGATAGCGAACCACACAGTTGTCCAATCAAAAGGTTTATTTGCTGGGAACGAGAGCTAAGACAGACACAGACCAAGACCAAGACACAGAACACAATGCAAACAGGGCAGGTCAAGCACGCACACACACTACACATACAGGGGAGGACGCAGCCTCCCACACAAAAAGGATCACACACGAGGGAGAACTAAAAGGGAAACATGTTACAATAAAGACGCTAACATTACACACAAAACTAAGGAGAATAACGACATAAACCCTCCAAATGTTCGCTCTCGTATCCCAGGATCCCCTGCGCGGGAGAACGCGAACACTGTCTTTTTGCGCCGACGCTACAATACTGTAACACCTTTGAATTTTCCAAAGGCGGCTGGAGGTAGTTTTCTTAAATGCGTAGATTTATTGCCTATTCTCTCACAGACTATTGGGAAAACAAACACTCAAATAAACGGCACACTCGGATTTGATCTTCTCAGCTTTGACTAAAATGAATGAATGTCTTAGAGCGCCGTTCAATGACGCCAGGCTCAGGGTGGCTCACCCAACTTCCATGGCCAAAGGGGTTTACGATCTCCTTGGTTTGGGAGCCAGCCAATCCAGGTGAAGAACCACACATCAACCTCCTGGCCTTCATCGGGTAGGTCATTTCACCAACTCTTTCCACCACACACGCTGGTCTATCGCATGCACAGTTCAGCTTGGGCAACCGTCCCTTCTGCCATTTGGGGCCGTTTACCCAAACCAATTGCCTGCCCTGCACTGTGGTGGCCATACAGTATGCCCTCCTCTGACCAATTTCAGCTTGGATGGCCTGCTGGCAGGCAAAGTCATGAGCCAGTTGGTAGGCATATCCCAGTTCCAGGGGAGTAAGGATGGGGTCTATAGCTCTCTACCCAACATGAGTAGTGCTGGAATACATGCTATGGATTTTTGGATAGCACTGCAGCTTGCCTAGAGAACCAAGGGAAGCTGAAGGGCCCCAGTGTCTCTGGTCTTGTTGCACACACAGGGCTAGCTGAGTCGTACTCGTGAAGGTATGGTTGTACTTTTCAACAAGCCCATTACTTGGGTGGAGAGAGGTGGTCCGGGTCTTCTGGATGCCCAACCCCAGGCCTGGAGTGGCTAAGTGGGAGATTCGGGAGGATTCCCGGTGGGCCATTAGCATTTTTGGCCGGTCTGAATATCGTGAGCTTAAATACATGAATATTGTTTCCGAAGTTCATTTGCTGCGGCACTTCAGCAGCCTCGTCACAGCCCTTGCTCGCAGTTTCTTAAATATTAAACAAGTAGCAAAAGCTGTTCGGAAGTCGCAACCAAGTCTATATTTGAAATAATTTAGGAGAGTAAATGAGCGGCCCCACCTCCAATGGCACTGCCCTGACGAACTCTCACGTGTGCAGACTACAGACGTGTAGTAGGGTATAATTAATTTTACTGTAAGGTAATAATAACCCCATAAATAACTCAAAAGCCCTTGAAAGTAGAATATCATTAAAATGTGTGTTGGGTCCTCCTCAAATGGAAGATCTAACATTCAGTTTCAGTGTAGCCCTTTTGAGAGAAACTAGAGGAGCGTTCAAATTCGGTAGAGACACATGAGAGAAAGTGTGCATTTAGCCTACAAGGCTTGTCATTTGGTAGCCTAGAAGCTATCTTGCCTAGCTCGGGTAGGCTATGTGCAGAAATAAAAAACGGACTGGAATTGGTGAGTATTCAAGTCATATTTTTAAGTTCATGAATTAAATTATTTCCAGATAGTCTAGCAGCTCACCGTTGGCTTGCGAGCTGGAAAAATTAAACTTCAAACAGGCTAATCACATTCAGTGTTCAGAGTTGTTGGGCGGGCTCTGTGTGAATTCCCTGCTACTTGAAAACAAAGAAGATGGATCCTGCTGCTGGCCAACAGCGCGACACGAGTTAAGTTTTTTTTTAAGTTGGCAAAAGTTTGATCAACTAGCCAACTAGCTCCGCTGGTGGGAAAACGCATGGGACTCATGAGTTGTAGCGCTATCCTATTTCGTGCAGAAGGGGAATTTGAAAGAACAGAACTGTTTATCCTGCCCCTCGGATTGAGCACAGTGAATGGTGAGTTCCCAGACTCTACATCTTGATGTGGGTCAGGCTACTGTCAAAGATCTTGTGCAAAAACAATTACAACCCCCAAGGGCCGCTGGAACTGGGAATTTCCCAGTAAAATTAAGTGTCCCACTCCTGTCACCCCTGATGAGTGTGGAGTTACATTTACATTTATTCATTTAGCAGATGCTTTTATTCAAAGTGACTTGCAAATAATGTAATTATATTACAAGGGCCATTCTCACCAGAACAACTCAGGGTTTACACCAGTTAGCCCATAGCTAGCCTATAGCTAAAATGGAGCTATAGGCCAAATAATACCACTTACCTGTGATAATGAGTTTTGATTGGACCAGACCTGGCCTGGAAGTATCAGCAGCCAGGATTGAATCTGGAGAATCAAAATATTTACAGAAGATATTGAAGACTGACTTTTTCCAAAAGCAGTTCATCTTCCTTGTTTCTGTGACCTCTGTGTCATTCCTTGTCATCCGTCTGGCCATTTATGGACTGTGCTTCCTGATCCAAACTGACCATGGTGCCCCTGTTTATGCCATGAATCTACCAATCTCAGATGTCCTGCGAGTCCACACTGCATTACCTATTCATGCATTGTAATTCAGATGCCTTACTGATTTTATTCTTTATTTAAGTTTGCCATTTGATATACAGGAGGGAAAGTAATCTGACCGTCCCCTACTGGTTGCGTTCCTAAAGCTTAGCAGAGTTGATAGGATTCTACATAGCTCGTTTTTTAGAAAAATGATATCTCGGCCCACACATGTGGGCTTGTAGCCCCACTACACTTGACCGTGCTGAACTACTTCAAATTTGTGTGTATGATTGGGGGTATGGCAAGTTTCGTGGAATTTCATCCATGGGGGGCCATACAATAAATTAATGTAGGTGTACATTTAGTGACTGCACACCAATTGGCTTGTAGGTGTTGTTGAGCAAAGGGAATATGCTTTTTTTTTTTTATTATAACAAGATTTTTAGAAATGTGTCTGACCTTGTTATAAGTGAAAATCTTCTTCTTCTATTGGCAAATCTGTCCAGTGAAAGTTTCTTGTTTTGTGGAAATACTAGGCCTACTTAAAGAAGAACTATGCAGGTCTGGTTATTCCTTCGCTGTTTCTGGGTTTTCGCTGGATTTGGGCTCGCATTTTTCACAACACAGCTCCCCCTGCAGCTTCGGTAGCAAGTGACTGCTATGCTAAACCCCCACTAGCTAGCGAGCTAGCCATCAAGAAACCAAGCTAAACACATACAGGGCTCACAATAAAACGGTCGAGCAAACACATTGTTGAAGAGACTATCAAACCACATTACAAAAACAAAGTTCACCCAAGGGTAGGCTACTTACTATTTCAACAGCAACAAAGCCAAGTCAGCATCTGTTTTGCAGTCTTCTTCGAAACTACAATCTGACTACATTTTCGAGGCGCGAATGGATACCTCCGCTAAGTTACATCCGGTTTTCTTCGGACCGGGAACAGAAAGTTGCATATTCGTTTTTTCCGCGGAGAAGCGATAGGGGGAGACAAAGCACCCACCAAACGACCCAGACCCAGAACGACTCTCAACCTGCATAATTACTGTAAGGTAATTTTTGCTAAAATTGTTGCATAGTGCTTCTTTAAAATAAGGTAAATTATCTTAAGATTTGCCAATAAAACAATTAGATTTTCACTTATAACAAGGTCAGAAAAACTTAAATCAAGTGCAAAAATGTCTTGTTATAAGGAAATAATATAAGTAAATAAGCATATGTTCACTTGATTTAAGGTTATTTATGTAATTTAGATTCTAGAATTCTAGAATTTGCATGCACACGACACACACACATGCACACACGCAGGCACACACACACACAAACACGCACATACCCCCCCCACCCCCAATAGAACAAGACGATTTTCACTTATAACAAGATCAGAAAAACTTAAATCAAGTGCAAAAATGTCTAAAAATGTCTTGTTATAAGCAAATAATAGGAAAAAAAAAAAAAAAGTGAAAATATTCACTTTAGGTTAGAGATTTAAGGTTATTTATCTCACTTAGATTCTAGAATTGTGCGCACGCACACAGGCACACACACCATCATCATCATCATCGGCGGACACTCGTGGTCGAGTATGTCGGTCCTCCTTGGTCCTTATGGGTCTTCAGGTGGGCGAAGAGGCCAATCCTGGACCCGCATAATTTGGGGCAATGTGGGCATGGGTGGGCAGTAGCGCTTGTGGGTTTGGGTGGAGCCTTTTTGGTGGATTACCTCCCCAACACATACACTCTCACAAGCGAACACACACACACACACACACACCCACACACACATAGAGAGAAGCAGACATATACAATACACAAAAGCAAAAACACACATGCACACACTTATTTACATACACAAAAGTTGCAAGAGTAGAGGATGGAGTAGGAAATGGAGACAAATTGACAAGTGTGATTTATTTTTGCATAGAGAATGTGCAGGACCGAGTGGCGGTCATATTTTGTACCACTAGTTTTAAGGTAAAATAACTGCATTGTGTTGCTTTCACATGACATGTGTGAAGTATGATCGAGAAAAACAGATTATGGAAAGAAATTTGTCTAAACCCACCCACCATTACTGTAACTTCCCAAGTCATTAGCGGCTATTTTCATTTAGAAACTAATTGTGTGCAGTACTAGATCTTAACACTTGGCGGGGGAGTTGGTTTGCTGTTGTCACCTGTGATTTGAACTCAGTCCAGTATACTCTGCTTCCAGAGTGATCTCACTGGCAGAAAACAACGGGAGAACTCCAACATCAAAAATAACAGAATCTTCAGTCAAATCTCTTCCACACATTCTTTTATTTGTAAATAATAAAAATGAACTCTTGAATATAAAACATACACATCATTTGAGCCACATCTGTTGTACAAACAAGAAATGTTGCAGTGAATACCTTCTATTCTGTTTCAGTGGAACACATGATTTGTAAACAATCAGTATTCTTAAATAATACTGACAAAGGAAAGTAGTCAGCCTCGACGGACATCAAAGTAAACTCATCATTGGTTAAATATGAAGCGTGTGAGCTTGTTTATTTGTTTGTTTGTTTGTTTGTTTTCTAACCAAGTGTTAAGGGGATAGGGATACTAATAAAGCAAAATAGATTGGTGGCAGTCCAATTTCCTATGTTTAACATTTGAATTGTTACTGTGTTTAGGAAAACAAAAAAAAGATAGAGTGAAAGAGGCGAGAAAGAGGAGTGAGAGGAGGAAAGGAAAGATCTGAAGGTGTCCCTTAGTGGCCTTGGTACCGATCAACGGACCGAGGTGACAGATTGACTGGGCCACAGATTGACTGGGCCACAGAGTAAATACAAGCAAGTACATCACTGACTCGTATCAACATTACTGCATGTGCATGTGTGTCTGTATAGGTGATCTTAACTTGGATACACTCTTTTTTTAAATATATATCTTTATATATATTTCTCTATCCTGTATTTTTTTCTGTATAATCATAATTATACTTCATATATAGATAGCTCTGGATTTTTATACACATTATTCTATAAGTCTGTTGTAGTCCCTCTGTAGTAAACTAGAGCAACAACAACACCTTCCATACGCACAGAGGGACTTGTGTTTGCTGAGTACAACAGACAGTACAGCACTTTTGATCATCAACAGGGATATCTTTTTTGTTGTTGTTTTTTTTTCTAAAAAAAAAAGGAAATCTAAAAAATAAAACATTTAAGAAAAAAATGTTCCCCCAAAGACACCGAGCCTCAACACAGGGGACAACGAGCAGGACGGGACCTGGCCAAACGTCCACGTGTGAAATGAATGGCTTCAGTTCATTGGCTAATCTATTCATTAAATACGAGCAAACTGTACAGGTGCATGCAACACACAAGCTTGCCTACAGTATGTGGAACTAACACACGAGTATGTTCGTCTCTTGTTATTTTTTTTTTAAATTCTCATCCGTCTTGGTTTACAAAATGTGCATGCAGTTCGGGACCGTTCCAGAGACATGCTGGCTCCTCTGGCGAGAAGGAGAGGGTGGCCTTTGTCGTCTTTTATCTCTTTTTTGTATCGAGAAGATCTCTGGACAAAACTCTGGTCTAAACACAACCTGCATTTTACTGCCACATTTAGATGAGGAGAGAGGGGTTATGTGTGTGAATGCTGATTCTTGAGAAACACGTGATACAACAAAACGAAAAGTAGAAAATGAATGGCTTTAAGAAGAGGGGACAAAATCAAGCTTTTTCATTTAGCCTGTTATCTGTTTCTCAAAATGCAATAATTTTCTAATACTCAAAAAGAAAAGTCCAAAATCCAAAAAAAACAAAACAAACCAAAACTGTTCTTGGATTGTAAAAGATCATCAGCGGACCATTCCTGTAATCATATCTGACCTTGATTGGCAATTGCCAAGGCAAAATCACATGTCAATGTGACTGTGATACCATTCTGTGATACCATGGCAACAGCTGAAAGTGGTTTATGCTGAAACTTGGACTGAACATCAACAACCTATTGAAGGACCAGGGCCAGTGGCTTTGCAAGGTCGAGTGCACTTACACTATTGTGTGCACTTGGAACACAATATTCTAAAAACTAAAAGGGAATGACTGATAATTAGACAAATTAGAAAACTTACGGAAGAGGCTTCCCATAACTGCTCAGTATGTTACTTATGTTTGGAAACAAATGTCAGGAAACATAACACAGGTCTTCACATTCCACGCGTGTATGTGTGTGTGTGTGTGTGTGTGTGCGTGCGCAATGTATGTATGTATGTATGTATGTATGTATGTATGTATGTATGGTTGTATGTATGGTTTGTCTATGTGTGTGTGTGCCCCTGTACCAAGATACAAGTACAGTGAGAAGGCAAAGCAGTTGGAGAGATCTTCTGTAAACAGACTTGTTAAGGTCAGCATCTACCATAGGGGGACCGGGGCCTATTGACATTTGACCTGTGGTACAACCCCTGGAAAGGAGGGGTCTCTCAGTCTTACAGTGGCCTGCCTCACTTTCTGTAGCCCTGTCTTGACTGTCCCAAACACACCCACACTCCTTATATGGCAAGGAGGAAGAAAGAACATGATGATGTCACTGACACTGTTGACCAAGAGTCAGCCATCACTACTTTGACTGACCAGTTTGATTGTTTAGTCACGGTGACTGAATGGAACAAGGTCACATTCAGCATGAATGAAGCCAGCAACAAAAAAACAAAAAACAAAATAAAATCAAACCTCGACAGACCTGCAGAGAAAAGACAAAAATGGCAAAGAGAGCCAAAATATAAGGGGTGGAGAAGTGATTGTCAGGCTCCAGTGAAAGCTTTGATCGTGATTCTGGTTTGTCTCTCAGGGCTCTGATTGTTGCCACAGGTGTGTGTCCTTGGTCCGCTTAGGTAGACCTGGGGGGGTGGGAGAGGGGATCCTGCCTCCCCCTTCACTAGGACCGAACGCCTGGCGGCACTGAAGAACTATCGAGTGATGTTTGGGAAGCCCGTCGGGTAAGTGGAGCTAACGTAGGGTCCACCAATGAGGAAGGAGGAAAGAGTTTGTACCAGCCAATCACTGTGCTTGAAAGGTCCAGCTCCTTCAATAGGATCTGTGCAACTCCCATAAAGCATTTGTGGTCCATTCGCCCGTAGTCGCCCCAAACTATGACCTGGGAGGGATTGAGTGGATATTGTGTCAACAAAACACAAACAAATCCAGTAACGTTAATTAATAGCAAACACATACACTGTAAAACAAAAAGCTAATAAACAGGAAAACTGCACATTTTGTGCCAGTACAATAACCGCACATTTAATGGAAAGTTAATTTAATGGAAAGTTCCTTAAAATAACAAGAATATATAAATTAGATTAATTTTACAGACTCAATTTCCGGATTAAAAATGCAAGACATTACATAAAGAGTGCACAACAATACATACAGATAAATGACTATCCCAAGTGATTAAAGCACATACAGATGATTGCTCCAATGTTTCCAAAAGAAGGAAGTATATCTTGAGTTGCTTAGTGTAGGGTCAGTTAAGGCCATTATAACTGAATTCCTTGACTCAGTTAATCGACACATGAATCTGTACATAAAGTTCCTCAGCACAGTATGAAAGGTGAGAACACTACCAATCACTAACAAATATCTGGCACTTGACCACCTTGGACACCACAACAAGATTCTAAGTGCATCATTATATGTCACCTAATGCTACCCCCATACATCAGAAGACTTTAACAAGATTTGGGAACGATTCTTGAAAAATTGGAGTATTTTAACTAATGCTTTATTTATTAACTAATTCAAGCTTTACTGAAAAGACTACAATCTTTCAAGAATCTTTCCCAAACCTTGTCAAAGTCTTCTGGTGTAAGGATGGCTTTAATTGTATTCAACTTTGCTTTACTATAGCCACGCCACAGTAAAGCTGTACATTTACTTTTTCACAGATCTTTACAGTATAGACCTCATTGGGGAGAAAACATGGCAAACAAACCACTGAGGGAATATAACATTTAGAGAACTGACCTGTAAAACTTTACCCTGCGGACTCTCGTCAAAAAGCAGCGCTTGCTGGTATAACGGGTCAAGTGTTTTTCGTGCAATCTTGGTTTTCTTTTTGGCTTTACACACCCCGTTATCCAACAAGTAGACCTTGACATAGGGAGCTGTAAGAGGAGAGACACAGAGGCACAGGCTTAGTAAGAGTGACCACAGCTTCCTGTGAGATACAATCCGGTTAAGTTGTGATGCAATAATGTGCCGATAATTCTTTTTCCGGGTCCAACTGAGCCCAGAGCGGCTCGTTTTTCCTATAGACAGTAAAATAAACTATTTCTTTCCGCTATTTAAAGTAGCCTACAAGAACATTTTCACGGAGGCCTGGACATTACCCGTGATTATATCTAGATAGATAGATAGATAGATAGATAGATAGATACTTTATTGATCCCCAAGGGGAAATTCAAAGAAAATTCAAATTCATCTTCTGATCGCACAGCTACAGTAATTATTCTGTTCGAGTCAAGCGATTCTTTTTTACCCTGACTAAAACGAAGGTGATGGTGATAAGGTTTTACAGATTGTGAAAACAGGCTGGCGGCACTAGTAGACTTTTTTATACGAAAGAGCTGTTAGGCTGAAATGACATATGATGTCAGACCTAATAACTGAATACCAGTTAGAGGCAGGATTTATCTCATGGCCATGAGTTTCTACATACAAAATATAGCCTGTCCTCTGAGACGTCCATGCAGACAGGAGGAGAGCTCTCACCTGGGAGGTTTTTGGATCCTGGTTTGGGTGTAAGGCCACGGGCCCTAATCACCTCCACCTCCAGCTGACCTTTCTTGTCCATCAGGCCAATCTGGATGTCTCCTGTAGGAACGAGAGAGAGATAGAGAGAGAGAAAGAGAGAGAATATAAAAAGAGGATAAGAGAGAGGGAGAGAAGACCTTCAATTAAAAACTGCTTCTAAAACTGAAAATAGATGTTCACTTTTCTAACTACAATTGTGTTGTCAAAGCATACAAAAATAAATACAGGTAGATAGATTCAAAAATAACAATGATATTATTACTATTAATAATGTTAATGTTATATAAAAAGATAATGAAGATAAACAAAACTAAATGTTTTTTTTCCTACAATACAGGTTTTGTGTTGAGTCCCTGAATCCTATGTGATTATTGTCACTCTTCCACTGTTACTCACCCATGGCGGGCGTGGCCAGGGTTTGTCTCCCCACCAGCTGACCAGGACCCAGGCCGTCCAGGAAGTCGCTGAACTGACTGTCAGCCCCGAGCCTCATCCCTGAGAAGATCAGACTGGACACACACACACACACACACACACACAGACTGAGTGGCCCGTACTCACCAAGCTGTCCTGGCATGCGGACCATCCAGCAAGCACAACAACATCGTCAAAACACACTGGGAAAACTCCAATGTTACGCTGCGCATGTGAGATGATACTGAGGCTCTGGTGAAAGGCCTGCGTATTCTGAGAGCTCTTGCAAGTGAAAAATCGGAAATGCAAGTGCTATGTTGAGCACACTGAAAATTGGCGTTCTCCCAGTCAGGAGAGGAGATGTATCAAGGCAACTTAAACTGAAATATATAATAATACTGCAACATGCGATTTGATGTGAATAATGCCATTTTCATCAACCTTTGTCACATTTTACCTTATGTAAGTTGATCCATCCAATTCTAGTGAATTCTGATTTTGTGCAAATTTTGTGCAAATTTTGTGCAAGTCTTTCCACTCTGTTTAGGCAGTGGGCAATATTTGACTACCATTGCCACCACTGTGTCTCTGAGTGAGCGATTGAAAACAATTACCACCAGCTTCCAGCTGACACTGGGCTCCTTGACTTGTGTTAACTTCTCTGTGAACAGCTGCCTTCTCTGGCTGAGGCCTGATGGCTGACACATCAGCAGGGCCCAAAGATGGACAGAGCCTCAGAAGCAGCACTCCTCTCCTTTTCTATGCCGCCCTTCTTTCTTTTTCTCCATCTCTTTCTCTCTCTCTCTCTCTCTCTCTCTCTGGTTGAGGTATTTAAGACATGTCCTGCGTTCCAGCTCGTCAGCTCTGTAGTAATGCAACCTACGTTCCCTTTGAAGCCAGCGCTCGTTTCCATGACCTCACCCGCACAAGAATGCTGGGCCAGAGGTGCCAGCTGTGGTCATGCTAGCGAGCAACCATATGAGATATGAGAGAGCCCCTGCTCATACAGTTGTGTCTCTGTGTGTGTGTGTGTGTGTGTGTGTGTGCGTGACTGTGTGTGTGTGCGTGAGTGTGTGTATATGTGTGCCTGCTTGTGTGTGGTTGTATGTGTGTGTGTGTGTGTATCTGTTTGTATGAGCATAATGTGTGTGTATGTGTGTGTATGTGTACTATATATGTATCTGTTTGTATGAGCATGTGTAAGCCCGCATGTATGTATGAGTAAGTGTGTGTGTGTGTGTGTGTATGTGTGTGTGTGTATGTGTGTGTGCGCGTGCATTCAGAAAACAACAAGTGGTCTGGTTAATATGATCATAATTAGCTTCAAATGGCAGTGCCATCCCCCCACATCTGTCTTGGCATAGGCTGGCTGAAGGACTGAAGTCAGCTGTGATTGACAGCCGGCTGGACGCGGGCAGTTTATTTCAGTCTGGCCACTCCGACAGCTGTCTGGGGCAGAGGGGGCCTCGGGCTGATGGATGATGCGTGTTTTAATTATGGGATGGAGAGAGGGGAGGTCAAGTGGCCTTGAAGAAGCAGCGTGATTAATGTCCCGACAATAATGTTAATGATTGCTTTGTCCGAAGGACGGACGAGAGGGGAAACACGCTGCACAATCTGTGTTTCTTGCTGGATACCAAAACCTCTGCTGAATAGCTCGTGAAACGATCAATCAAAGCGATCAAGCCATTTCATGATCACTTTGTATAAGAAGCTCTCTGACGACATGTAGAAGTGCAATACACCAGACGTGACATGTTGGTATAACCAGCTGAGCCCTGAATGCCTAAGTCAGGATCCTCTAGTATTCAGTGTCACATGAGTCTGATCTGTGTGATGGAGCAGATTAAGATGGTACTGGCTCAGCAGAGTAAAAAGGCTGCCGTGTTCCCATCTCACTTGTTCACACATCCAGCTGGATTCTCTGTTTTCATTTTGCTTTGTCACATTCTCTCTGCAAGAATAGGGAATGATTACAAAGTAGACAAGGTCACCGCCACACCGACATAAACCATGAAATGAGAAACTGTAGCGTTGAGATTCCTATCCCAATTCTGTGCAGAATACACAATAGGAAGGAAATCACGATGAATAATGGGAGTGACGACGACACATTCAGCAGTAAGTCATTCCATGACCATTAAATCACCTTCGTTTGGACTTATCAGAAAAATCTGCCAGCTGAGGTCCACTCACCCCATCATATCCTGGGGAGGACTTGTATTAAGTAAAGAGTAGTCACACACTTTTTTCTCTTCCTCAACATTTATTTTGATTAAGTTATACTTACTTATATTATAAATAATATATATAATATATATAGTATATGTATTATATACTTACTATATATTATAAATACTTACTGGTATATAAGTATTATTTACAATTTACAACAAGTGTTAATACATACCGGTAGTGAGAAAGAGAAAAGAGCATGCAGCCACTCTGTCTTTACTTATGATGGCATCCTGGTCAGCACCTTTATCCAGGTGTGTGTTCTATAGCTATACTTTTTCCAGGACTTTTACTCTGAAACAGGAAGTGCTGACTGGACGCCCATACTCACTTCCCCTCAGAGCTGTAGCTGTTCATGCTGCCGTCGGTGGACTCGCGGCTGGCCTGGCGGGCCATGGCGTTGCGCGGGTACTCCACCGCCATGCCCGTCTCCTGGCTACGTTGGATACCACCCTGACTCCCCTTGGTCTTCTGCTGCTTCTGGGCAGCTTCTAAAGGGGAATCACACAAATACAAAATGGCTGGTGACATTTGTGTGTGTGTGTACTCATATGCACACACATACACTGATACACACACACACATACACACCATCCACAACATATTGACAGAGGAAACACAGCTAATGGTTAGCCGTGGTTTGTTAGCCAAACTTATAAGTATACTCTTGATCCCATGAGGGAATTTTGGTCTCTGCATTTATCCCAATCCGTGAATTAGTGAAACACAAACAGCACACAGTGAACACACAGTGAGGTGAAGCACACACTAACCTGGAGCAGTGAGCTGCCTGCTACAGCAGCGCTCGGGGAGCAGTGAGGGGTTACAGTAGGTCCCATGCTCAAGGGCACTTCAGCCGTGAATGTGGGCATGGGAGAGCAGTGCTCACATTTTTCCTACTGGGTCGGGGATCGAACTGGCAACCCTTCGGTTACAAGCCGAAGCCCTAACCAGTAAGCCACGGCTGCCCCTCAACTTGCACCACAGGAGTTGACCTCAACTTGCACCACAGGAGTTGACCTCAACTTGCACCACAGGAGTTGACTTGCCATACGCATGTCAGCTCCTGCAGTGCCTTCGCTTGCCTATTTCCACAGACGCATCCCATCCCCAGCCCCCATCCCAACCCCACCCTTGGCAATTGATGGCACATCGTTCAGAAGAACTAGCAGCTCTAGAGGATGCAAATGGCACGCTTGAGAGGGTTCTTGGCCAGGCTGGTTTGTTCCAGCCCAAGAATGTTACAAAAGAAGCAAAGTGCAGATTTTATACCCCACCCACCCACCTGCACATCATGCAACCGTCAGTCAAAGCCGGCAGTCTGGTGCATGAAAGGCAGACTGAACAAATTGTGGCGAAGGCCTGCCGTGAAATCTCTTATGAGCTGTGTGTGTGTGTGTGTGTGTGTGTGTGTGTACGTGTGTGTGTGATAGGCACCCAATATTAATTTGCCAGAATATTTTTAGAATGTGATTTATGGGGAACTGAGGGCATTTTTGAAATACAAATACAAATAATTGTACAAATTCTGAATGGTGTGAGTGTGTGTGTGATAGAAACCAAATATTCATTTGCCAGAACATTTTTCAAATGTGATTTTTGGGGAGAACTGAAGGCATTTTTGAAATACATATTGAATGAAGTTTGTATGTGTGTGTGTGTATGTGTGTTGGGGTGGAGGGGTGCAAGGATATGTGTGTATGAGATAATAATAGATAAACACACATATTTAGTGTTTGCCAGGCCTGATTGGAGACACATGACCTGTTGCAATGACTCATCGGAGCTCGCTGGCTGGAGGCTGCTCCGTGCCCTTGTCAACCCAGACAAATGAGCGCAATCTCACGGGCACCTAAAAATACACAGCTCTGCGTGAATCACCGCGCTTGGCAGGACGCTGTCCGGTCGTTCCCACTGGCTCACTGCTCTTTGCACGCTTCTTCAGGGAAACAGGGATATAATTATAAGCCGCCGAGATCCAATATTGTTGTTTTATGGCAGCCGGCTTGGCCGCTGCGCTGCGCCATGCCTCGACCTGTTCCTGTTCGGGATCTGATCACCATGTGAGAACCAGCGAGAGACTGGTAGTGGAACGGACCACCTGCTGCGGGCCAGCGGAGATCTTTAAAAGGACTGATTTATAGGAGCTCCGCAGCCTAGCTCGCCATCTGATTTATCATCCGATGGGCCTTTTAAGATATTATCTAGAGGTCTGTCAGTCACTGAAGCCAAGAATGCTTCCCCCCCCACTCTCCATTTTCACATATATATATATATATATGAGGGAAAAAACAAATATATATATATATATTTGGAAATATATTTGGAAATCCATTTATTAAAACATAAATAGACTGCTCTTGAAATATACGATTTTAAACAACGCCAGAAGCGACTTCAAAGGTATTCATCTACATTACATCTGATTAGTGCCCAGTGTTGATCTTGGGATGACAGGCTTCTCGGCTGCCAGTGCCTGCTGTCTTTGATTACCTATCTGCCGTATCCGAGCCAAAAGCAAGGCAGGGTATCTCTACTGCATACAATCTGAGGGACATAGATCTCTCCTCCTGCCTAACAGATGGAGAAAGAGAGACAGATGTCTTTACAGTAGGAGCTCAGAGAGAGTAAGACATGTTTCTGTGGTACAGCAGATCTAATTGGAGCCTTTTAGGCTGCGACAAGCACCCTTACAGTCCACTCAGTGAAAATGAGATATATTCATGGAATGTACTAATGAGATCAATAATAAATGTTAGATTTATGCAATGTGCTTGCAGCAGCAAAGCATCCAAGAACAAAATGTTAAGATGCTGCCTTTTCCATACTGTGCACTGCCAGACTTCTACTACATACAGTACACTCTCAAAGGCAGGTATGCCATTTTTAAAGACCCCCTTCCAACAGAAACTTTTCAACATTTTTAACTAGGGCTGTCAAAAAAACTGATTCATTTCGATTAATTAATTTGAGAAAAAAAATAACTGATTAAAAAAAATTAGTGCAGATTAATCGATTCCGTATGACCTTTGCCCCCGAGCCGTTCTAGTCAGTAAAAATTAGACTGTAAAATGAAGGAGAGAGAAGAAAACGTGCTGCCTGGATCATTGATTGGAACATTTACTTTTAAAAAACGGCCTGATGGTGTTGATAAAAAATAAAGTGTTGAAAATAAAGTCCGCTGCAATGTCTGCAGCAAGGAATTTGCATATCACCGGAGTTCATCAACTCTATAGTCGCACATCAATGCAAAGAAATAAGTGTTGACATTGAGGGGAGTGTTAATTTATTTTCATTGTGTCCCCTAGGTTATATCTGTGGCCTGAAATGCCTTGTATGTGAAAAAAAAACTTCTTCCCGAAGCACTTTATTTTGAATTTATTTGAATTTGAAGCACTTTGAATTTATTTCCTCAGTATATTAGGTCATATCATAGATTATTATGGCAATTATTTGAACAGTGAAAATAATAATAAAAGAGTTTTTGAACTTTAATGTCACTAATGCTGATTATTCAATGATTCATTTGAAGTTAAATATTTAAAATACTTTTACAGCAAAAATTATATATGCGATTAATTTAGATTAATTAATCACAGAGTATGTAATTAATTAGATAAAAAAATGTAATCGATTGACAGCCCTATTTTTAACATGTCCATTGGGTGCTTTTTATGTGTTACAGCTCATATCATGAGTGAAATAAAAAGTAAACATGTTTGAGTATTTCTCATTCAGATGGGCAGTGCATCAAACTAATGAATCAGAAGAGCCTGTTGTTGTTACATGACAATGAAGGGAACCCAATCTTGACTGACTTGCAGAGTGAAGTTTTCTAAATATTTTTTGAAAATAGCTACCGCATTAGCACATTTAGCAAGCAAGCTAATGTGTCAGAGTTAGCAGCCTACATTAACATAACACTGTTGATTGCTATTTGATGATAAGTACCTATTAGCCGAGTATCTACTATACGACCGTTGAGTTTGTTGAAGACACTACAATTCTGATGCATGAAATTATAGGAGATGATTTCTTTTCTTTTGCATTTTCTTCATGGAAAAAAACCCATCTTATTTCCTCAAAGGTACATATATTCATGACTTTTTCTTTATGAGTTGATCAATGGCAGTAATGGCAGGAGTGTGACTTTAAGGAATTGTCTACTCTCTGATCTGTAATAAAAAACTGGATTACAGATTAGGAGTCCATCCTAAATGAGTCTTATCTAGCACAATCGACGGCATAAAGAGAGACACATCTCTGCAAACACTGAGAGCTGACAGCATGGAAACTGAATTCTTGTCAAAGGAGAAGTCAAACATGCACGAGGAGGACAAATGGTTTCAGTGGGTCATCTAAACCACGCCACCGCTGCCATATAGGGCATACGGAGTTGTCAGCACACACACATGGCCATTTGAAAATGTAAACACAAGAGGGTACACAGTGTGTCGCTGACCCTGTAAAAAAAATCTTGGTTTATCCAGTGCCCCGTAGAAACACAGTTTCAGATTCACAGTTCCAAACAATATGCTGTATGCTTAGAACTAGTCTACCTGCAAAACATCAAAAGTGTTTTCTATTTTCTACATCTAAAAGGGTTATTGAGGTAGAGATACCAGCACAGATGCCAGCTTCTGTTTAATTTCACAGGGATTTGTCCTTATCCCAAAACTTTGCTTTGCCAACTCTGACTACATCATTGGCAACAGCCATGCCAAAACATGCCCATACTTAATTAAATATTGTTTGTCAATCATGTCAAATCAATTAAACAGTGCAAGAGAACAGTTTACTCAACAGCGGTGGCATACACATTAATCTATCGTCGAGATACATGCAAGAGTGTACGTGATTGGGCCACGCACGTAGGGGGCAGTGACGGCTTGCCCGATTGGCCGACTTGCCTGTCTGGCTGAGCTGGGAGGTGCTGCGGCTGAGGCGGGATGGCAGGCCCACGATGGCGACCACACGGGCACTCAGGCTGGAGCGGCGCTTCTTGCCGCTACCGTCGTTGCCGTCGGCTAGCATGCCCAGCGCCGTGTCCGACTGGCTGCCGTCGGTGCGCTCCATGGAGTAGATCTCGCCACTCACGCTCGTGCTCTTCTGCATGCTCCGGCCCGACGGGCGCATGTGACGACTGCAGAAAAGGTCAAGTTAGGAAGAAGTTACGCCAGAGGTAGTACAGGGGAGTCCAACCAGCATCCACATGACACCCAGGGGTTATAGTGGGGGGGGAACGGGGAGAAACGCAGTTCCGCCACCTCAGATAAATTAATAATAAATATATTATTTTATACCAACGATATAGCGCGATGATATTGTTCAAATAAATGGTGAGTTAATTTTTCACGTGTACAGAGGTGACCAAGAAGCTAGCAATTCTTGTCCAAAAAGTATTGCTACACCATGATACTCAATATGTTGTCCAACGGTGAGTAATTTTTCCCCGTTGCACCGACACTGCCAAATCCCACTTTAACCACTGATGACACCCAATGTTGGGGGTTTATATGGAATCTCAGAAACATTCAGAAACAGATCAACAACATCCGTGATATCTGCCCACCTGAAGATTTTATCTCAGAGATCCAAAAAATAAACAGATAACACACACCAGCAGTGCCGCTGACAGATTTACAACCGACTGCACTGATTTTTTGATTTATCATTCACAAAAAGAGAGAGGAAGTGCAAGCTTTGACAAGAAACATACCACCAACGCACACTGGCTTTTCATTCCTCTCATTCTTCATGACTTTTTATGAGAGCTGTGTGAATTTTTACACACTGCTTCAATGACCAGAGAGAAGGGACTGGAAAACGCATTGACCAGTCTTAACTTTTGTTAAACAATCTGTATCATTTCTGGTAAAGGATTGAAACACAAGTGCTCCATATCAGTATAACAAGGGTATTAAACTATATTTAGTCTCTCAGGGCAAATCCACACCACTTGTCAAACTGACAAGAAAATCATAACACACACACACACACACACATTACATTACACATTACACACATTGCCACATTACATTCTCTGTCAACATCCATTTATAACTATTCATTATAAATACAATCATGTAGGGACACAAATTTCAACCACAACACAAAACTTTTAGGGGTTATATTCACACCAGTGAGGTGTGAAAAATGACCTCTTCACCAATTGACCTTTTGACATTTACCTCGAGTCCCCTTCATCCGAGTGCCTTTCCAGCAGCTCGTCATCTGTCCCATTCACTTTCCACGTTATCCTCCTCTCTCTCCTCTCCTCCCCCTCACAGCCCTCTAAAGACTTAGACCTGAACAAGTTGGCCGCCACACCAAGAGCGTGTGTACGTGGAGTGGACACAGTAGCGCAGGCATCGATCACACAAATGGTACCAAGAACAGCATGCATGCAGTAAAGAATGAAAAAAAGAAACACATGAGACCGCTGCAGGAAATTAAAGAAAAGCCATGATGCCAAACAGACGATGACACAGCCAAAACAGATGATGCCGCAAAAACATGCATTGTATCAAATGTGTGCTAGGATCTCACATAATTTATACAGTGATGGAAAAACAAAATCGCAAAACAAAAACTTAAAGCTGCAGTTGGCAAGTCTGACAGATTGACAAAATTTTGAATGTTTACAATTCTCATGCCCCTCGCCCACTACCACCGAGCACCCTCTCATCGAGTTTGTGCTCGTCAGTGCGCACCAGACTGCACCAGACTGTGATTGACAGTCAGATCTCACACAGCCCTGCTCTGATTGGACCAGAAGAACTGGGAGCTGTGGATTTTTGCAAAACAAATAGGTGAAGGTAGAAGTGCGGGTTTTTTTCTAAAACTGGCTGATTTATGTTGTTCTTTTGGAGCATAGTGTTGGTTTCAGTGAATATGATAAAAAAAAAATTGCCAACTGCAGCTTTAAGAGGGCTTAATTGCGGAAACAGAAAGCAATATTGAATATAAGGCCCAAGGCACTTCCCAACAATCGCTCTAGTCTGAGGAAGAGTCATGGGAACATCACTCGAAACATCACTACAAGTAAAAAACTCTTAAATGGGAGCTCCCTAGCGTGTGAGTCATCTCTTATGTCTTATCCTGCACCCATCAAAATGGCTTCTGGGGATGTGTGTGTCCTCTCACTGTTTTTCTAGCTCAACTATCATTGTAACCAGTAATGTCCAGCGTCTGTCTGACCTGAGTCTCCCTCGGGGCCGTTCTGACTGGATGGACATGTAGCTGGTGCTACTGATCCGAGAGGCACTGCTGGCTCGAGAGATGGCTGACACATCGCTGACATCACTGTCCGAGGACTTGTGGGATACGTTGTCACAGCTCCGCCGCTGGTCTTTGTAAAGCTGCAGAGGTGAACGATGAACGAGGTTATTACAGTATATATACTATAAGTATATATACTCTTTTGATCCCGTGAGGGAAATTTGGTCTCTGCATTCATCCCAATCCGTGAATTAGTGAAACACACTCAGCACACAGTGAACACTAGGAACTAAACAATGTTATTTAACCAATGTACACAATTACAACGGTTACAGATACAACTCAAGTCTTGGCCAAGTAGAATACTAAATAACAGCTCTAATAGAACTGTGAAAACATGAAACATCATGTTAAAATAATTTCCTGATTTTTTTCTGCATGCAGAAAAAATACAGAAAGTTCATGCACTAATAAGAGAAATACTGAAAAAATACCAGCCCTTGATATACTGTACACTGACTATGAAGAAGTAGGTTAAAGGACAGAGGAGTCCATTCACTGCTCACCTCTTGTTTACTCTTCAGCGCCCTCTCCAGGTCCTGGCTGGCACTGGAGGGGCCTGGCGTTCTATAGGAATGTACTTTCATCTTTCGAGCTCGCTCCTCTGCTGCGAGGGCTGCAGGGAAGCAAAGGCATTTTCAAACATGAAATTGTATGTTACAGCTCAGTGAGCTCAC
>NW_027468620.1:13451524-13454024 GCF_046254945.1 Alosa pseudoharengus | reverse complement strand
TGGTGAGTACCTTTCTCTCTCGGGCGAATAGGATTTAGACTCTGGCCTCAGACAGTTGGCACTAGCGCTCCTAACCCTGTCAAGAGATGGCTGCAGATCACTAGGTTCACAACATGCCCGTCCGATGGAGGTGGAGAGAAGAACGAGCGAGGGAGCGAGGGAGGGAGGGAGGGATAGAAGGAAGGAGGGAGGGAAGGAAGGAAGGAAGGAAGGAAGGAAGGAAGGAAGGAAGGAAGGAAAGACAAAATAAGAGATGACAAAAAAAGGACAACAAAAAATAAATTCATCATGTTAGATAACAACTCAAACTTGGACAGGTTTATCTTAACATGGTGGTTAAACCAGAGTAGAGAGATGGCCTTCAATGACATGAGGTTGTTGACTGGTATGATTCACAAGTGTGTGTGTGTGTGTGTGTGTGTGTGTGTGTGGGTGTGTGTCTGTGTGGGTGGGTGTGTGTGTGTGTGTGTGTATGTGTGTGTGTAATCAGTGTGGACTCACGCCATTACACTGGGGTATTGAGAAATGAAAACTCAAATAGTAAAATAGTATAAACCCTAATAAAGGTTAATGGTCAATCATTTGCCATTGGTTATATAGGACCTAAACAGTGGGCTATGACTTTGGGCAAAAGTGTCCACTGATGAATGTAAATGGAAATCATGGGTCAAGTTAGTATGCTAGTCTGCTAGTAAGTAGCATGAGCTATCTGATGAGTATTAGTGCACAATTATAGCGCAAATTTTAGTGCATACTGGTTCATGAAGGGTAGGTGCTATCTGCTGCCTCATTACTGTGGCACACTGGTTAGTATACTTCCCTTACCGAATGGTAATCTCGTCTGTAAACCTGAGCACACGGTGAGTAATCGTGCTGCGAGTAGCAGTGACCCCATTCGACCTCAGTCGAGACTTGGTCTTTAAGCATGCAGGGAGAGTTGAGCTGTGCACACACACACACACACACACACACACACACACACACACACACACACACAGGGAGAGAGAAGCACACATGCACTAAAGAGTAATCATGCATGCGTAGAATGCAAAAACATAAGACTGCACAGATGAACATGCAAATGCTAATTTTTACAAAATTAATAGAATTAATAGAAAACTAAAACTAAGTAAAAATCAATAATTATATTCAAACAAAGTGCATCATTTTCTGTGGATTTTCTCTATAGATAATCACTTTCATTGTAGCTATGCAGATATCAGCTTTTTTAATTAAACAACAATTAAGTGTCGAGGTCTTTAATAGTTTTCAATGCACTGCTGTTGCAGGAAGAGTAACATCCACAGAAATGAGAATGTGGGGAAAGGGACATATTCTGCTCCGCTGGGTCTGAGGGGGTTGCTTTGGGATTGGAAGAGAGGAGAATGTAGAGAATGTAGATTCTCTGTGTCTAAGCTACAGGCGCAGGCTTACTGGGCAGTTCTCTTGGAGGTCATCCTCTCACATACATACGAGAGTCTGTCATATGCACTAGTAGCTCTTACTGTAATGCAATAACCGGCATAAACCATCCAGATATATACGGATATACAACAATCATTGGACAGGGAAGTTATTTTAAGAAGGAGACTAATGGAATGCAGACATACCTATGTCTGAAGCTGGACAAATTGATTAAGTGTGAACAAATAAAATAGGGCTGAATGCTACACAAATTACATAATTTGGTTCACATTTGTTCGTCATATTTGTCTATACCTAATGTGATGAATAAAAAAAAATCATGATCTCTGGACACTAGGCAAAATATCATAATAACACAAGGAAACATTTACACCGACAGACATACAGTAAGTTTAACCTTCACTGTGAATTATGGGTAAAATGGTGGGGTAAGGGGCACACAGAATTCTGGATTTGGTGGAGGTGGGGGGATGGAGGCGGTGTGAAAGGAAGGATGTATCCTAACAGGCAAAGCAGCATCCTTACCTGTAGAACTCCTTATGGATGCCATTGACTAAGAGAGGCATCTTAGGAGGAAGAGAGCTACTGTACTTAGACGAGCTCCTGCTCACGTGAGTATAGTAGTGTGCGTGCATGCAGGAAGGAGATAAAAAAAGTGCAGATGAAAAAAAAGAAAAAGAAAACTCAACTAACAACAGACAATAACTTTACTTGAAGTGGCCCGCTATGATACAAACTCATCAACACTGTGTCATTCACATGTCTACTGTACATAAAGACTATTAACACAGCTAAACATAGCACTGCAGAGAATAGACTAGAGTAGGTCCTCTTAGTCTGTCTTGCTCGTTTTAGTAGATACTATATATCTGCCATAGTTGTTATGATAGGTTTATTACACGTGCATGTGTTCTGGATTTAATTATGGACCAGCTTCATGTAAAGTCAATTCAGCGGCGCCATATTAGAGCTATGGCCAAGCGAAAGGTGACGTGGACCTGACAGACCCTGCCACCACCTTGACTTGAATGCTTACGACTGAGTGTGCTCAGGCTATTATATCGAAGATTCAACA
>NW_027468620.1:13436524-13449024 GCF_046254945.1 Alosa pseudoharengus | reverse complement strand
GCTAGACTACAGTACAAATAATAAAGACACCAGCTCTCCTCTTTTTTTCAAAATCTCAAACATATCCCAGACTGATCATGTTAAAAATGGTTCAAAGTCATGGATAAATGATAAATTGTGGTCTGACATAGTTGATAAGGACCATTGTACCAAGCAACAGGGACTATTGGGCAGATTACTGAAATGGTAGTTTCAACTATTTTTCATGCCATGACGAGGAGCTATTGTTGACTGATTATTTTGTACAAGTCTACAGGCTTCCTGTGTACATTTTATTACTGTAATCAGTTGATGTCAACGACCTCCTGAATGACACTGGAGATTTAGACTCACTGAGATAATCTGATTTTGAAAAAAAATCGAATAAAATCGAGAGCTGAGCATCTACACCTGTTCATTAATCTACCATGCATAGAGAGAAATACAAAAAGGTTACAGGTAAAAGTAAGAAATAAAACAAACGGGTTTGCGTCAGATAAAAAGAAATAACGAAAGATCACATCAGAAAGAGAACTATGTCCACCACCCCATCTTATCTTCTCCGTCTCTTTCTGCTTGTCTTCCGTCATGCACAACCAGCCGTGTACATGGAGTTCATCAGGCCCTACACTCACCAGTAGTGCAGAGGGACCGTCAGAAGACTTTTGGCGTGAATCCTCAGTAGCCATAAACAACGGGACCACTTGCTTTACATTAGGGACTGTTAGGAACATTAGGGACTCCCGTAAATTAGGCCCACTCAACCCAACCATAATTTCCCAACTATTAGCCACGGCTTATACATATATAATATGTATATATATACATATATAATATACAACATTTCTTCAGCTATGAGGTTGATACGCAGGGGCAGTATATATGGTATTAATATGGTTTTGTTTCTTTGAACTTGCATAAAACACTGTCCTTCGGTTTATACACAATGTGGCTAATACACAGGAAATTACTGTAAACATGTGCGTGAGGATTGTGTTGTCTTGAACCTCCCATAGACAGTGTAAAAGTCAGTGCTTGTCTGTGTGAATGTCACGGTATGACGTAGTGGACAAAAATGGCCTCTGTGTTGGTGGTGTGCTCCTCACGATCAGCACCGAGGATTCACGCCACTGTCTCCACGACAACAAGGGAGACCTTCATGAGTGCTGAGGGCTGGTTGTCGTGTCACCACCTACCCCCCCCCCCCCTCCCCCCGTTGGGATAGATGTCTACAAGTGTGAAGCACAGATGCAGATGCATCGTCACAGTAACTGTTGCCATGCCCCCCACCCACCTGTGGCCACTACGCCAATAGCATCATCATAATCAGTTTCTGTGATGCGTTGAGATCCTGCGTTGTGATGGATAAACACATACAGACACACAGACACACACACAACAATTAACACACAACACATGGCACACATACAGTATAAAGAGGGTGAGTGGAACCGTTGGAAAATATGAGGACAGCATATGCATTGAAACACATTTAGACAGACACAAATGAAAAGCCCATATAGACCCACAATGAGATAGCTATACCCATAACCCACCCATATAGGCCCACAATAAGATAGGTCATTTGATTCATGAAAAACTGCTAAGGAAATCATATACATGAGAACATTTATTTATCTACATGTCTTAATATCTACAATATCTACATTTATTTACATTACGTCAATGATTTTACTAGAATACTGTATATTCTAACAATTACTGAGGCACCAGTGGTACATACTGTACAGTATGTGGTTCCATCTTGTGTAAAACTGTGCAGCCTATCTCTACTTCTATAAAGATAAGAGGCCCTCAGTGCGTATACAGTATTACATTAACTTGGAAACAGGAAATAACATGTATTTTTTATGCCTTCAAATTCCTACAGTCAGCAGCCCAATGCCCATAAGATTACTGAAATAACACTTTATGTGTGCTGGACTATGGCAAACATATAATAACAAATATCTACATGACACAAGCAGGTGTAGCATACCACTTTAAAATAAACAGAGAACAACGACAGTCTCTTTCTCTCTCTCTCTCTCTCTCTCTCTCTCTCTCAAATCAAAGGAAATTATGCTTTACTGCCAAAGCTATAGGTATGAAGTATTAGGTATTGACTTCAATTAACATTTAGTAGGGTGCAGTACTAATGAAACTCTCTCTCTCACTCTTTCTTCATCTCTCTCTCTCCATCTCCCTGTTTCTCTCTCTCTTTCTCCATCTCTCTCTCTCTCTCTCTCCACACACAGACTCTCTCTCATTCTTTCTCCATCTCTTTCTCTCTCTCTCCCTTTCTCTTCACACACAGACTTACGTTGTAGCCTCTTGGCGGGCGAGTCGGGGTGAGGGTGTCTGCGCGGGAGGTATGGCGAGGGGTTGGGCAGGGGGATGGACGAGACGTCATGCGTCTGCAGCTTGTACGAGTGGGGCTTGTCGTCCAGCAGGGCCGTCTCCAGCTCGATCAGGATCTGCAGCAGCACACATGTTAGCACACACACACACACACACACACACACACCCCTCACATAGAAGCCATCACAGCTATCTATTACCCGTAAACGGCCATTGAGTTCGCATCCATTAGCGGGAAGACACCATGATGCTCCAAATCATTCAGCATTTACACACACACACACACACACACACACACACACACACACACACACACACACACACACACACACACACACACATACACAAAAAGGCGAACGTATAGGAAATGTAATTCCAAATAGATCTGATTTTGATGTAAATTAGTGATTTTTTTAATTTGTTTGATGTGATTTCCTGTATTCTGGTGCATTTTGGGGATGGCCAATACTAAATTCAATCAGATTCATAGCCTACATCCTGATTTGTTGATATTGAGGCAATGATTCCATGCAAAGGCTTGGGCTTCAGGGCCCCCTGACCCCTTGGGCCCCTGGGCCTGGGCCCGGTAGGCCCGTGCAGTAATCCATCCCTGTATGTACGTATTATATATACTGTGTACATATATTTAACAAACCTGGAACATCCTCCTCCACAGTACATAGAGAGTACGCCTACATGTTTAGTCATGTAATCACACCCAAGTGCAACCTTATAGGGGTTGGCACGAGGTCCAGACGGAATGTTACACAAGCCCTACATGTGAGTCGCCATCGGCCTAGCCTAGCGCACAGCCTAGTGAGTGTGCCACCCCTGAATCCCGCCTGAGTTCCGTCCATAACTCGTCCCGTGGCGGTGGCGGGTGTTTGTTTGACACAGGCCTGGCTCTGGAGTGCTCTTTATCCACGGGACGGGCTGACCTAAAACAGGGCCTCTGTGTTTATAGATTTAAAAATAACAGCGCCGGGGACGGAGAATGCCAGCGTCTGAGAGTAGACAGAGTGGCAGCGAAGATGAGCCATATGAGAGCCCTAGAGAAGGGACAGTTATGTTTTAGTTAGTGATGTAGTTTGGGATGCAGGCTCCTCTGAGGGGCGGTGTGGTTAAAGTTCTGTGTCATCTGTGATGTGCTTAACGCTTATATATTTGGGAGAGTTTTGAGAAGAGATTACACTTCTTCGTAACTGCATTCATATATTGCTTAACAGAGCATAGGGACACACACACACACACATATACAAGCATGCACATACACTCTGACACACAAATATATTGAAGACACACACACACAGACAGACAGATAGACAGACAGACACACACACACACACACACACACACACACACACACACACACACACACACACACACACACACACACACACACACACACACACACACACACACATACACACACACACACACACACACACACACACACATACACTCTGACACACAAATATATTGAAGACAGACAGACAGACAGACAGAGACACACACACACACACACACACACACACACACACACATACACACACCTCTCCCAGGAAGTCACTCTCCTCCTCCTGAATTCTGGGTTGGTCCCATATGGTGATCTCCAGCATACGTTCTCTGAAGTCACGCCGGTGCACGTGAGAGTATAGGAACGTCTGGTTCCACTTGGGTTCCAGACTCTTTTTCACTGTTTTCGTTCTCCTTTTACTCTTATCACTGGAACACACACACACACAATGTTTATTAGAAATAAACATTACACATACAGTACATAGTACAGTACATGCAACAGTGAATGGGACCATGGCATGCTAGAAGAAGCTGTGCTGAACTAAAATAAAGTGTCCAACCATAAACAGTATTTTTTTCAGTTTATCAGTTATTTAGTCTCACACTTAATCAGTATTGATGTTATGATGTGAATACTGTACATTTGTTTAATGATGATATTATTTTAATAATACAATATATTTTTATATTATCATATTACTATTAAATACACCATGTAATACAGCAAGAATATAATGCTCTTACATACAGCATACCAGCATATCTCCACTTACTCTCCATAGCCCAAATAGAATTAATGCAATGGGTGATTTAAGTGACATTAGACTGGAATGTGCGGGAAATGTTGTGTACCTGCGATCGGGCAGGAAGTACATTTTGACGTAGGGGTTCCTGGGTCGACCATCTAGCCTGGCCGGCAGATCGATGGCCTGGAGAACGTTGACTATCAGCTGGTGTCCAACCTTATCGTACCACATCTTCATCTGCAGAGACGAGAGTTTAAAATCTATCATCACACAGCACACACTCCTCAAATATTAAGCCACTTCACATGCATCCTCATCCAGTCAGGTGCATATCTATTCCAAGAGTTTGGGTCCAAAATGCTACAGTATATCCTCCATTTCAATGAATTTTCATAAATCATTTTTTCATAAATCATTTTTTTTACATTTTGTTTTCCAAGTAATTTCAGTAGAACTGTAATTGGGTATTGTTGTTTGATTTATCTACTTAATCTATACACAATTAAATGACATGACTTTTCAATGGTTTTAAAAATGGAGATATATCGTTTTGGAACCAAACTCATTTGCTGGTGTAAAAGATAGCATCAGTTTTCATATAATGTTTCTAGTGTATGGCAAGCACGGATTCCGCTGCCATCATCTTGCTGCCTCTTGTGGGACAGCCGTGGCCTACTGGTTAGCGCTTCGGACTTGTAACCGGAGGGTTGCCAGTTCAAACCCTGACCAGTAGGAACGGCTGAAGAGCCCTTGAGCAAGGCACCTAATCCTCGAGCGCCACTGTAGCAGGCAGCTCACTGCGCTGGGATTAGTGTGTGTGCTTCACCTCACTGTGTGTTCACTGTGTGCCGAGTGTGTTTTACTAATTCACGGATTGGGATAAATGCAGAGACCAAATTTCCCTCAGAGTACTGTATATATACTTATACTATACTGCTTGCTTCTCTGACACCTATTTGAACTTCATCCTGTTGGTACATGTACATGTATGCATGTTGGCATCTAGGCTGTGTATGCTGGCACACGCTACTAAGAAAAGACATATGAGACACCTTTTTAAGCTGACTTTGATTTTATTGACCGCAGAGCTCAAAGAACTAAACCTAAGGTTACAATAATTTTATCCATGATGTATGACTGTCTTGGCACATTGGGAGGCTTTTGCATTTAGTGGGAGGAATAATACTATGATAAAAATTCTGCACAATGGGCGGCAGTGGAGGTAGCTCAGGAGGTAGAGGAGTCGTCCAGTAACTGGAGGGATTCCTCGTTTGAGCCTGATTCCTCCTGACCCTGTTGAACTGTTTTTGAGCAAAACACTAAACACCAAAGTGCTCCCAATGAGCAGGTTGGTGCCTTACCTCCTCCATCAGTGTGTGTATGAATGGGTGAATGTGCATAAAATTGTAAAGCGCTTTGAGTGCACGGAGGAGTGGAAAAGTGTTATATAAATGCAATGCATTTACCATTCACCATTCACCATTTACAATTACATTATGACACAGGCTGACGTGACCTGACAAAGCAGATCTAATCCAAATTACAAAGCAGATCTAATCCAAATCATATGTGTACTGAGGGTTTGCTGCATTAATATTAACAAAAGCCATCTGAGGCACCTTTTTAGATATGATCAAATGAGCCTTTAACCAAATGACCACAGACATCAGATGACACTAGGGTAGTCTTGGGAGTCTTACAAATTGGATCTAACCCATATAACATGTGTACGGAGGGGTACGTATATCAGGGACTTGAGCGTATTCTGTGACGTGGGTGACTTACTGAGAGCTGTCTGGGCAGGGTCTGGTACCTACTGTATATCAGGTCACGTGAGCGTATTCTGTGACGCGGGTGACTTACTGAGAGCTGTCCGGGCAGGGTCTGGGGGGCGTCCCGCAGGCCTCCGGGGCTGGACGGGGAGAGGATAGAGATGACGGGCCGCTCCATCTTCTGGGACTCGAAGGAGCTCGAACCTGCTGGAGCGTGTGGAAGAGCAACAGGAGGTGCGGTCAGTATCCGAGCAGACAATCAGTCAACAGAGAGAGAGAGTCATATAGACGACCTGATCCTCCACTACACAAATCAGTAACTGAGACTTAATAAGGGCCAATTGGAAATCCAAAATCAAACAAAGATCATTATATTAAATGTATAATGTTATTTCACATGGTTGTTATAAATACAACATTATTGTTGTGTAACATTAAATATTATTTAGTCCAAAACATCTTGTGGATATGTCAGGTCAGGCTTTGTTAGTTCTTGGTTGCTCCTGTGACTGAATGAGAATGGTGCTGTCAACACCGACACTACGGGAGCAATATTGTAAGTTCCTTCACATAAGTGTCTGCTGGATAATATACAGCATTCATGATGACATAGTATATATCATTACCTCATAGAAAATACAAATATGTAAAATATTTCTTTCAGAGGTTGCCTGCAGCATTCCACAGCATGCTAAAATATGGACCAATTACCGGTATGTAGTTAGTGTATATGTTGTGAAGTCACAGAAGCTAAGAAATTAATATGTCAATTGTCTATGACATACAGGTATGCATATACGAATTAAGCAAGTGTGAACAACAGTAGATGTATTTTTGAGCATATTTCAATGATAAACAGAGTTATTGTTGTGGGATATGTCTTTCTGAGAGTTGTGTTTGTTGTGTGTTGTTATGAAAGAGACCCTGGGGATTAGGACAGAGCCCCAGAGATGATGCTTACTAGATTCTAATGGAGGATGGGATGTTTCTGGGATTCTTGGTATGTCACTGAAAAAGAGAGGACAGGCAGTGAGCAGCACTGTGGATTTCTTAGTGAAGTCTTTTACATAAAACACACACACACACACACACATATTCTCTTTCTCTCTCTCACTCACTCTCTCTCACACACACACACATTCTCTCTCTCTCTCACAAACACACACACACACACACACACACACACACACACCAACACATTCTCTCTCTCTCTCTTTCACTCACTCTCTCTCTCACACACATTCTCTCACTGTCTCTCACACACACACACACACACACACACACACTCACACACACACACACACACACACACACACACAATCTCTCTCTCTCTCTCTCACACACACACACACACACACACACACACACACACACACACACATACACACACACACACACATGCCTACCCCTCACCCACTTACAGGTAAACAAGCTATATCATACATTGGATATATAGTAATATAGTAGGTTTGAAGACAGGAAAAGTGGCGAATGGGATTTGCATCGTCTGTTGTCATGAAAACGGCATAACCTACAGTCCACTACTCTGTGCAGTAACCATCTGTATCATTCCAGGCAACATTCCTCTTTTTTATATGAATCTTTACAGTTACATGCCTCCACCATAGCAATTCCATTAGAAATGCTCTACTTGCTAGCCTACTTAAGACAAACGTCCGCACTTGGAGTTCATTGAAAGGCCACATTATGGGTCTGGCAGTGGTTAGTAAATGGTGATAATAATAATAATAATAATAATAATAACCAGGCACAATCGCATTCTCCAGCTTTTAAATCCAAATGGCTTTAAGCGGTCATTGGCGGTTACTGCAGTCGGCCAGTCTGAGGTCTACAGGCGGAGACATGTGGAGCGGGACTGTAAAGGGATGGTGCAGGGGTTAAGGGTCAGAGGTCAGGGAGCAGCATGGAGGGGGGGGGGGGCAGCAATGAGAGGTTCCTCTAGCAGTAAAGTAACACTACTTACTAAAGCCTTTTATGCACCCTTCGCAAGGTTTTGGAGAGAAACCAACACACAAATCTTTTTTTATCAAAGGTAAAAACCAAACCTCATATACACACAAATAAACATGCCACAGGTTTCATTATGCTCATGCCTGTCAAAATTACCTGTTAGAAAGAAAACAAAACTAAAGCAAATCTCACAGAGACCTTTTTATTTTGTTGTTGGATCTTTGACGATCAAAAGGCATAATTTATTAACATCATGAACACAGCATAATGATTGTAAATCTTTTTTCTTTTTTTTTTACAAATATTAATTTTAATATTAATGTCATGCAAACTCATGCCTTATATCTAATATCTTTGAAATCTTCACACAAATAACCCATCTATAGTCTCTAGTTCTGTGTTTCGCTGACTCCGATGACCACTGCTTACTTGCTGTAGTTTAAGCTGGGGCAGCTCTCAGCTCACTTACCCAATGGGCCTGGACACCACCAGCTCCACCTGGGGCTCGGACTGCGAGTCCAAAATGATATTGTAAACTTCTTTCTTAGTTGCTCCTGGCAACGATTTTCCATTCCACTGAAGCACCTCATCACCTAGGGAAACAGGAGTGGCACCTTGAACATACATAACGAGTTCTGTATACTGTACACTGACTCAGACTTATGGCACCATATGACATATGGGAGATGGGAGAGTCCAGAACACAGTCTAACCGGCATGGCCACCACACCTACCTTTTAAAGATGCCACCAAACAAGGAGCATAAGACACAACATAAATCAGACACTGCACACTGACCAACCCTGCGTGATACCACTGCAAGGCTCACCCATTCTTCAGCATGACATTTGATGTCCATTGATAAGTATAAGTATATATACTCTTTTGACCCCGCGAGGGAAATTTGGTCTCTGCATTTATCCCAATCTGTGAATTAGTGAAACACACTCAGCACAAAGTGAGGTGAAGCACACACTAATCCTGACGCAGTGAGCTGCCTGCTACAGCAGCGCTCAGGGATTAGGTGCCTTGCTCAAGGGCACTTCAGCCGTTCCTACTGGTTGGGGCTCGAACCGGCAACCCTCCGGTTACAAGTCCGAAGCGCTAACCAGTAGGCCACGGCTGCCCCCAATCAATTGTCGTGATTTCATGACTTTAGATGCCATACCATTTCATGCTATATGTTGCTAGGCTGCCATAGTGTTGTAGTGTTGTTATGGCAATTGCTTATTATGGTGCAAATATACTGTTACATCACTGCACACACTGCACACAATTCCTGCCATGACAAGACATGTTATGTTGACCACATGAGGCGAGACTTGAGTTAGTTACCCATTCCAATCTACTCACCAGCCTATACGCCTACCTCAGTCACTCCCACTCCAAGTCTAAACTTACTGGTCTCTGGACCACTTAATGACCACACTTCAAAGGGAAGACATGAATGTTGACGGCAGGGGACAGAAGTGAGTGTGTGTGTGTGTGAGTGAGAGTGTGTGTGTGTGTGGTGTGTGACTCACCTGCGCGTAGATGGCCCACCACGTCAGCCAGGCTGCCCTTCTTTACTTTGGTGATAAAAGCCCCGAGTCGGCCCGTCTCTGTGATCTTTCCACCGACCACCTACACAAATACACACACACACACACACACACACACACACACACACACACACACACACACACACACACACACACACACTCAACAATATGCGTGCACACACACACAGGCATATATATGCACATTCACATTCACATGCACATGCATGCATACACACACGCTCACACACACACACACACACACACACACACACACACACACACACACACACACACACACACACACACACACACACACACACACACAAACACACACACACACACACACACAAATACCCCCCCACACATACACACAAACAATTATAGGTTTTGATTCTCATCAAATTCACTCATCAAATCTGAAAGAAATTGATTATTTGTAATCTAGCGGCATGATGCTACTATGTGATTCATAGTGTGAGCGTAGCACATTTCACATATAGTCTTTTTAAAAAAGTACAAACTCACAACGCTAAGTAGCATGCTGTTAACAAGATCAGCAAACACCAGTGGGCTTTTAAAAACCTCTATAGCCACATTTTAGTGTAACAGGTTGTGATTTGCTGGCTTCCAGTACAAGAACACGTGATTGGCTGGGTCTGAACGTAACATGATGTAATTGGAGTGTCAGCAGAGGTGGGTAGCTGACCTTTAACCCGAGCATGGCACCGGCCTCTTTGGGCATGGTTGTCCTCTTGGTCAGAGTGATGCGGCCGATTAAATGATCACCTTCCTTGGATGGCTGCCATGTCACCGGATGCTGAGGAGAGCGAGGCTTCTGAGATTTAATCCCATCAAAGAGAGAGAGCGAGAGAGAGAGACAGAGAGAGAGGGAGTAAGAGAGACAGGCGGAGGGAGAGAGAAAGAGAGTGATAGGGAGAGATAGAGTGAGAGAGAGAGAGAAAGAGGGAGTAAGAGAGACAGGCGGAGGGAGACAGGGAGAGAGAAAGTGATGGGGAGAGATAGAGTGAGAGAGACAGATAAAGAGAGAGAGGAGGGGAGAGGTGCATCTAATCACAGCATCATGCATTTTAATGGTTATTTGACTTTCTCTATCTGTGTCTCACTCTGACAAACACACACACACACACACACACACACACACACACACACACACACACACACACACACACACACACAAACATATACATATACATATAACATATAACACAGTACATATACACACACATCTCCATTCTAAATGACCAGTATACAGTGCACTTACTATATGTCAGTGGTTCTCAAACTTTTTCTGTAATTCCCCATTTTGGAGGTAGGGAATTTTCAAGACCCACCTGACCTCATCAACCCAGCACATCAACCCACCACATCTGTAATGTTAAAATATTTTTTTTCGCATTTAGATTCCACGTTTAAACATTTCCGCTGGATCAGATGTTATTCTAATTCATATGTCGTTCTGTTTATGACTCTTATGTTTGTATGTGGCTATTTTATTTTTAATCTACTGTATGGTCTTCCGTCAAAAAAGAAAGACAAAAAAAAAGTCCTCCTGTTCATGACGCTTCACTTGTCATGTCTCTAGTCTCTATGCCCGCCTCACACTTTGAGAACCACTGCTATGTGTGTGCACACACACACACACACACACACACACACACACACACACACACACACACACACACACACAAACACTCTATATTGCTGTACAAAGAAAATGCTTGGGCACTTACATGCCATGCGGCTGGATCCAGAGGGTAGCACTCCCAGTCACCTACCACAGAGTGCACAGAGAGAGAGAGCACGAGCACACACACACACACACACACACACACACACACACACACACACACACACACACACACACACACACACACACACACACACACACACACACACACACACACACACACACACACACACACACAGAGAGACATCTTAGTACCAGAAACAGGCATAGTCTGAAGAAGGCAAGTGTATACACAACATGCATATCTGACAAGCTGTCCCCTAACACCACATGGTCCTGGGCACTCTGAAGGCCTGCTGTGTTTACAGGTCTACATCCCAGAGTTTACTGAACATCTCTGGTCTGAGACGGACCACCCCTTGGCAGGCTGGCAGACTGAAGTGTGCCCCTCTCCACGAGGCAGAGCAGTGATGGTGCTGGTGGAGGAAATGGAGGTGGAGGCTGTGGCAGGCCTCTTTGCCTGACTGCTGTGTTTATGCAAAGCCTGAGACACCTAGACATAGGCAGGTATATACCCACAGCCACACCCACATCCACACCCGCACACCAACACCCACATACACGAGTGCACGCACGCGCACACACACACAAACACACACACACACACACACACACACACACACACACACACACAGACACAGACACAGACACAGACACAGACACACACACACACACAGACACACACACACAGTTACACGTGTTCCCCTTGCTCTACATATATATTTACACATACATAGCTACACTTGTAGATTTGTGGTCTGTGTTTATCATGACGTTGTATCTATTTATATTCAGTATGCTTCATGAGAGGATGGCTTGCTTCCGGAAAGCAGGGACCCACAGCACTGGTGTCATAGAACAGACCCATACTCATCGAAAGAGGGAGGGGATACATAGAAAGTGAGGGGCCTATTATCGTGGTCTAAAACGCATGGTCACTAGTCAAAAGCTTATTTAAATTTAGTAGGATGTCCAGTCCACATTGGGTTACCCAATTATCAAATGTCGGGCGGATAGCGCAACAAGGTATTCCTAGGTTTGTTTTAGGCGTAACATCATTTAA
>NW_027468620.1:13421524-13424024 GCF_046254945.1 Alosa pseudoharengus | reverse complement strand
ATATATCAACTGTGTTGGTACACACTTATTTCTCTTTGATACAGTGGCATAAACCCATTAAAATGAAGTTTACCAGTTAAGTATTTACCATTACATATTACATGTATGTTGTGTCATTGGTGTCTTGGAACATGTCTGCCATTACCCTACATACTGTAGTACATGTATCAACTGTGTTGGTACACATGTATTACTCTTTTGATACAGTGGAATAAACCCATTAAAATAAAGTGTACCAGTTAAGTACTTACATCTACATATATACATCCTGTCAATGATGTTATGCATCCTGTAATTGATGTGTTGAATCGTGTCTGCTGTTACACCACACAGTACATGTGAATTAGTAGACCTGTTCCAAGACAAGACCTGTTCCAGTTTATTCCACTGTATCAAAGAGTAACAAGGTTGTAGCAGCACAGCTGTTACATGTACACTGAAGACAATGAGGCCTTGACTGGAGCTAAGCATGCTTTGTATGTCAAATCTATCATGACCCGATTTACCCCATCCAGCAGGTCTCAGGTCAGCTCTTTGCCTCTGATGAAAATTTAGGCAAATTGGCAAAGTTTTGTAAAAGCACTCAGTATTACAATGTAACAACTATATGTAGGTACCCACAAATACATTATGCAAGTACAATGATAGTACCTGATAGTACATGTTGTTACACAGGTTGTACCACTGTACCTAATTAGGTAAGTACACTGTAACAGCGACACATTAAAATAAAGTGTTACCCTATATATATATATATAAGTTCTACTAAACATTTAATTCAATGAGAAACCTATAAAAATTATCCCACGCTAGCTAAAATAGCACTATGGGGGCTAACTGGTGTAACCACTCACTAGCCATCCATTGGTCAACCCCAACCAATCAAAGCCTATCTCTCTCCCTCTCTACTTCTACTGTATCTTACACTTTCCCCATTCCAGTGTCTCTCTCACACTCCATCCTCAGACTGAACGCCACCCACCTGAGATGTGGCTATTGATCTGGTAGAGTTTCCCTGTGCCTGTTAGACAGGACTTCTGAGAGCAGCCTTCCCTTCTGGTCCTCAGGACCTCCTGACACCTGATCTGAGGCCAGCCGAGAGGCAGGAGAAAGGGGAAAATACTGGGACAGGATTCCCCTTTCACTGCTCAAAGGGTTGGGAAACCTAAAGTTAAATGGAGACGAAGGAGTGATATCTTTCTATTCAATTTTAATTTCAATTCAATTTAAAGGCTTTATTGACATGAAAAAATTGTGTTGTCAAAGCGTACAGAGATAAACATAATAGATAGATTAATAAATAACAACATAGCATTACTAATAGCAGTCATATTCTATGCATTTGTTTAAGTTTGATGACATTTACTGTCACATTGTAGCTTAGATTTCATCTATCATATTATATTATATTATATATTATATATATCCTCAAAAGGACTTTGATGTAATAATGTTTAATTTTGTAAGGTTGTGTTTTTCTGGGTCCATGTGTTCCCTATCTTTCCCCTCTCTACCTTTTACCTCTTTACTGTTCTCTTTCCCCCTCTATCATTCCATCCTTCCCTCTTAGCTCCCATACTTCTTTATTTCTTTGTTAGTCTCTCTCTCTCTCTCTCTCTCTCTCTCTCTTTCGCTCCCTCCCTCCCTATCTTTATACCCACCTGAGAAGTGATTCCCCACCCTCGGTCTGTCCTCTGCTGGGGTGCTGTATGACTCACCGTGTGTCACCTTTACTTTCCCTCCGGCCCCCTCCATCCAGACCTACTACTGCGCCAACGATAATGCCACAGTCACCATCTACACACCATCACCCCGACTACTGTGCCAACGATAATGCCATAGTCACCATCTACACACCATCACCCCGACTACTGTGCCAACGATAATGCCATAGTCACCATCTACACGCCATCACCCCGACTACTGCGCCAACGATAATGCCATAGTCACCATCTACACGCCATCACCCCGACTACTGCGCCAACGATAATGCCATAGTCACCATCTACAATGCCATAGTCACAATCTACACACCATCACCCCGACTACTGCGCCAACGATAATGCCATAGTCACCATCTACACGCCATCACCCCCAAAATGTCACACAGCGCACAGTCACACAGTCAACAGGCCACAATATAACAACACCGTCATCCAAACAATCCACACAATCCATGTTACAATGCAAACATTGATTTACACTCTTAAAACGAACTTGCGTTATTTTTAATGTTATGCGTTAATGCGTTATTTTATGTCCGTGTCCAGATAGGGACAACACAGTTTGTGTTGTTTCCTTTTTTATTTGTTACACAATGTGTTAGAAACAACACAACTTGCGTTGTTTTTTAACACATCTCTGCGTCCAGATAGGGACAGCACATTCGTTTTAAGAGTGTAAGTAATCAGGTGATGCCACGCAGAAATCCACACACCAACAACCAGTATAGCAGTCTTCAGCTGGTTGAAGCCAGATGCATCACAACCCTGAAATCAAT
>NW_027468620.1:13404024-13411524 GCF_046254945.1 Alosa pseudoharengus | reverse complement strand
AATTTGGAAGGTTCTAAAATATGACGATATGCTTCACTGAATCCTTCTCGTTTTCTTTCATTTGTCCAGCTAATTTTTCCATTGAAACTAGCCATTTATGATTGATTACAGTCGACATTCTGAAATGTCCTGCACGATCAAGGCCTAATTAAGTTATCAAGCAGCCACTGTGTCAGCAGCATGAGTGCTGACGGTGACGGTGCGTTTCTGATGTCAGATTATTATGTAGGCTAGCCTACTAGACTGTTCTCACGTTGCACGGCGATGAAAATAATTAAGCAGAGGGGAGGATATCAAGACCAGAGGGGGGGAAATCCCACCCATCCCCCCCTACAAATCGCACCCTGCACACACGCACGCACACACGCATATACACAAATTCTATTTTCTCTCTATCAATTACTTTTATATTTTTCTTTGCCACTCACTCTCTCTCTTTCTCTTCCATGCCACTCTCCTCTGCCTTCCCTCCCTCTCTCTCTCTCTCACCCTGTATCTCTCCCTCTCTCTCTCTCTCCCTTTTTCTCCCTGTATCTCTTTTTCTCGCTCTTGGTTTCTCTCTCTCTCTCCCCCCTCCCTCTCTCCTCATCATAGGCCCTGTGTTAATTAGCCCTGTGGATGTGGCAGTGCCGTGGTGCACAGGAGCTACAGTAAATATCACGCCGCGGGAGTCGGTCTCCAATTTTAGGGGCCCTCGCCATGTGGGGCCCGGCCGGCTCCATGGAGATGCGGTGGCAGCCTGGGCATCACGGGGCGGCCCCGCGGAGAAAGACCCCCACCTCCAGCCGGAGGGGGCCTCTGCATGCGCCGTCTAATGCCCAATTAACCTTTCCCTGATCCGCGCCAGGCTCTTTGGTCGAGCCTGCCTCCATCCTCCACCACCCAACCACACACACACACACACACACACACACACACACACACACATACACACACTCCTTCCGTTTAAGTGGCCTCACACCCCTTCAATCCTCCTTCTCCACCCACCCTTTCCTCAGAACACATACACACATACACACACACACACACACACACACACGCACTGACGTTTAAAGGCACTTTAAAGCATCTTGTATCATAAAATCAAAGGCAGATCTCTCACATACTGCCAGCCATCACTATAATACAAATTTAGATTACAAAAAATGTGCCTGAGATGCTCGTGGGACCAATAATCACCACGACTGGATGTTCAGCTGTGTGTGTGTTTGTGATAATGACTCGGGAAACTTCTGAAAAGGCCAACATCCTACACTGCCAATTATTTTGCACATGCACAATTGATGTGGAGTGTAAGAACAGAGATTGGAGTTAAGAGTCAGACATTAGTTGGAGAATTCCTGTGTAGATCTGCGTCAGGAGAGACTTAAGGGTCATTCACACCAAGAACGATAACGATAACGATAACCATAACGATAAAAGCGTTCACACTGAACAATGATAAACAAAGTCTCTCCTTGTGTTAATGAATGTGACAGTTCTGATTGGCTATTAGTTTTTTATCGTTCGCTCTGAAAGTGATCCCCAACGATATCGTTCTTCATGTCGTTACCGTTATAGTTTATGTGTGAACGTCGTCATTCATAATAACGAGAATGATATTTGTTTATAGTTATTGTTATCGTTCTTGGTGTGAATGGGCCTTAATGGAGAACTGGACATATCATGTGACTTGATGAGATATAGTAGTTATATATACATTCCTTTAAGGGTTGGTGAATTATATACTGCATTTTGTAATCTGTATGTGTAAAGACTTGCCTTTGACACTCAATGATGAAAGCAGGGTGTCCATAGACAATTCATTGAAGTTATGTCTTGAATGGTGTGGAGAATTAACGAGAATAGGACTGCCTTTCCTGTTACAACCCCTCTTCCAACACCACCAGAACTTAACTGAAGTATGTGTTCCTTTCACTGTGTTAACTAACAAAATACTTCAAGTGCAATCATTTTGTTATTCAATTCCACCTACAGCCACACCAAATTCCTATAGCTAATGTCTACTCTATAAGTTTATAGACAACCAGATAAGAGTTTAATTGTTTACAAGTACTGTAGGCCCTAAAGACAGGTCTATTCCATATATAAGAGTCATATACAGTACTGTACATTATTTCAATGTCTGAGACAATGGCAAAACTGTCTGATCACCTGAGATACCCAGATGGAACATGACAAAGAAGGTGAACTGAGAGAGTCTGACCACCAAGTCATTAACTCTCTGGGTCTTTACTCGTGCAAGCCAAGCGAGGAACAGCATAAACACGATTGGTCCTAATTTGAATGATGGGCAAAGTGCATGGTCTTAAGTCTTAACTAAAGCTAATTTAATAACCAGGCAAAATCTATTTACAACTTGGCAAAGGCAAGACCTTAACACTAATGAGTCAGCTCAATGCTCCCATACAACAACACAACAGTAAAACAATAGCTATTGCTCATGCACAAGAACTTTATTTGTTAATAGATGTTTAACCCTTAAAGGTGTGGGTTTTGGAACATTCTATCCAAATGGCTCTGGTTGAACTCAATGAGCCCAGATATTCTTTAGAATGTTAATTGTCCAACATTCCGACAGTACACCTTTAAGGGTTAAATTTGGGCCCTCTGCCTCCTTACTCATGCAATCCTACAGAGGAATATAACAGACACAAGTTGTCGTTGACCTCCCTGTCGGGTGAGTGTTTTTTGACAGTGGTCACTCACGTTGTTGGCACGCAGAGAGACCCTTCCCCCACAGCGGGCACAGAACTTGGTCTGGCAGTAGGAGCAGACATTGCCGCAGCCATCGGCGAACTTGGTCTTGTGGCATATGCCACAGGTGGGCGCGTCGTCCTTGGCCTGACCCGACTGCTGCCGCGTCTCAACGCTCACTTGCCGACGCACCTGCTCCTTATAGCTGGAAAACTGCTGGTGCAAACTGAGAGAGAGAGAGAGAAAGAGAGAGGAGAGAGAAGGAGAAGAAGGGAGGATGTAGTTGAATGGGAGGTAAGAAGATGGACCGAAATCAGGAATAGTGGGGATAGAGAAGGAGAGGGAGGAAGAGAGAGAGAAGAGGACAAGAGAAGTCGAAAGGGAGGAGGGAAAATGGACAGAATTGAGTAAGAGCAGAGAAAGAGTGGAAAAAGGCAGACAGAGGGAGAAGAAGAGAAAAGAGAGAGGAAAACAGAAGAACAAAAGGTCAGATTAGCAGAGAGACATGACTGAACCAAAATAGCTACGTAACCCTGATATACAGTTGCTGGGGCCCGGCTGGGGTTAGGATTAGGGTCAGAGTTAGGGTTGGGGTCAGGGCTAGGGTTGGGGTCAGGGTTGGGGTCAGGGTTAGGGTCAGGGTTAGGGTTGGGGTCAGGGCTAGGGTTGGGGTCAGGGTTAAGGTCAGGGCTAGGGTTGGGGTCAGGGTTAGGTTAGGGGAATATAAAGTTGCACGGGCACAAAATGCACGGGCACACAATACCTAGTTCCCCAGTTGGTTAACTATATTTCTTTCAGGCTAGTAAGGTAAGTGATACTATGTGTTTTATTAGTTTTTCTTGTTTTTCTCCGGTTTTTTTTCTTTTTTTTCTCTCTTTTTTCAGGTTCCCCAAGACCCCAGATTTCGAAGGCCGGAATATCCAACGACCCCGCCCCCCCCCCCCCCCCCCCCCACAGAAGAGGAGGACACCCCCTTTCTCTGCGGTATTTATTTCTACTTTTAGTTCTCTTCTTTTTAATGTTTTTCATTTTTACAGGTATCTAATCTTCAAGGTCTAGTCCCCTACAAGTCTCACATACAAAACAGAAAAATGATCTCAATCAAAGGTCAATCCAACCCTCAAGACAAGATGTTCAAAATGGGCAAAAAAGTTAGATGCGGAGGAATAGTACCAACTCTCCCGTATGGGAATTTAAAATTCTAAAAACGTATAAATATTCCCTTAAGGGATTTCAAATCATGTATCCCTCCCCCTTGGGATAAAATCCAGTAAAATATATAAATATATAATGGTCCATCCCTCCACACCCCACCATTCCCACCCATAACATCAATAAAGGTTGTAAATATCAAAACATTTGATTAAGACCATTTGGATAGATGGTGTTCAATTTTTTAATCCAATTAATTTCTATTTTAAATCTTTGTTTGTCAGACCACCAAGATCCTGACTCCAAAACCATGATGGCCAAACTCTTTCTCCTGTGTAGTCTAAAATGTTGGTACAGGTAAGTATCTTTAACTGTTTTATCAATATGATACAAATGTTGTTTTAATCTCTGTAGTAAACTGTTTTAATCTCTGTAGTAAACTGTTTTTTGTTTGTCCAATATAAAGTCTTAAAGGATTTAACCATCTGCACAAAATGCACATGATTATGATCAGTTTATAGAGATCCAACACACACTGAATTCCCCAGTCGCTGATTATGTTAATCACCCAAAAATAACCTCATCATCCAATATGGAAATATCAAACAATACAATTTAAATGTTTTTAGTTTTGGGAAATAAATTATATTCTTTTGGTGAATTTATGAACAAATTCAATGGAAGACAAAAAAACACTGAATCCTCTCACAGAGTGTACACAATCAAAAGAAGGATCAGGTACCACAAACCTTTTTAACTAGTCCATATACAGTACACATTTTAAAATGAAATGTCTCACATACTTGAGAATCAACTGAACCAATCCTGTCAATCATACATCCTCTATGAAAAGCAACCAAATCAACGATATAATGTATGTCCCCTAACACATTCATAGTTATGAAATGTTATGTACATTAATTCTGATGTCTTCCAGGTACGATCGCCTCAAACACAAATGTCAAATCCTCTTTTTTTTAGTCTGTCAAATAGTTAAAGCTTTCACTTCCTTACACCACACATGTTTAATACAGCTTGTATTGTGCTGGCTGTTTGCTGCTGCTGAACCTGGCTTGGTGTGTGGGCTAAAGCTAACTGCCACAGTGGTACTCACACGAGCTGGCTCTTCGCTGAGTCCTCCTCGCTCATCTCTCACAGGCTTAACACAACAAAAACTCCCAGATGCAGGTTGCAGACCATCATCCACATACGTGTGTGTGTGCGTGTTTAAATTTGTGTACCCGTGTACGTAACATTTTAGCACTGCCCTGAGAAGCGAGAGATCAATGCTAACTAATGTCTCTCTCTCTCTCCTCTATGTGGTCCCAGCTCCCATTACACGCCTCCCAATCCCTAAAGATTAGACACACACAAACACACACACACACACACACACACACACACACACACACACACACACACACACCCCTTCCTGTGCACCCCAGCAGACTTCCCCTCAGAACCACAGGCATGCAGCTTTCACAACCAGGTTCAAAGGTCAGGGAAAGGTTGCGAGAACACAGTAAAACCCACTCAGTGAAGAAGTGTGCCCTCTCAGTCATCAAAGTTATACAAAGATGGATCACAAAAGATAAAGTAGTTAAGAGGAATTAGACCCAACAAAGACATGCTAGGTTTAAGTAAGACCAATCACAAGCAAATGTGTCACCTCAGCCCATTGTATTTCTAGTCCAACAAATAACAGTGATCAAATTTGTCCGTTATGTTAAACTGCTACTAGTATTTCAAAAACAAACTACAGTGATTGCATAAACTGATGAATTATTCTTATTTATTCCACAAACACAAGGCCTAACTTCTCAGACTCTCAGACAAGGGAGAGTAAGGATGAATGAAACACTTTTTTATTGAAAATATTTTGTATGATATTTTGTATACTGTATATTGTATGAGACTGAAAGCCAATATGATGTTATTAGCAACCTTCATCTGTCCTCTGGCAAATGCAGTTGCATGTTTAGCCCTGGACAAAACTGTTCAGGGATAGTTGGAGCAACAGTGGAACAAGTGTGATGTTTAATTCGTCCCTCCCGTAGACTGTATATATAGAACTAATTCTATATATACAATCTAGGGTCCCTCCTTGTCGGGTCACAAGAAACATACATACAGTACAAGAAACAACAATATAGTTCACTAAAGTTCCAACCACTTAAATATTTTACAGCTTATCATGAATGTTCCTTTAGATAAATTGCTGCTGGGCTATAAGTCTTTACATGAAAATCTGGGATTGTTAATAGCACTAAATGTTCTACTAAATAAGCTTTAAATCGAACCTTTACATGAAAAACACTCTTTAATAGTCAAAAGAAATCAGCCACAAATTAAATTTATATTGAACCTTATTTTTTTGTATCGCCTGTAACATTATAACTGGATATAACAGGAAGAGGTTTGAATGCTCTATGTTTTGACCTGAGGATGTCTTTCATCATTGCACTCGGAGAATGTGGAAACTGGAGTGTTTCATTCATCCCACTTGTCAATCATCCCCGGCCTACACTGCATCCAGCTATGAAGTGAATTTAAAGTTTTTTTTTAAAAGACTTTTACTGTATAAAATTTAGAATCATAGACAAGTAAATATAGACAAGTACAAAATGGTTGCCCATTAGTATTCTCAAAAAAAAAAATATATAAAACTCAGAAGTCCTTTTGGGAGAAAAAAAAGCTTAAAAACTTTACGGGAAACAGCATTTTAATGAACAAGGCAAAACAAAACTATTCTCATTGTTCTGGGAATCGGCTCCATCTACACTTAAAAGTTGACAGCTACTTAAACAAACCACAATTTCCATGGAAAAAAACCCCACAAGATGAGCATCGCATCTACTTCTGCATAAAGACATTTGACAACATCCTCTCTCTCTCACTCTATCTCTCTCCCTTTCTCTCTCTCTTTCTCTCCCTCTCTCTCTCTTTTTCTCTCTCTCCTTCAGCAGAAAATTATATTCAGGAGAGACAGACAGAAGTGCGATAATTAAGACAGCACATGAAACGCCCGCGACTCATAAATGAAACACAAGGTTATACGAAAGTGAAATGCCGCTTTTACTTCTCCTCCACGAGCAGAACGTTTTGCCTCCTCCACTCTTACCTCTCCTCCCCTCCCATCCTCTCTCTCTCTCTCTCCTCATCACACTTTCTTCTCTCCCTTTTTTTAAAACTGGCCGGTAAAAATAAACCTTTTGTGATATGCAAATGAACCACAGTGTCTACAAGCGTGCAGCACAGCAATCCACAGAGGATCCCACATTAGCATAAAAACTCAGTGTAATTAAGGCATGCAGTAGGCCTAATTAGCGCGGTGGAGAGGGAGGAGGACAACGACGCGAGTGGGATGAGACCGGGGGAGGGGGGGGGGACTTTTGCGGCACTCGCCCTCGTTCGACGACAGCTCCGTCGCCATGCCGACGGCAGCTTGCCCCGTTCGGGCGGCGGTGGCAGCAGCAAGCAGCAGGAGCAGTTTCTGGGATCTGTCTGTCTGTCCTTCTTGGAGCAACACACGGAACGCCGACGAGGGCCCGTCAGGATGGAACAGCTGTTTGTCGGAGGAGCCCGGGAGTGCCGAGGGAGCCACATATACGGTGCACACACACACACACACTGCCACACACACTCCCACAC
>NW_027468620.1:13391524-13401524 GCF_046254945.1 Alosa pseudoharengus | reverse complement strand
TGGTGGCAGTTACACACACCCTGCACGTTGTACGCAGAATCCGTAGAGGTATAACACAATACATCCCTCCTTGGGCTCCTTCTCCCTCTATTTCTACCTAAAACTTTGACCCTATCACAAATGCATATGCACGAGCGAGTAGAGCACATCTTATCGTGCTGCATTTCATGTACAGTCACTTTGTACATACCCGTGCATATTTTTAATCACTCTTTGCAACAAAATTATGCCTAAAACGGCTGCTAATGTGTTAGCACATCTGCCTCAAAAACACAAGTCTGAAGAGATCTCTGGGTAGAGACTCATGCATGGACTAAATCTGTCAAGCACAACAGTCCAAATGAGTACTAGAAATGAATACATGCACACGCGCGTGTGTCTGTGTGTGTCTGTGTGTGTGTGTGTGTGTGTGTGTGTGTGTGTGTGTGTGTGTGTGTGTGTGTGTGTGTGTGTGTGTGTGTGTGTGTGTGTGTGCATGCTTGCTTGCATACATGTGTCTGTGTGTATGTGTTTGTGTAAAGCTTTGCGGCGTTCTCTGCGGCTGTATCAGTCTCAGTGAATCAGCCTTTTGCGACGGTGCCAGACCCAAATGCAGCCCAGCCCAGCCCAGCCTGGCACCTGCACTTCCTGGGAACATTGCGTTACCCACTCGTCCTCGCCCGTGCCAAGGCTGGGCGTGCGCTAAAAGAAGAGCGACCATGGCCACCATGATGAAGAGGAACGGAAAGAGACAGAGAGAGAGAGAGAGAGGGAGAGAGATATACACAAAGAAGAAAGACAGGACGAATGGAAGAAAGAAAACAAAGCAGATGAAATAACATCTTGGCCCATTTCTAAAAGGTTGACCCATATAAAGCAGAGTGCTCCTCTGGGGTAGAGCGTCCATCTGTTCGGAGTGAAGTCAGAGAGGCTGGGCAGCTCGGCTAAGGCACGCACTCAGACGTCAACGCTCAGCCGTCCCACAGGGCCGTGGGGACAGAGGCCGGCCCGACTGCAGGGGGAGCACGGGGCAAACCGATATCAGCTGACTGCAGGGATTAGATCAGCACTCAACCCAATGCATCTTTTAAATTAACAAAATAATTAGTTAATTATTAACTAATGTATTATAAATGCTTTACTACCATACGTTTTTCTAAACTGTTACCGGATTTTATTTTGGGGAGGGGATACTTGGGGGGGGGGGGGGGGGGGGGATTTACAGGTCTGTGTTAGTCTGGAAGGTGATGAACCAAGCACACAAGAAGAGATATCCGCACACTGTGTCTTAAGCTCCCAATTTAATGGTGGATGATGATACACAACGTTTCGACCACTCAGGTCTTCGTCAGGTGTAAAAGAGATGGAAAGATGTAGAAAAGATGAACAAGCACCCTTCTTTCTCTCTATCTATGAGAAACATTCTTTTTTATGTTTTTGATGCTTAATCGCTTATGTGCCCTCCCCCACACTCTCTCTATCCACACAGAAGATGATACTCCATCTTCTGATCTGTATGCGGATGATATAACAGAAATATTTTTCCAAACTCAAGAACATTTGATTACTAAATAAATTGCTATTGGAAAAAATAACTCCTGCCATCTCACAGCTGGGGAGCTGATGATTATGATCCCATAGAGGTGTCTCTCTGACTCAGACTGTTCTTGTGACACACTCAGCCATTCTAAGACACACAAACACACACACACACACACACACACACACACACGCACACACCTCCTCTGAATGGCTGAGCTGCTTCCTGTTCTGATTATTTATGGTGCCGTTTGCATAAGCTGGTTGGCTGTGAACAGTTTGTGCTTGGCTGGTGGGGGACTTGGGAGAGGGACTGGGGCGAGGTGACACCACAGAGCAGACGGCAGCAGCTGAACAGAGCCCAGATGAAGCTACATCGGGCCACTGCTGGGGTCCAGCCACATGGCAGGGCATCTTCTGGAGCAAATATGGCCCATACAATAACTTTTTTTCTTCTGGCTAAAGAGTATAACACCGTGGCTTTACCGGGTCACAAGTGAAGCGCTCCGTTTGCGGAGCGTAAAAATAGTTTTAGGAGACTTTTTTGTCAAATGTACACGCCGCTGTCTCTTCCGGTGTAGCCAGTTCCATTGATTATACTGTAGTGGCAGCTAATTGCTGCAGCAGGCGCTCTGCGAATGGAATGTCTCAGTTATGTGCCCGGTGTATCAGTTCCATTGGGCCTTGGTCTTGTATAGAACAGAGTTGACTTTGGAACAACACTAGTGTGGACATTAGTGGACTCATGGGACAGATAAAACAGAGTTAACAGCACACAGTGAGTTGGGTCAGGTTGAGTGGTGTGTTTTGCGAGTGCTTCAATTAACTACTACCATCGTTTAAATGATAGAGAACACTATCATTCTGAGATTGTCCTCTCCACGGTTACCTCAGTGGTCACTCAGCAACTCCTCCTGTAAACACGGGCCAGATCGAGCTGGAATACAGCAGAGATTTGAGAGTTATCTGTGCAAGATCAGACCTACATCAGAATGAGATCCGTTCCTGGATTAGATATTATCCGCAATCATATGCAATCAGTCACATATATGGTTGCGGATAATATCCCATATACTGTATATCTGATTATATGTTTGTGATTGCGGATAATATCTAATGCAGGAACGAATCTGATCTCTGATCATGGGAGGAGGGTGGGTGCTCCTGAACTCCAGCCATGTAATGAGCACTCTGAACCAGTGCACAGCCTCTCATGCCTCCCCCCCGCCCCCCCCCCCCCTCCAGAAATCAATGGTCAAAAAAGCAAACGGCAGATCCATCAAACAACAATGTGAGAGGTGTCAACGGCACAGAGAGAAAATCACTCTGCGGCAATTTAGAAATTAAGCCACTTTTTCCGAAGGGGCCAGCGGCCAGTCCAAGTGATGGATTTCTATACATTGCGGACTGATAATGAATTAGGTAAAATGAACGCAGAATGTTTTTTTTTTTTATTTGCTTTTTGGCTTTTGCTATTTGCCATATTGAAAAGCTGTCTGTGCTGCCAAACAAGAAATGTCTCCCCTGGGTGCGAGCGCAGAGGGCTTTTGGACCGACTCTGGCTGCCGTCAGAAAACAACAGAAGAAGAGGAAGGGAAGGCAACCGCAGAGAACTACATATCCCAGCAGTGACCTCACAAGCTCAACCATCCTCATTCTCCGCTCAACTTCCTAATGCACCATAAAATATTCTCCATTAGGGCCCTGTCAATTAAAGAGGTGTGAGTCATAGTTCTGTTAATAGGAGCAACTTTTCCATTTTGATTTGTCACTTGATTTATTCCTTCTGAGAGCCCGGAAGATTCTTATTTTATTACAGAGCTGTTACTTCTCAGTGGTGTGATATGATTACTTTGGTCAACCATTTTGAGTCAACTAAACTTCTCTGTTGTTCTCAAATCACACCTTCAACAAGATTATAGTAACGCAATTATACATACTCACTTTCTGAGAAAGCCATAGGCCATTCATATTGTATAACTCTGTATCTTGGAATGTATCCTTTTGCTTATGACTTACAGTTTTTTTCATCGGCTTACACACAATTTTCTAAACATGCCTTTCAAACACCATAACCCTGCACCAAGTCTGCAAAACCGTACACTAATTCTAAGTGTTTGACTCAGTTTTCAATTTCCCAAAACACATGTTGCAAAACACCGCACACAATTTTCTACCTAACACACAAAAATCTAAGAGGAAGTAACTTGATTTCATTTTTCAAACACAACCTATCAAAATGCCACAATTACTGTATTCAACACTTATTCACACTCAGTCGTAAATGTACAAACACTCATTATTTTACTGAACACCGATCATTACCTTAGTATAGGCCTATGAATAGATATACTCTATATATAGGTATAGACCCTTTCAATCTGTTCCTAGAGGATTTATGGTTCAAATGTTCAGAACCAATGCAGATCTACTGTGTATTTCAACTTCTCTCTGTAGATGACATTCACTCATGTATGGAAATATACTGTACATAGAAGCCAGTTTATGAAATGAATATATAATGAAATATAATGAAAGACAGAAGAGCTTTAGGTTTTGAGCAACAGTGTTTACATAATGTATCCAAAATGTCATATTATGACAGAAGTGTTTATAATGTGAGATGAATGTTTGCTTTAGAGATGTGTTTATGACATTTTGAATGCTGTGTATCATTTTGCTTTTTGCTGGAGATTTGAGGCATTTTGCATTTTGTGTGAGCAACTGTGGGTATTATGTGTAGAGTTTTGAAAAATAGACAGTTTCAGTGGCGGACATTACTTGAGTACATTTGCTCAATTACTGTACTTAATAAGTCACTTTTTCATGTACAGTATCTGTACTTTAATTGAGTATTTCAATTTTGTTAGACTTTTTACTTTTACTCCAGTACATTTCTAGGCCAAATATCTTACTTTTATCTCCACTACATTTTGCCACAGCTGAAGTTCCTTTTGGAAAAAAGACTGTCCAAATACATGTGTATTTTCTATTAAACGAGCTAGGCTTTATATCCACTATTTACTGTACCTTGTTGACCCCTTTTCACAATATTGATGTTACCATAGCCTCACGACACCATCGAACAAATGATGATAGACAATGATAGACAATGACAGATAGATATACAATAATAGACAATGATAAAAAATCTGACACTATCTAACTATCTAACACAAAAGGGAACATATTGATTCGGTCCAAAAGTGTAAAGCCATCCACAAAGCAAAAAGTGGTTACTTTGAAGTATCTAAGGTAAGATATCACATTGGTTTGTTTTTAGGTCTTTCTACATACAACAATTCTCAGTTGATTTTGTCCTTAAATGAAGGAGAAAGGCTCAATGAATGCCTATGTCTGTGCCGAATCATTTCAACAATAGTAAATGCAACTGTATTAGTCATAATACATTTCAGGACTTTTACTTTCGATACTTAAGTACATTTGAAGGCGAGTACTTTTGTACTTCCACTCAAGTGGAAATGTAAGGAGGACTTATACTTTTACTAGAGTAACATTTGGACCATACGTATCTCTACTTTCACTCAAGTAGAGGATTTGTGTACTTCGTCCACCACTGCAGAGTTTTGAAAATGTGTGTAAACAGTTGTAAAAAACTTACCACTAACTTGTGTGACACTGATCTTTGCACACAAAGCTACATGGATGGTATGTGAAACCGAAATATTTTACTCTATACTATATGCCACATAACTATACACACTTACACAGCATATATATCTCTATTCAATACATCTAAAAATATGTGTAAACATAATTTATATATAGTATACATTAAGCATGAGTATGGCATATTTATTTGATTTATATGATTATAATGTAACTGTGTGTTTTTATGGATGGTCTATCATGTTCTGTATCTCAGTGTTGGTTAAGCTCTGCGCATTTAATTGCGGGAGTGGGTCATGATGGGTACAAAGTTGGCAGTGGCAGCCTTGTGCCACCGATACCACGGAGCAACAGGCTGGCCGTGAGGGCCTGTGTCCACGCCGGGGTGGTGGTGTGGCGGCATATGGCACCGGCAGCACACGGCCTGATTGGCAGCGTGAGGCTCCGTCCCCACCGGAACTCCCCTGCCACGGGGCTGTGTTCACTCGGCCGTCGTCCCTTGCCCATGCCAGGGCGGTCATGTGGAAGCACCGCCGACGGTTCGCTCCACTCTCTCGTCTTCTCTCTCTCTCCCCCTCTCGTCTTTTCTCTTTCTTTCTCTCTCCCTCTCTCCTTCACTCTCTCTCTCTCTCTCTCACTCTCTTCCTCTTGCTTACACTCATTCTTTCAAATTCATCCCTGTGTCTGTCTCTCTCTTACGCGTGTCACTCTTCAAATCGTCCCTTTCATCCGCATCCCTCTTTTCTTCCTGTTTGGAGCTGTGTGTGTGTGTGTGTGTGTGTGTGTGTGTGTGTGTGAGTGTGCGAGGTTCCCCTGTCTTTGGTGCTGCCATTGTGACTCCTCCGTCTGTGGAGAAACAAGGCTCCAGATGCTCTGCTTGCTGCTCTGCGCCTGTCGATCACGTCTTGTACAGTCATAGATTTCCACTCTCTCTCACACTCTCTTTTTCTCTGTGCTTTTTTTCCCTGCTCGTACAAGTCATTGGGTTTTGATATTTCTCCCTGTCACACGTCAGTGAGTACACTCCAGTGTCATCACCACACTCCTACTCATTTCTCTCTCTCTCTTTTTCTCTCACTCCCTCTTATACTCCTCTCTCTCTCTCTCTCTTTCACTCTCTCTCTCCCTCACCTCTCCCCCTCTTTCACCCCTCACTCTCTATCTCTCTTTCACTCTCTCTCGCCTTGTGTTTTCTTTCACCTCTCATTCTCTATTTCCTGCTCTCTCTCTCTTTCTCTCTTTCACTCTTCATTCTCTCTCTATTTCCTGCTTTCTCTCTCTCTCTCTCTCTCTCTTACACACACACACACACACACACACACTAACAGAGCTGAATATAAAGCACTAAACATGCAGTTATGAAAGTGAATCTCTGGCAGTCAGCGTCAGGATTGATCACACACATAAGAGCTTGGGATAAGACTTAGAAAACCCACTGGGGAGAGTTCACCAGCATGATTCACACACTTTTCAGAAATCATTTTGTGTGTGTGTGTGTGTGTGTGTGTGTGTGTTTGTGCGCGTGTGTGTGTGTGTGTGTGTGTGAGCGTGTGTGTTTGTGTGTGTGTGTGTGTGTGTGCGTGTGTATGTGTGTGTTTGTGTTTTTGTCTGTGTGTGTGTGTGTGTGTGTGTGTGTTTTTATCTGTGTGTGTGTGTGTGTTTGTGTTTTTTTCTGTGTGTGTATGAATGAGATCGCTAAGAAGCACTGCCGTTACTCTTCAGCAGTAGCCAGCCCCTCACTTCGCCAGGAGTTCCTGTTTTAAGCATCTTGTACATCTTGGGCATTCACCGAATCTAAACACAGACAAGAATCAGCCGCCCAGTCAGTCAGTCAGTCAAAGCAGCGTCACGTGACGCTGTGCCCAGCCTCGTCCAGGCCTCCCACAGGACAGATAGCACGAGCGGAACACGGAGCGATGCTGTAGCGATGCCCTCATTATGCCAAGCGAGAGAGGCAGGCGGCAGCTCCCGTCTGGGGACCGCGGTTACTTCCTCTCCCTCTCGCAGGGAGCCTGCGCTCGCTCTTAAAGCAACAGCGACCGCCGGAAAAACACAGCAGAGGATGGAATGTCCAATCGAGCGTCTACTCGCTCCTCTGCGCATAGCCGTTACGATCGCGTGTGATACTGCTTCCTGTCTCCGATGCTGGAGGTGCAGATGTGAACATCTTCTGAGTGAGACAATGTGTGAGAGTGTGAGAATGTGAGAATGTGTGATTGTACAATCATGTACTACATAAACTAGTTACTCTATTTGAAGTTTGAGTTTGGTTCCAAAACACATAAATATATTTTTTTTACATTTTGTTTTCCATGTAATTTTAGTAGAGCTGTAATTGGACATTGCTATTTGATTTATTTTTACCCAATCAAAACAACACAACTGCAATTTGATTGATATTACCTGAAATATACAATTAAATAGCCTGACTGTTTTTAAAAACATTAGATATATTGTTTTGGGACCACTCTTTTTTATTCAGGAACCCACAGTGCTGCCTTTTATAGGTGTCATTACTGAATTCATACTTCTTTTAGATCTCCTTTTACTGAAGAAATGAGGAAAACCCTTGATAATATGAATCAGACATGTCTTGGGGATCAAAACCAAGGAAAGGTCTGAAACATGCTCTGACATGCAAGGATGTGGGGAGTGCTGTTAATTAAAATCTCACCTTCTATACTAAACTGAATCAGCACAAAGCAGGCACCGTCCTAGAAAGGGAATTCTGCTCAAGTATCAGGGACATTCTTCCGAAGGGTAATCGGAGAGAGAGAACACAAAGTAATGAGAGGCGAGAGAGCTGAGAGAGCGGTTCTCCGCAGGTGCCCGTGAGAGAACCGAGAACCTGCCAGGCTAGCCACCAGCCCTGGAGCGGACTCCGTCGGACGACTGGCCCCAGTGGAGCTTGTTTCCCGGGGCCTGGCCTTGTGTGCGCGGACACCAGGGGGATCAGCCGGTGCCTCTATAAATACAACACCACACACATCCCCCAGGGGAAAACCCCCACGCATGCATACTGTATATCCTCCTGGTAAATCAGCATTTAGAACTGAACAAGCAACAAAACAACCCCCCCCCATGCCTTATCAGCACAGCCTAGCCCCCTGACCAATGATTTGTAGGAGTCTGACTGCATTGTTCATCATGCAGTAACTTTACAAGCAGAGCTGTGTATTATGTGCAGGCCAGACAGCGCTCATGGGGGATATACTGTAGTTGTAGTTTTTTTTAATGATGCATAGCAGATAGAAAAGACAATGCTGCACTGCAATGAGGCATTAGTTGCTGAGCTTAGGTTTCCAGCAAAGAAAGAATCACCCCTCTGGATGTAACCACCCAGAAAATGCTGAAAGCAAAAACGAGGAGTGAGATTATTTACATTCACCATCTAACTCCAACACAGCTAAAAGTTTCCTCTGCATACATTAGATGGACACAGAGAGAAGGGAAGGGGTCCCTGAGAGTCTGGCTCTGTCTCAAACCACCTACTTGCACTATACTTAGTTTAAGTATATACTGTAGTGCAGATATTGGGACAGTATTAACCATTGAAAAGAGGGCACAACGCAAACAAGCGCTCAGTGCACACTAGCAGGGTACTGATGGAAATATGCGGTTTGAGACACAGCCTCTGACATGGTTGTGCAGGTCCTGTCAGCCTTGATGTGGACCTGTCCCCTGCCCTTGCTGCTTCCGTTGCTCTGACTGCTGCTGCCGCTGGTGGAGGACTGTGCAGATGCACCAGGACAACAACGCTTCCCACAATCCCTGGGTGACGACAGCAACTCTGTGACGATTAGACAGCAGTGGACCTTTAATAATGAATGGAGCTGCGCTTGAAATCAGAGAGAGAGAGAGAGCGAGAGAGAGAGAGGGAGTGAGAGAGCAAAAAAAGAAAGACAGAGTTGGGACGGTCCTCTTTTCCAGATCTGATGAGAGCTCAGTGTATTTGTGCGTGTCTGTGTGTGTGTGTGTCAAAAGTGTGTGTGTGTGTGTGTGTGCGTGTGCGTGTGTGTGTGTGCGTGTGTGTGCGCGAGTGTGTGTGTGTGCTCGAGTGTGCTCGAGTGTGTGTGTATTTGTGTGTGTGTGTGTGTGTCCAGAGAGGAGTGAGAGGAGAGCATGAGTGTGATCAAGAGGGAGGAAAAGAAGTGGCCCCTCTTCTGAGGACATCCCCGAGTGAGAGAGTTAGAGAGAGAGAGAGAGAGAGAATAAAGAAAGAGAGAAAGAAAGAGAAAGAAAGAGAAAGAGAGGAGAAGAGTGTGAGCGAGTGAGTGAGAGTGATGGAGACATGGAGACAGCAGCTGAAGAGGCCACTCAGGCCTGCCAATAACTCTGCTCATCACTCCGGCCTTTAAGAGACCCGCCGCTCCACCCTACTCCGCTCCCTCTGCCCACCTACACACAACCCAGCTCAGCAGGACCAAGCCTCACCCGTGCCCACCCGTGCCTACCCGTGCCCACCTACAGCAGTGTGCTCCTGCTGTGCCACCTTTGCAGAACAATGCCAACCCCAGCAGCGCTGTCCTTAGTGGCACCCGCCGCAGAGCCTTACGCTCAGTCCACCGGCATCCTCCTCTTCCCGGGTACGAGCGTGTCCAACAGAGAGCCATTCCTCCACCACGGAAACAGAAACGGCTCGGACATCACGTCTACCTCTCGGACAACACGTCTACCTCTCACACCACATGAGTTCACACTCCGCTAACACATCATATTACAAATTCATCTCATATACCAGCTTCACCTCATAAACCAAATTCATCTCATATACCAGCTTCACCTCATAAACCAAATTCAAAAATCGTATACTGAAATTCATACACCACACACACAATTACAATTTACAATT
>NW_027468620.1:13379024-13386524 GCF_046254945.1 Alosa pseudoharengus | reverse complement strand
ACCAATCAGAGGCATCACTGTGGGTTTGTGGGATTGTTCAGTATTGTGGGTAATGAAGTACTTATCCAAGAGATCGCGAATAAAAGGCATTTATCTCAAAACAAGGTTAGTGCCCCATGAACTCTTGGTGTCTATAGGAGCATATACAATCGCTTAGTACAGCCGTAGCTGGTTTTAAGTCTACCACATGCAGTTAAGTTTTTATGGCTTATACCGCAATTGTCAATGGAGAAATTGCATTGAATTTTTACATCCGGCATCGGCTGTGGGCGGGACTGTGCAGCTATATAGTGTTACATGGCTATCGAATAAGCCATTTATCTCTAACTCCCTTTTCCTCCTTCATAGTAGGAAACTGATCAGTATTTATACCAGACATGAGTCTTTACATTACAGTCATGGTGACCCTCAATATTTACATCAGTCTACATTCTTTTGTAACCTTATTCAATCAAATGATTTAAAAGTGCATTGTTTGAAATTGGAATACAATAAATATGCTGCCTGTATCTTTTATTTTATTATTGGTTTACAAAAGTTAGGCTACATGAAGCAATGACTTCTGGGAATTTCAAAACCGAATGCGTCTACTTCCTTATGCACGGGGAATTGCCGATCTAGCATGCCTTGATCCTCGGAATTTTCCCCTTATAAAAGCTAATAAACTGCCCCCAAATGCACTTCGAAACATAAGAGAATGTCTGCTTAAATTCAGTGAAGGTGTTTCTGTTGAAAATCAACAGTTGGAATTGACACATCTCGCCACGCACTGGGACAGCCTGAGAAAGTCTCCTCTAAACGAGTATACAGTCAAAGCGTCGGACTTCGATGATGCCGCAGAAGTAATATAGGAAGATACAGAAATAAACCTGGTGAGCAAGAAATGTACCTGCAAGAACTGTGCAATCTGTTGCTATTTCCTTCTCCAGCAGTTAAACCTCTTTACCTGTGCCTACAACTATGGTTAGCAAATGAATTCCTACTAACACTGTCATGTATTCAAGTGGCATGCAAACTGAGTTTTTCCACTCTTAAATTCATCAAGAATCGCCTAAGGACACGATTGTCACAGGAGGCCTTTATGCTGATGGCGACAGAGAAAGAGGTCCTATAATGAACTTGGATGCTGATGACATGATAGACAGGGTTGCGGAGAACAGCAAGCTCCTTTGCACCTTGTTAACTGCATGATGTTAATTAAGACACGTTTGTGGAGCGGCTGCTCTGATGGGTTTCCCGTTTAGCCTACCAACAAAACTAGGCCTACATTTGCGCGTTTTTTGATCCCAGTCCGTCACTGGGCCTATTGTATTGTGTTGTGTTGTGTTGTGTTGTGTTGTGTTGTGTTGTGTTGTGTTGTTTTGTTGTGTTGTGTTGTGTTGTGTTGTGTTGTGCTGTGCTGTGTTGTGTTGTGTTGTGCCGTGCTGTGCTGTGCTGTGTTGTGTTGTGTTGTATTGTGGTGTGGTGTGCTGTATTGTAGGCCTATTGTATTGTGCTGTGCTGTGCTGTGTTGTGTTGTATTGTGGTGTGGTGTGCTGTATTGTAGGCCTATTGTATTGTATTGTGTTGTGTTGTACTGTGCTGTGCTGTTCTGTGCTGTGCTGTGCTGTGCTGTGCTGTGTTGTGTTGTGTTGTATTGTGGTGTGGTGTGGTGTGCTGTATTGTAGGCCTATTGTGCTGTGCTGTGCTGTGCTGTGCTGTGCTGTGTTGTGCTGTGCTGTGCTGTGTTGTGCTGTGCTGTGCTGTGTTGTGCTGTGTTGTGCCGTCTTGTATTGTGTTGTGCTGTATTGTACTGTGTTGTGTTACACATTCTTGTATCCTTCCTCTCCTGCTGCTCTGCGCTCTGCGTGCTTCAGGCCTGAGAGAGCTCACGCTGCACAGTGGAGGCCGGTTGCATGGCTTCATTTGGCCATAGCTGTGTGAGTTTGCTCTTCAGTGTCTGCACAGCGCTGCTGCCGTTAGACAGCTCAGAGGCAGGCAGTGGCCACTTGCATAACCAGTAACATTATGAAAGGCCAGCACAGTCATTTATTAAAACGCTGCCTTCTACTGCCTGCCAGGACCTCACTCTTCTACACACTGCCTCTCTTTTTCTCATACCCTCTCATTCAGATTTTCATCTTTTTTTTTCTTGGCCTTTTTGATCTTCCATTTACATTTCGTTTTTTCTTTCTTTCTTTCTTTCCTTCTCTCATTCAATTATTATGTCACCCTAGCTCCCTTTCTGTCTCTCTCTGCCAGTACTTAATTAACATTCTCTCTCATTTTCTCTCTCTCTGTGTCTGTTTCTCTCTCTGTTTCGTTACTCCATCTCTTCTCTTCCTCCTTCTCCTCCTCCTCCCCCTCGCTCTCCCTCCTCGGTCCTCCCTGTGTTATTTAAAAGTATGATCTCAACTCAAGCCACTGGAGCTACAGTACACCTACCCAGGGACCCCCAGGCAACCATTTACCCAAAAGGGCAAACTAGGAAGCAAGGGAGATGGAAGGGACGAGGGGAGAGCAAGAGCTGGAGGGATAGAGAGAGAGAGAGAGGAGGAGGTGATTGGACGGGAAAGAGAGAGAGAGAGGAGGAGGTGATTGAAAGAAAGAGAGAGGGAGAGAGTACAAAAATGAAATATTGCTACAAACAGGAACACACACACATACACACACACACACACAGAGAGAAAGTGACTCAAAGGGCTGTGTGTGCGTGACCATTCCCCTGGTAGCTGGCGTCATAGTTACAATCCTGTACAGCACTGAGTCTCCAGGCCGTGCTGGTTGCTAGCCACAGCGGTCATCCCTGGGGACCTCACTGTGACAGAAAGGAGGAAGGAGTCGCCCGCAGAGAGGAAGGAGAGATGGACAGATCGCCGTAAACGAGGGAGCGCGCAAACACACATACACAAGGAGGGGATGTCATATTGGCCATGAGGATTATATCCTCAGTATTACGATGGATGCAATGTGATCTAAGAACCAAGCAGACAATTGAAGTAGACATTTAATAAGCACATTAATAAGAAATACTAATACTACCTCATTTTTATTACTGTGACAAAGTACTACAACAATCTGCTGAAAACAAATTATATAACTAGCTAAGCTAGCCCACAGAGTGACTTGCCTTTGGACTCTCCACATATTCTTCTCTTGTTTACCAAATGTATGTATTCACAGCCAGTATGCAGTGTAAAATTAAACAAAGAACAGGGATCAAATGATCCTTAATGCCTTAAATGCTTATTCTGAACACTGAAAAGACCACGTAACACTTCTATAAATATTCTATACCCTGCTGGAAAAAAAAACAGCTAGAAACCATCTTATGGTCGTTGCTGGTTTTCTTCCAGCTTTTGCTGGTCTTTGCTGGTGTAGCTGGTTGGGCCATCAGGTGAACATGCTGGCGTGACCATCTGAGGGAGCTGGTCATGCTGGTGTGACCAGCCAATCGTGTGGGATACAGCTGGTGTAAGATGGTCATGCTGGTGACCAGCCTACCAAGCTTGACATTGTTGGTTTAAGATGGTCATGCTGGTTTGCTAGAATGACCGACATAAGCTGGCATGGCCAGTTAAACCAGCAATGTAGACCGGCAACACCATCTAAAATGACCAGCTTGAGGTGGTACGACAAGCAAAACCAGCTGAATTACCATCGTAAGCAGGGTAAACCAGCTGAAGGTATGTTTCCCAAGAGTTTTGCTGGTCTAGCAGGTCAACCATCATAGGGTGGTCAAACAAGCTGGTCAACCAGCAAATCAACTTAAGCTGGTCAGGCTGGTTTTTTTTTTTTCCCAGCAGGGTAGTGTTACATGTTGTACACATTGTTCAAGGATGTTTAAAGGGTTATAGTTGGGTTCAGGTAGCAGACTCGATTCTATTCAGTACTACATCATTGGGACGTGATTATGGGGCGTGTTTCAACCGATCCAGGGGGAAATGCCTCTGCACACAGGCTCGGGTTCAGGGTTCAGATTGTTAACATCTAATAAAAATGACTTGGGACATCTAAGGTACTAAGGTGCTAAAGCCATTTAATATGAGGAGGGATCCAGCCCTCCATCACATGCTCACCATGGAGAACCACTCAGAGGTGGGGGACCAACTTCCTCTCCTCTTCTGGCCCTGCTAGCATGTGAATAAGATTAGCCCTGTTTTCCCCACTGTGGCTCCCAGGGGGGTTCTGATCATTTGCATTGGTGCTATTCCAGGCAGATGCAGACCAGGGAGGTGGTGATCAGCAGCCCAATAGAGAGGGTCGGGGAGCGGATCTTGGGACGGAGCTGAGGGTGGTGGTGGGAGTGGTGGGAGTGATTGGGGAGTGAATGAGGAGTACCCTAAGATGCTGGTGCTCTCCTCCAGCCACGGAGGAGCAGAGTCATCCCTGGTCTCTCTCTCTCTCTCTCTCACACACACACACACACACACACACACACACACACACACAAAGCAGAGCCCAGGGCCGTCTGCGCAGAATGCCTGATCATAAAACATTCATGGAGCTGGCTGCAGTAAGTGCCGCACATCACCTTTTCTCTTTTCCTCAATCTCTCTCTCTCTCTCTCTCTCTCTCTCTCTCTCTCTCTCTCTCTCTCTCTCTCTCTCTGTGTCTCTCCCCTTCCTCTCCACCTCTCATCTTTGTCTAACCTGTCCGTTATGTTTTTGTTGATGTTTGCTGGTTTGCTGCTGCATTCTTAAGGTGCAGCCCAATCCCCAGCCTGCCTCTCTACCTGGCATATGGCGGCACACACTGCAGGGTGAGCTAAGGTGAGCCTGGGTTGAAGTTCAAAAGCTTCTGGAGCAGAAGAGGCTCATGGGACGAGAGGTCAGGGGTCATGAGGGTCAGCGGGGTGGTTTTTGGTCGAACTGCACAGTGTGAGTGTGTAAACCTGGTCTCTGTGAGCAGTGTGTGTGTGTGTGTGTGTATGTGTGTGTGTGTGTGTGTGTGTGTGTGTAGGAGCTTTGATGCCTGTGTTCCCCAGAGAAGGAGGAGACCCAGGGGAATGGACAGAACATAAAGAGGGAGAAAAATAGGCTTTCACTCTGGCTATTTCTTTAGTCATTTTCTCGCTCTCTCTCTCTTCTCTCTTTTTCTCTCTCTCTTTCTCTCTTTCACACACACACACACAGAGAGAGAGAGAGAAAGAAAGAGAGAGAGATACAGATACTCTCTCTGTCATATGCGCCCCTTCTTTGCATACATAAAGGCATGCAAGCAATTACATACACACACACACACACACACACACACACACAACATATATCCAAATTGTTATATGTCCATCTCAATCACAGAGTTAAAATATGCCTTCACGCATTCAGAATATTTCTCAATGGAAGTGACATATCTGACATCAATAATCTTTCTACAACAGTATGCCATTCTAAGAATCATTGATAGTACACACACACACACACACACACACACACACACACACACACACACACATACAGAGAGAGAGAGAGAGAGAGAGAGAGCAAGAGAGAGAGATACACACAACACACACACACACATTCACATGCACACACATTAATAAATGTATAAATCTCAGGTCTCTGTGACTGTGACCTATATACAGTTCGACACAAATTAAATATACCTATAAATAAGAATAAGATCACACACACACACACACACACACACACACGCAAAGAGAGTGACATAATCTTTTGGCATAGCTAAGACTGTCCCTGTTTACCTGCAATGATGAAATGAACTGGTACTGAGTGACAGCAGCATTTCAGAGGTTTTCTCTCGTCCCACTAAGTGCAAGTGGTGGCTGGTGGGGGTGACCAGGAGTGCGTACCGCATACCGGCCACACAGATCTCTGGCCCACTCTGGAGCCGTTCTGATGATGCCGAAGGAAAGTGACACCCCACTGCTACCCTGCTCCGAGGACACCAACATGACGGTTGAACGGAGCACCCACACGACAATGCATACCCACACACACACACTTATGTGTGTGTGTGTCTGTGTGTGTGTGTGTGTGTGTGTGTGTGTGTGTGTGTGTGTGTGTGTGTCTGTCTGTATTTGCCAATGGAATGGAACTCTATCATACACACACACATACAAACACACACACACACAACAGAACAACAAGAACACATATACATACACATAAAACAAACACATAACGTGTACAGTTCTTGAATTTCCCCTTGGGGATCAATAAAGTATCTATCTATCAGTTGTTCAGTAACAAACTCATACACATGCATAGAGACACAAGTAAAGACTCTTGTACTCACAATGAAATGACACACACTGAGCTAAATTCCTCCCACTGTGTCCACATGCCCAGGTCTACAGTATGTCCCTCATCACGCCCACGGACCAGCCTGTCTCGCACTTACTGTACACAGACCACGAAGGCTCAAGGGCCATTTCACCTCCAAGACCATACGTACAACCCTCTGCTATCCCTCAGAGAGAAGACCACCAGAGAGACAGACAGACTGACAGACCAGAGACAACTTCAAACAAGGGAAAAGAGCACTAAAAATGTCTAAACAGACAGACTAAACTTACAGTCAGGAGGGTGGAGTGGGGGGATCTGATGCCCATGGACAAGCATTGGACAGAAAGATGTTTTGGGAGTGTGTGCATGAACTCACAAAGCTATGTGACTTAATATAAGCGTAAACAGAGCCATTTACATTAGATAGCATTACTTATTATTATTACTGTAATATTAATATACTATACACATATACATAAACTGTCTGGCCCAGCTTGTTCATGTGTTGGGCTGAGCTGTGTCAAAAGAAACAAACACACAAGCTAACATGCACACCACACACACTGACACACACATACCCCCCCCCCCCCCCAAACACACACACACACACACACACACACACACACACACACACACACACACACACATATAACCAGTGCCTTATTCATATTAGATCTGGGTGGGGATAGATGCACACACACACACACACACACACACACACACACACAGATCTCGGAAAAGTCTCACACTGCGCATGCTGTTGTGCTATGGGCCACCCAGTGGCATCGCCGTGTCAATACGTGACCCCTCCAACTGCCCCATTGACCCTGCCTGGCCCCCAGATGTCATGTCTCATTCCGCTCGCCCTTACGATGTTCGTCTCTGCTCAGCTTTCTAATGCTCTTGTTTGTGTGTAGCATTCTTCATTTGTCATCTGTCTTTGTTCCTTACGGCTCCCCTCTTTGTCTGTTGTCATGTTGTCTTCTGTGATTATTGTGTAATGTTGCGTGTGTAGGTGCTTTTGCAACATGTGTACTCATGATCTGGCAGATGTGGAGCAGTCTGTTGTGTGTGTGTGAGTGAGTGTGTGAGTGTGTGTGTGTGTGTGTGTGTGTGTGTGTGTGTGTGTGTGTGTGTGTGTGTGTGTGTGTGTGTGTGTGTGTGTGTGTTGGCAATGTTGTAATACATTGTGAATATTGTTTGTGTCGGGGCTCAGAAGTGTTCTGCCAGAGGCTGGGTTACAGTAAGCTGTCATATTAACTCTGATGACCTC
>NW_027468620.1:13346524-13374024 GCF_046254945.1 Alosa pseudoharengus | reverse complement strand
CCCTATGGTTATCCTCACCGTAAACATGACACAGCAAAACACAGCACCGTAAACATGACACAGCAAAACAGCGCTACCATTCAAAGGGTTCTGATGACATACTGCTTTATCAATATTAAATTAGTTTTCCCTGAGATAAGTGGCTAATGTAAAACCTTTAGTCAGAGCAATGGAATGTTCTAACCCTACATTCTAACCCAGGCTGAACCCGAGAACTGATTCCCAGATTATTAAATAAGCATATTGATCCCTAGCAGCCCAATTTGGAACCTTGAATTTCAATCAATAAAGTATCTATCTATCTATCTATCTATCTATCTATCTATCTATCTAATTTGGCCTTTATCTGTCTCTAGATCCAGAGCGTGGTTTGGTGTTACAGTTATGATGTAAGGTACAGGTGGAGGGCACACTACTTAACTCAAAGTTCAAAGTGTCACATAAGACAACCAGGAGGCCTCTTAGAAGTGTAATGCACTGTTGTATCGCCCTCCCCTCCATCGCTATTCACAGCTCACCTGTATCTGTGTCTATATTTGTATCATCAAATCATTTTTTTCTATATTTTATTTTACATTCTTCTGTGATAATGGTGATCAGAGAGAAACATCTCAGAGAACCCGCAGTGTTTCCCAGGGAAGAGACTACAGATCAGTGGAACAACCTGAATGAAAGGTGTTTTGAGAGATGTCATTCTCCGACAGCATTTATGGAAATTTTCTCATGCTAAGTGAGTATGTTTGTGTGTGTGTGTGTGTGTGTGTGTGTGTGTGTGTGTGTGTGTGTGTGTGTGTGAATGAAATACAATAACACAAAGACTCAAACCAAATAAAGACTGTCAAAGCGGTCATGTGTAAATGAAACATCAAAGGCATCATGCAAAAATATTGTGTCTAACTGGCTCTACACAACTACATGTATATGTTTAGGAGTATGACTATACTGTAACTCCCTTGAACACGCACTGAAAAGCGCAGGCCTTCCATTCGTCTTTGGGCAGCCTGCGAAAAGCTCATCAGTGAAATGATATGAGCTTCATGGTTCAGTGGATCTTCAGCGTAACTCCAAAACACCCGTCAGCACACACGGCTGAGTCAAGGCTGAGCTGTCCTGTCTCTCTACTGTACCAAAGCGTGCACAGTGTCTCCTTAACCAGCCTTCCATGCAGCCCATGAGGGAGAGGTAAATGGCGCACAATGGAGAAGACCCTGGTTAGAGCGGCTCATTACGGGTCACGAAAAATAGACAATATATAATATCAACTACAAGTATACTAAGACTAAGCAACTACGACTAGTATACTATTATATTCATTTAAGAGATTGTTTTGTCTCCAAAGGGGCTCACTACAGATGAGGTATTTTGTCTTCTGTGAGAATAAGCCCCTGACCAACAACCACCACCTGAGCAACAAGAGGAAGCTTGCACAAGGACACAAGTCAAGTAATTGTAGTAGATTAGATCTCACACAGTAAATGCATCACGTTTGCACTGTATTGACTTTAGGATAGTTGGATTGACAAGCCTGGAACTTGTTTCAGCGATGGCACAGACTGCCGGCCAGCCTACAGTAAATGTGATTGACACCGGTTCATCCAGAGCTGCTGTACTCAAGAGCTGCATCTCTGCAGCACCGATTCCCAAAGATTGGCACAGGGGGAATAGAGGAGAGGACAGAGCCCTACCAAGCCCTGGGGTTTCCCTTGTTTAATGATGTTTTCCCACACAGTTTTTTTTAAAGAGAAAGAAACCGATAGAGTAGAAAAGAAAAGAAAAGAAAAGAAGAGAGGGATAGAAAGCAAGAACAATAGGGGTAGCCAGATAGAAAAAAAAGGAAAAGACTGAAAATGGAGAAACAGGAAGAGAGAATGTGTGAGAGACTGACAGAGAAAGGGAATAGGAGAGAGAGAAAAGGAGAGAGAATCGGAGAGATCGAGAGAGAGGAGCAGGATTAACTCTGTACTGTTGACACCAGCCTCAGTCTCCCGCTGATCAGGTGGCTGTCTCTTCTGTCACCCCAGCAGGCAACAGAAGGTGGGAAATCACACACTGAACAATCTGCAAAGTTTCTGTTTCCCAAAAAAGCACAATATCAGTATTGCCAGTACACATTCAGGCTATAAACATACAACATGTATCAGATGATCAGCTATAGCCTACCTGAACCGAGAAAATCTGCATAAAGGTGGGTATATGGCTAGTTATTGTAGATCTATATCTACAATAGGGTCTATATTTGAATGCCAGGCTGCTACCCCACAGAAGCTACTGTAACCCACAAAACCCAGATGAGATGGAACAGTGTGTCCCAGAATTCCAGCCCACTCGTGAGCCGTGCGGAACGGTAAGGCCTTACGTGCTGATGATGGTTCAATAAAGATTGAGTGGCTAGGGTAAGAGAGTAATAGATTTCCGTTCTAGCTGGTATGAGAAAATCACATTAGCGGAATGTGCATTAAATATGAGCCTAGGAAAATGGGGACATAAATGGAATAGCCTACATAAGGTATAGTGCTATAGTGTCTGAACCCCAAGATGTAGCCGACGATATAAAATGTTAAAATAACTGTCCTAAGCCCTAGAAATCCTAGTAGGCTAGATCAACCAACTTTCCCCCAATCTCAGATTGGTCTCCAATACGAATAATCATCCGCATAGAGTATATTGGGGAATATTAATCACTATGAAATATTAAATAAGTAGTTTTTAGTTTCGCGTTCAGCTTCAAAAATGCAAAGCCAGGTACCCACTGTGCGGACGCTAGTCTTCTCCAAAATTGCAATGCTTAAGATTCTCTGTAGAGACTCTATAGGTGACACACACACACACGCAGGACAGCGTGATATAGGCTACTCTGAGGAGGGTGATATATGTTCTGTCTTTGCTGTGTGCTGTGTCTCACATCCCAATCTGAATATTCGTGAACGATAAGCGATAACCACACTGATCTCATATGATGACTCGTCGTCATACGTGAGACTACTGTAGGCTACTTTTCGATACTAGGACATCCAGCTGGCTACGGTTATCGCACGAGATCACAGCAGGCTATCGAACTCCGGCCATCCGGTCTATTTGCAGTTCCCATCTGTCTGAGGGAAGGAAGAACTGCCTGAATTAGAATTATCCAGTGGTCACGACGATGACAAGCCACCAGTATTAAGGAATGACTAAGACGGCAGGTGCAGCAACATCAAACCTTATAGGCTATCCATGTGCACCTGTACGTACAGTATAGGCATATACAGAAGCCAACCTGGAAAGTGATCAGGTAATTTATTCTGTGAGAAATAACATCCGTAAGACAAAGAGATGTCATAATAGAGAACAGATGACGAATTGCTAGCAGACCACCATTTGGTAAATTTTCAACCACACCCCAAACTAGCCTATCAAAGAATTTTCAATCAAATGAGAATTGGGGCACTATGGAGACCTGCAACGGAATCCATATAGGCTATACTGTATCTTCCGGTTGCTATGTTGTTGCTCTATGGTGTAAAAGCATAGCCTACTGTTGGTGGATGTTAGGCTTAAATTATTCTCTTTAGTAGACAATATAGAGTAGATTTTGAACGGTATTTTAGGGGAACGTTTGTACTGACTTGAGTTGAATGGATAAGTAGGCAAGGTGGGTTTTAAGAATATGGAACGCGTGCCCTATAGCCTAGTGGGTTATAGGAGCTATTATGAGAACTCAACCGAGCTGATAACGCCTCGATTCTCAACAAACCGATATAGTATCTCTTAGGATGACACACCCCTTTCCTCTGAGTTGCACCTGTGCCGTCACTTCCCGGTCTGATTTCTCACGCTACCCCATTCACCTCAGCAGTGGCAGCAGTAGCACTCTCGCTGTGATACACTACAAGCTATGAAGAACTATTTTTTCACGACGGGTCTAGCCGGGCACGCTCAACATCACAATTGGGACACGCACATGGGATAACACACGCATGCCACCGAGTTACCTAAACTTGACGGGGACTCGTAACCTCCCCAAGACAAGCCTCCGATAACAACTGGTAACATGGGTAAGGATTTATGCTTGATACGCTAACATAGAATATATAATTTTGCAAAACATTCACATACAACGAGGAGAGGGAAGGAGGTGGGGAGAAAGAGAAGAGGAAAGAGGGGGACAGTGCAGCACCAGGTGCAGTTGTTAAGTGTGTGCATATACTGTAGGTAAACCAATACACACACACACACACTTTCAACTGGGTGCACCCGTCCAAGCTTGTCCTGTGGATACAGCAACACCTCAGTCATAGACAGTCGGCAGTACAGGCTTTAACATCTCCCCACTGCCTGAGAGCAAATGATCTCCTCTTACTTTAACATGGCTTCCTCCTTCTCCTCTTCCTCCTTCTGCCGAACTAGCACAGCCATAATAATTTTCCTCTCCTCCTCCGTAAGGTGGCTGAGGTCCGGCATCTCTGGCATCGAAGGCTGCCTTGTGGGTGGGCGAGGGCCGCCGCGGGGCCCCACCGAGGCGGACATATTTTACCCCTCCTTGGTGGGTCGTATTATTGACAAAAATCCCAGCGATCTAGCCCACTGTTCACGACATAGTCCATAGGGAAATCGGCGGCTCTCGCAAGCGTTGCGACCCTTTCATGGTTGCGGGCACCCACGGTTGTGCTTCTCTTCCTATTCGGCTTTTTCTCCTCTCACTCTCCCCCCCACCCCCCGCCCGCCCGCCTCTACCCTCCACCTCCAGTTATGGGTAGCCCATTGCTGCACTTGAGGCTGTCATTCGATGAAGGAGACTTGTTATTGTCCACAACCGAGAGATGTTCCTGCCACCGATTCCCAGAGCTTGGACTCTTCAGAACGTGAGGGCGAGGCGGAGTCCGAGCAGAGCTCCCTGTTTTCGGGGCTGCTGCTGCTGCTGCTGCCGCTGGGAGGAGACGGAACAGTCAATGGGACCGCAGCCCCTCAAGCGCGCACCTCCTCTGTGCGGAGACGCGCACTCTCATTTGAGAATGGGGGCTCACCAGACGTGCACATAGGCTCTCTCCAATCGTAGCGAGCTGGCGACGCACCTCCCATCTACCACCACCCGCTCCACGCATCTTCCACCCGCCGAGCTCGTGCATGAGCGCGGTGCCGTGCTTTAAGTGCCAGTCTGTACCGTGCCAGGGTCCAGTAGAAGGTGGACTCAAAGGATATGGCTAATATTCATTAATGGCTGTGTATGTGTTTCGTTCACAGGGTCATGGATCAGTGCTTGTCCTAGGCAGAGCTAGTTCCGTCTCTGTAAGGCAGTAGTAATGTTCAAAGTCACCTGTTCGTCGTGTTAGATATAACTTGTCAGTGTAAAGTATACCAACATAATAAAGGGGGGTCAACACAGTTTGATCAAAGCGTGCGAAATCAAAGTAAACGATTAAGCGGATCACTTCGTTTCAGGACCATGGTCAGCGCTTGTTAACTCAGACGCTAAGAATGATCGCTATGGATAAATAAAAACCATAATCGTGAATTACTTTAACACATCCAACTGAAATGTCCTGTATTTTAATATATATTTTATATTTCATTTAACAGTTATCACCTGGGCGTATATTTTGGATGCAAACTATCTTAAAAGAAAAAACATTTTATGTGTGTGCTTTATAACTAGTTATTTAATTTTATGAGGATCAACAAATAGTCTAGCCTAAAGGGCAGCCCTGGTATCTGTAATATTTTTCGTGAATGTGATAATTTCATTGGATTTAAGATTAAATGCTTAAAAGTTAGGCTATGGTTGGATGGCTGGGAAAATGTAAAAGGAAATCAAAGCGCTTTGAGTCAGTACTGTTAATGGCGTTAAATTGACTATTCATGACTAAAGGAAGGGTGACCTCCGTGAAATGACTTAATTGATAGGCTACGGTTTACCTGAACGTAAATGAACTCAAATTTATTTATTTTTTAAATCCCAACCGAAAAGGGCTTTTATTTTGACACATTTGTAAATGACGTTCACGTGACGTATGAAAATCAAGTCAGATGTCTGTTTTTCCCATGTTTTTTTCCTGTAGTGCTACCACCACCACCACCTGCAGGATCTTTGTAGGTAGCAGCTGCTGCTGCTGCTGATCGGGGAGAATCATATCAGTATTGGTAAGCGGTGATATGTGATCCACTGCATTTTGTATTGCTCAGCGTTGTTTTACATTTGTTACAACAGCGCGTGGCGTTATAGTGATTCATGTCTGACAGCAAACCGTGTGTAGCTTATTTTGTTGCCTGAGCTGTTTACAGTAGTGTCAGCGACATAATTGCTCGATTCTACATGAATGCATGCACATTTAGGCCAACGTAGGATCAAATAAGCGTCGCCAGCCGATTTTGCCGGGGGTTTAGCCCCGAATGTTTTGAGTGTAGCCCCGAATGTATTTTGCAAAGTTGACTAACAAATATGAAACAATTATTCGGATCGTGCCTTGAAACTGTGAGATGAGATGGACCTATTTATCAAATATAAAAGCAGCACACGGGTTTCCTCTCACTCTCCTTCATGCAGCAGATCTCACTTGAACGTTAGCCTACCTTACTAGCCTATAAAACATAATTTGGAACGTAGGCTACTTAGTCAGTCAAAGTCTGCTTTATTGTCAATTTCTTCACATGTCAAGACATACAAAGAGATCGAAATTACGTTTCCCACTATCCCACGGTGGAGACAAGACATATTTTACCAATTAAGTCCACAGACAAACATAACATTCAAGTAAACAATATAAAAAGTAAATAAGAAGGCACATACAATGAAGAAATAAGAGCAGCAAAATTTGGGTTGAAATTGTGCAATTGTGCATACAGTAGACAGTCAATATAATAGTGCAAATGTCAGGCCAATAAATGGCTGAGGTAGTTCTGTTTGACCTAAGTATGCAAGTGGCATAGTGGTGCAAGTTATGTAAGAGCAGCAGAAGTGTGTTCAGAAGTGTTTTCAGGACAACAGGACAACAACAACATGTTGCAAAGTGTACAAGTGGAGTAGTGCAAGGCAGCCATTGTGGGTCCAAAGTCCAAAGTCCAGGATGTTATGTAGCTGAGGGTGGAGGGGGGAGAGAGTTCAGCATCCTAACAGCCTGGTGTATGAAGCTGTTGGTGAGTCTGGTGGTGCGGGAGCGCAGGCTTCTGTACCTCTTCCCAGAGGGCAGTAGATCAAACAAATTGTGAGCGGGGTGACTTGCATCACTCACAATTGTGGTCGCCTTGCGGGTGAGGTGGGTGGTGTAAATGTCCTTCAGGGAGGGGAGTGAAGCACCAATAATCCTTCCAGCTGTGTTCACTATGCGCTGCAGGGCTTTCCTGTTGTATTCAGTGCAGCTTCCGCCCCACACAGCGATACAGCTGGAGAGGATGCTCTCAATGGTGCCTCGGTAGAATGTGGTCATGATGGCTGGTGGAGCACTTGCTCGCCTGAGTTTCCGCAGGAAGTAGAGGCGGCGCTGAGCTTTCTTCGCCAGTGATGTACTTAAAGCGCACGCACGCACGAGAAAGTGAGAGTCAGTGTCAGTCAGTTCCAGGGTTGGGCATGTCATTGTTTGCTTTTCTTATTTAGTATAAGAAAGTTATTAGGAAATCATAAAGGCAACAAGGACAAGGAGGTGGTGGAGTTATGTTGTCGTCATTTAGGTTACAAGATCAGCCTGCCCTGCACTCACTCGCCTACAGTTTGGAGCTGGCCAAACAGTGCTGGCCTACTGTATCTAGGCTAGGTACTTTCCGTTTGTAGAATCAAATTAGTGAGTCTACAATGATTCGTTCTCCTTAAGCTAAGCATAACATGAACCATATGCGTAACCACAATCAGAAACACGGCACTGCATTTCAATGGTTGCCCCTTGCCCCTGGGCCCTGGCTGTAAAGGAGTTGGAAGAACAGATGGCTTGTTTCCAGCATGGAACAGAGGACTTGCAGAAAATACCTCATCCAGACGCAGAATGACTGCACTTCAAGATGAAGAGGCCAAGACAAGACTACTCGCTATTTATGAAAAGTGGAAGATTCAAGCACGCACAGCAAAACAACAACTGAAGTTACGGCTCCCACACACAGCTGCGTTCCGTCAATGCATGCCAGTGGGTGTTCCCGACGGTAGCTATGCAAATGAAGTAAAACCGTAATGTGATTGGTTGGTGCCGTCCGTAGATTGGCTTGATTGGCCGGTGCCGTCTGTCGGTGCAGCAACAGCTGAACTCCTCAACGCGAGCGGCGGGAGAAACGCGACGCGACGGACCCACAATTCAGTTCGGCAACGGATCACGTGAGCCCATGTAAAGTGAATGGGATGCGTCTCCAGCAACGCGAAGCACGCAGCTGTGTGTGGGAGCCGTCATACATGCCAAAGAATCAGATGGGGCCACTCATTGATGAACTCAAGAGAGGTAGAGAAAACATAATGTAAGTACACTCTGACATAAAAAGGCTCATGGCACCATCTATTGAATTAAGTTTCAGAACCATTAATTTTCAGTGGTGATCCTATGCAATGTATGGAAGTCCTGTTAATAGGTTACAACTGTTCCAGAGTGATTGCGCCAAAGCAAGACATTCTCGATGGAAACGAGGAGCCCTATGCTGTGAAGACAGACTTGGAATGGAGCATTGCAGAACAATCATCACAAGATCCTGGCTCATTGAACATACTATAAGTTGTTTCTGTCAAAGAATCAATGTCAATAAAATGCCTCCAATAACTCTTACTGATGCCATTCACTTTCTGGAGTCTAACTTCAAAAATGGCAACAAAGATACAACAAAGGTTTCACAAGATGACATCAACTTTCCCAACAAGCTAAATGAAGTTATAAGGAAGAACACACACAGTCATTATGAGATGCCTCTACCCTTCAAAGTCCATGTTGGCCAAGAAACGCCTCAATCATATTAGGAGAAAGACCTGCATAGAGAAATGCATTAAAACCTGCATAAAGAAACACATATTGAGAAAGAGAAGGAGACAGACATGCACAGAACGAAGGAGAAGGACAGGACAAACATTCCTAAAGAGAAAGAGAAGAAAGACCTGCATAGAGTAATGCATTAAGATCTGCATAGAGAAATGCATTAAGATCTGCATAAGGAAACACATAATGAGAAAGAGAAGGAGACAGACATGCACAAGAAGAAGAAGAAGAAGGAGAAAAACATTCTTAAAGAGAAAGAGGAGAAAGAGATCCATAACTAAGAGTGATTGCCACCATAAGATGTCTGAAGTTGAGTGTCCAATCCAGAAGCTTGTCCTCCTGCTGGATACTGGCTAATCTGCCTCCCTCTCCCTAAAACCATCTATCCGCATTAGTGTTTCCCTTCTTTATGGTTTGGGTTAGCCTAGAAATCTAGACGCACCCTAGCGGCAGCAAATTACATTTGCTACCAGGGCTAGTCTAGCAACTCTCCGTTGGCTTGTGAGCTCGAAAAATTAAACTTCTATCAGGCCAATCAAATTGTGTATAGAGTCGTTAGGCGGGCTTAACATAATGATTGATGGCAGAGTTGCAACAGTTTGGCTTGAATTCCCTGCTACTTGAAAACAAAGAAGATGGATGTTGCTGTTAGCTAACAGTGTGACACGAGTTAAGCTTGTTTTAAGTTGGCAAAAGTTTGAACTAGCCAACTAGCTCCGCTGGTGGGGAAACGCATGGGACTCAGCGCTGTCCTATTGCGTGCAGAGGAAATTTGAAAGACAACTGACTTTCCCGCCCCTCGGACTGAGCACTGAGAACGGTGCGTACCCAGACCATACATTTTAATGTGGGTCAAGCTCGTCAGGATAGGTTTGGGTAATATTATTAGTCATTTTCAAGTTTAAATCATTCATGCTTAAAGTGAACCATAAATTGTCCCATTAATCACTCATGATTGGTGGGAGTGTAAATAAACATATCTTGTTTATTTGTTTTTGTTTAGATATACCTGTTTGTTTGTTTTTGTTTAATTTCAATTCATGTTTATCATTTTGACTTGATTTCATTGGTACATGGGACATTCTACGGGGTGCATTCTAAAGCTTTGGCTGCACGCTTTGTTATTGTCACTACGGCAATGGCATTATTTAGAATGCATTTACTTTTAAAGGAACTACAGTAAAGTCTTAAGGATACAGTGCTACTTTGTAGCTTAAGGAACTGAATTCTTACGGAGAACAAGTCAAGTCAAGTCAAGTCAAGTCAGTTTTATTTTTAAAGCGCATTTAACATCAGTGTTTCCTCTATGTTGATTTGGTAGTGGCGGCCCCCCACGGTTTAGTTTTCTTCCCCCACGGTATCAGAAATGGGGCAGACGTACAATAGTCGCAGTTGCCTTTCAAAATTCATTGTGCAGACCTGTTGTAGATTTTCCAAATATACAGCTCAATCACAACTGAAAATAATGCCTCATTGTGTGTGAATAGAGGTGAATACATATTTGTGTTGTTTGTGTTGCAGCGAAGTGTCAGTTGTCAGTTCCGTGGGACAGGGGACAGGGGGACGGTGGGGGGGGGGGTTCGGACAGGCCTGCCCCCACTGCTTAAAAAAATCCTAGAGGAAACACTGAACATGCACATAGTGCAACCCAAAGCGCTCCAACAAACAAGATACATAACAAGACAAACAACAAGGAGAACAAGGTTTCTAAATACTTTTCTTTCCTTTCATCCCTCTTTTAATATATCGATGTTTATGTGCATATCTTTATATTGTTTGTTCTTATGTCATATCATTGTATTATAGGCTTATTGTATAGCTCTTACGGTGCTACTTTGTAGCTTAAGGAATTGGACTCTTACGGATAAATCTTAGCACTCAGCTGAAACGGGAACAAGGTTTCTAATACTATTCTTTCTTTTTATTCCTTTTACTATAATATATTGCTGTTATGTTCATGTCATGTTGTTCTTATTGTATGTTATTGTATTATATTGTACGTAGCTCTTACGGTGGTCACAGGACTTTCCATAGAAATAAAGAAACCATCAGTACGCTACAACTGTCCGGCTGGAGTTTGCTACAGCCGATCTCTCCCAATCCATGCAATATTGATAAACCCATGAACCCTTAGACATGTGGCTGTAAGCTCTCAATTAGAGTTTTTTTAGATAGATAGATAGATACTTTATTGATCCTTTTAGGTTGGGTTATGAAAGCTCAGTGTCAGCTGAGACAACATTTGATTAGCAAGACTTTAATAGGCAAGCACTCTGTCTCCATCTCTCTCGTTAGCCATGTTGCCAGTGATCGCGGTCCATGGAGGGGCCGGGCACATTCCTAAAGAGCGGGCTGAGGTGTCCTGTGCAGGTGTGAGGGAGGCAGCCAGGGGGGGCTATAGCGTCCTCAGGGCCGGTGGCAGTGCCATGGACGCTGTGGTGGAGGCAGTGACCATGCTGGAGAACAACCCTTCTTACAACGCAGGTGAGCATGCTGCTGTGCAGGCACACACACACACAAACACAAACACACACACACACACACACACACACTGTGTTCACATTAGAAGACACATTCTCCCGTTCCTGTAACAACACACGTCATCTGCCTCTCTCCCTTTCTGCCCCCCACCCTCTTTCTCTCTCTCCCTCTCTCTCTCTCTGTCTCTCTCTCTCTCTCTCTCCCTCTCTCTCTCTCTGTCTCTCTGTCTCTCTTTCCTCTCATTCACACACTGTGAGTAATGACGGTGCTTGCCTTTGACGTGCAGGCCGGGGGTCTGTGCTGAACGTGAAGGGTGAAGTGGAGATGGACGCCATCGTCATGGACGGACGCACGCTGGCCAGCGGAGCTGTGTCGGCCGTCAGGCGGGTGGCTAACCCCGTGCAGCTTGCCAGGATGGTCATGGACAAGGTAACACACACACACACACACACACACACACACACACACACACACACACACACACACACACACAAGCACACAACACCTAAACAAACACACACACTCACACATGCTGTATGTGACTAAGAGGGAGGTGGTAGAAGCAGCACAGCTTCAATTTTATATTCTTGCAAGTCTCAGTACCCACACAGTCGTGGAGCCGTAATGTCGATGACAAGTCAAAGTCAAAAGTCTAACTAAAGCTAATTTAATAACGGGGCTAAATCTGTTTGCTAATTTAAGCCCATAAGCAAGATCCTAAGCATTAACATTGGTGGGTCAGCTCAGTCCTCCCACATGCCACATGATCGCTTTAGGTCATGCAGAAGATACTTTGCGCACTGAGTGACAATATCCACTTTCCCCGACATTTAAATTGGGGCCCGTAAAACGTCACAGATTTTACCGTCGAAAGTGCAGTTTAGAGATGTGTTTATTTCATATTACCGTAAAGAAGTTCCTGGTGTCTTTTTTAATGAACACGTATGAGTAGTTGGGATACGTAACACAAACACTAAACGGTCTCTATCTGTTTTTATTGTCATCATCTACAGTAGCAGGGTTTTTTCTGTCTTTGCGTAGAGTTAGGGAAATTAATGTATATCCTTTGAGAGAACCGGATGATGCCAATAGCAAAACCTGTGAAACAACAGAAATAGAAAAAAAACTAGAATAGAAAAAATAGAAAAATATATAGGCCCTTTCAAGAGAGTTCCATTATCAGCATCATAGTTGGCCCCACAAGGCTTCCGTTTTAACATTCCATATGTTATCTTAATGCAGAGGAAGTACACTGGGAACCAAATAGAACGTTCAAGCATTGTTTTTGTTGTTATTGTTGAAAGGGTCTATAGAACAAATCCTCAAGTTAAATGCTGTGTTTATGGGAGTTGTGGTGTGGCCTCTCTGCAGGAACTCAATGGGCTCCTTCACTCGCACTCTGTCTGTGGTCCTCTTGTCTTTAGACCAACCACCTGTGTCTGACAGCTGAAGGGGCATTGCAGTTTGCCAGGGCTATGGGCATCCCCGAGGTGCCAGAGGAGTCTCTCATCACAGACTATGCCAGGATGCGCTGGAAGAAGAACCTGGCACCAGATGCCAACCCAGTGGAGTGTCAAATGTGAGGGCTGTAGCTTTTCACAAGTTACTTCACTAACTTCACTGCTTACTGAAGGCAGGGAGTACAAGTGTTGCCACGTTGTTTGTTTGAAATTCCCCACAAAATACTTTAGTTCAATTTAACTTTGAGCGTGATCAGAAATAGGTCCTTTTAAAAAGATATCTTGAGCCGCCATTTGTACCATATTAATAAGGGTGTGTGTGTGTGTGTGTGTGAGTGTCTCAGGGGTAAGATGGGTACAGTGGGTGCGGTTGCCGTGGACGCTGAAGGCAACATCGCCTGTGCCACCTCCACGGGGGGCATGATCAATAAGATGGAGGGTCGTGTCGGAGACACACCATGCATAGGTGAGCCATCATTATGTAACATGTTGTGTTAGTATGTAAATTATAAATAGTTCTACAAAAATAATATATATTAGACATTATATATTAGAATTGTTGTTGAATTTGTACTGATTGCACTAATATGTCTCACAAAACATGTATCCCATACTGCATGTGGCCACACGTGTTCCCTTTATTTCTTTAGGTGAGCTATTCTAATGTAAATACATTGACTCATATGATTCCCGTGAGTGTGAGCCTATGAAACAGGCCATTCATATTTGAAAGAACTCCAAGCTCTGCCGTCCACTCTGAACCCATCAGGAGTCACTCTTATCAGTGCACTCAGAGAGAGAGAGAGAGAGAGAGAGAGAGAGAGAGAGAGAGAGAGAGAGAGAGAGAGAGAGAGAGAGAGAGAGAGAGAGAGAGAGAGAGAGAGACTGTGTGTGTGTGTGGGGGGGGCAGATGACTCAGCAGCTGGACATGACGGAGTGGGCCTCTAACACACAGGCTCTCAGTGTGAGCTGATGTATAGAGATCAGATCAGAGCTGGACCACATTCCTGTTCTCACCTTTGCCTGGCCAGTGAGGCACAATCTGAAAGCTGCAACCAGATGTATTGCAATACATTATTTTCCTTTCCAGCCTGTAGCCCATGCTGTGTCCTGTGTGACATTGCTATGTTTGATAGATGGATAGCAGTGGTTTTGTGATGTGAATGTCTTTGATATACCTCCTGACATTGAATGGTTGTTTCGTAACACTCGGGATCATGTGTGTGTGTGTCTATGGATCAGTTACTAAATGCACAAACCATCTCTGTTAATGACAACATGAACAGTGTGAAATCCCGGGCCAAAGGTTTCTCAGTGGTGAACATGGGCACAGCGCAATGATCCACTGATTCGATAACTTTCACCCTTAACCAGGATTGACTTTAACAGACTAGTGCATGAGGGCAATAGGCCTGCACAGCAGCAGAGAGGTGCTGGTCGACTCCATTGCTAACTGTGCAGGACAAAAGAGAAGCCGGGTTAAATGTGTTAGGGTTGGATTCAGCATGAAGAATGGGTTTTAATTAAATGGGCGAAAAGTATGCGCAGGTTAATGGTAAAGGCACGGTGAACTTTGACCCCCATTTATGTGGAGGAATGTGTGAAATGTTCAGCGAGTAGCAGGGGATCATTACCTGCTGGGTTAATGATTAGCCTGGTCAACTCCACCTGCCAATCAGGACACTAGTTTGCTGTGTGTCCCAGTATATGAAGAGGAGGTGAATTCACAGGAAGGCGTCTGCACACAGACACACAGAGACAGTCATACATACTGTACATACATACACGCATGCACACATGTATACATGAATACATTAACATTACATTAATACGGGAATGTGTTGATACACACACACACACACACACACACACACACACACAAAATCACACACTCACTGCACACATGCAAATTCAGAGATGGATGCATACACACACACAGTCACTCACTCACTCATTCACACATACACATGGGTACATTTATGCTTGAACACACCCACACGTTGAAACACTCCCACACAGGCATACACATCATGGATGCATAGGCACACACACACACACACTCCCACATGCATGTATGCACAGATGCACGCAGGCTTTGACCGACTCATTGGGCTCACACTCTGAAGGGCGCCGCTTTTGCATTCATTTACTTCCTCTGACTCACTTTATTACACAAGAAAGCTTTTTTTAGCCACTCCTCTCCTGCCTCCAGCTCCCAGCCCAAGTGAACTCTCTCTCTCTCTATCTCTCTCTTTCTCTCTCTCAGATATCTGCAGCATCATTACATTCTGACCACAACAACCCATTTCAGACAAGGCCATTACTTAAACCTTAGCTGACGTGCTCAGTGGCTGCCAAACCACTGTTAGCGATCCTTAGTGAAAGGCTGCCCTCTTGTGGCAGAGAAACAGAATGACGCCTCACAGCACTTCCGTCTTGCGCCTTATCACAGCTGGGATCTCTGCTGTCTTTGTTACAGGATGTGGAGGCTACGCCGATAACAAGGTGGGAGCGGTCTCTCCGACAGGCCACGGGGAAGCCATCATGAAAGTCGTTCTCTCCAGGCTTATTCTCTTCCACATGGAGCAAGGTACAGGCATCTGGCCTCACAGTACAGTTTAGATTTCTGTCAGTCTCAAGAGTAAGACTGATTGTTGCAACTAGAATTTTAAGTATCAGAAATGTACCCAGCATGTGAGTTTATAATATATTATATTGAAGTATATATAATCATTGTGTGTCATCATTTCCTAGTCAAAAGATTTGCAGCAGTCATCACTACCCGAATTATAGCAACTTCTGCGTTTGTCACTGTTGCCTGCATGTCAAACATACAGTACACACACGAGCACTAAAAGCTTCTGAGGTCTGTGGTGACAAAGCGAAAGGTCTTGCTGAGCTCTATCTGAAAGTCAGTCTGACCTCCTTGCTCTTCCCCCTCATGCTTGTTGTGTTTGTGTAAACACAGTTTTCCTTCTGTTCCGCTAAAGCTAAAGCTAAAGCACTTGCCTGGATCAAGGTGGCCAGGCATTGTGGGTCAGTGTTATGTGGACAGTCTTCTCAGCAAGGGGACAGTAAGGCCAGGCGCTAGTCAGTCTACAGACTCCAGCAAGCTGCAAAACGTTTTGTGACTTGCAGCAACACATACTGTAGTGTGTCAAAGCCAAACCACTTCCTGTGTAGCTGGTGCCAAGTCAACACTAGTTTATCTGTGATGTGGGATTTGCTGTTCTCTAACCTGGCGGTCACCTTCAGGTCACTTCCGATGCTTTGCATGGAGAAGGAGTTAATAATTGACGGACGGATGGTCTGTGAATTCACAGCTCTGATGAAGAGCTGAGGATCGAAACGTTACTTATGGTGTAAACTCTAATAAACAGAAGAAAAGGGGAGTTAAAATTAAAAAAATTAAAAAAGCGGATATTCCTTGCATTTTTTTTTACGGACAGGAACACCATTTAGACATTATGCTGCATATGAATTCCTTCCTATAGTGTTGTACTACTTCTGGAGTGTGTGTGTGAGTGTGCACAAAACATCAACTTCATGAAATGCATTACGCATCCTGTGAAGCTATTGTCAAGTTTTATAGTGTTTGGCAGGATGTCTAGGGATTTTGCCTTGTCTTGTCGGCCCAGTGTTTCCTCCTCTGCTGAACCGCTCCGAGGTCGGCGTCGGCTAGAGGTCTGCGCGGGACTGATTTTTCAGTCCCACGCCCGCCCGCTCCGGCAATATTCTGTCCCGCTTCCGCATTAATGTGTAATTTTTAGTCCCGCTCCCGCCCGCATCTGTAACATGATGTCCCGCTCCCGCCCGCATGCAGGAGGGATAGCCTATTCAGTTTTTCTTTTTGTCTCACGAAAGGAGCACACACACCTGAGAAAGAGAAAGTTTCTTGGTTCTGAATGTAGGTTAACAACTGAAGTAGGCCTAGTCTGGTGCCCTCCTCTGTCATGCTTTCGATTTCGAGTTTTGACAATGAGCAGCTGGAACAAATTGAACCCACGTAAATGATAATATAGGCTATAGGCCTGCCATTCGTTTATGCTTAAACCCCGTTTTTTAATGCTGCCTAACAGAACATCCGGCTGAACTATAGTTATGAACACTACTTTAATCATTTCCATATTTAATTTTAAGCACATATTTAATTTGCGGGAGTGCAGTGAATCATCGGTTTGTCCCGCACCCGCGAACGCATCTCTCTCATCCCTCCCGCTCCCGCAAAGAGCTTTCAAAAGTTGTCCCGCGCCGCACTCTTTTGCGTCGGTACCCGCGGGTCTACCGCGGGAGTGCAGACCTCTAGCGTCGGCCATATTCAGGTCAAGCAGCTTTTCCGCCAGCGGGCTCAAAAGCTACGTGGCGGTGGCGGCGCCGACGCTAACCAGCAGCGGTCATTAGCACATAAATAGCGACCCAGCGATGAGCTGAGCAGCAGGTGCACGGGCCAGTGACGTCAGAGCGTGCGTTGGGGGCTTGATCAAAGTCACAGAGGTCTGTGATCACAGGGTGCCTGCTTCAACCCTGGGCCTTTTACTGCACACTGGGTGAAATCTGACCAAACACAAGTCATATTTGGTCAGATTTCACACACTGCAGTGATAAGGGCAGAGGGTGAAATGGAGGAATATGTTTGGAGTTGGAAATAATTTGGACTTGAGGGGAATTGAAATTCAAGAAGAAAATGTGGTTATTTATTGTGGGATAAGGTGCTTGTGATTTGCATTTACTGAATGTGTATCAAGTCTGGATTTACCGTAACCAGATTATGAGCAGTCGTGCAGGGTAGATATACAGAGACACAATAGATAGGCAGGAGACTAGGACTAGGAGATAGATAGGGACTCTTAAGTATTAAGTGCCAAGGGATGGAGCATATCTAAAAATATCCCAAATCCAAAGTCCTGTAATAACATATTGAAATATGTGCATTTATGTTCATTATGTTTGTGTTTATTTGTTTACTGCTCTAACACGGCACTTAACCCCAAGTTGTAATGTCAGCCCTTGTAATATAATTGACATGTAAAGTCGCTTTGGATAAAAAAAGCGCTAAATGTGCTAAATGAATAAATGCAAATGTAACGCCCAGGATCTTTGTGGTTCTGCTCTCTCAGGGAAGTCAGCAGAGGAGGCGTCGGACCTGGGCCTGGCCTACATGAAGGAGCGGGTGCAGGGTTTGGGCGGGGTGGTGACCGTTGACCCCAAGGGCAACTGGGCCGCACGCTTCAGCAGCCTACAAATGGCATGGGCGGCAGTGCAGAACGAACAGCTCCACTACGGCCTCTACATCGGAGAACACTTCACCGAATCAGCGTGCGAGCCATCTTGAAACACGTATTCTGTTGTCCCTACAGTATGTTGGTTCGAAAAATGATGCACTGACAGTGTCTAAAATTAAATGCAATCGTGATCTGCCTAGACCAGTGTTTCTCAAACTTTTTCAGACCAAGGACCACTTAACCAATAAAAAAAACTTCACAGACCACCAATCTAAAAAAAAAAAACAGTAGGCCTACTTCAACAGTATATTACACAGTAGGCCTACTCACTGAACCACTTTGCTTATTGTCTTTGCACCTTGCTTATTGTGTCAGAGGATTCATATGATTTAAACTGGCGTAGCTTACATAGGCAGTGTTGCAGAACTGTTTGGATTTACATACAAGTTGGTTGAATATTGCAAAAAACTCATCTATATTATATTTTACCACGTCTGCTTGCAGACCACTTGGGATAGCTTGCGGACCACACTTTGAGAAACACTGGCCTAGACCTTAATCAGTTAAGAAAAATTCTAATACAATTTGGAAGAAATTGAGTTGCAGGCAGTCGAAATTCTTGAAACAGGAACACCTCCAGGGCCGTAATGGCTCCCACACACAGTTGCATGCGGTGCAGTACTGGAGACGCATCCCATCCATTTTACATGGGCTTACGTCATCCGTCTTATGTCAACTGAATTGTGGGTCCGTTGCGTCGCGTTGCTCCCGTCGTTCGCGTCGAGAAGTTCAACTTTTGCTGCACCGCCGGACAACAACAGACGGCACCAGCCAATCAAATTACAGTTATACTTCAAGTCATTTGCATAGCTACCGTCGGAACACCCACTGGCATGCGTTAACGGAACGCAGCTGTGTGTGGGAGCCGTTACACATCTTGTTCCAGCCATATGCTGCTTGGTGACATTACATAAAGTATTTTATGATATCCAGTACTGTATGACTTGTATATGACTGCATTGTATGTAGGCCTACTACATACACTGCCATGCAGAAGCCAGACAAGCAGTATTAGAGCCAGTGTAGTGTTTGTTTGACACACTCATAAAAACAATCTACAACCCCAAAACAAAGTCTCGTAAACCAATATTTATCAGCAAAAAGGAAATAGACAATATCTCAAATGTTGAAAATGAAAATTTGGACTATTTCATGGAAAATATATGTTAATTTTGAATTTGATGCCAGTAACATGTTTCAAAAAAAGTTGGGACGGGAGCATGTTTAGCACTGTGCTGCTTCAACTCTTCAATAAACAAAATTCTGTAAATGTTTAGGAACTGAGGAGACCAGTTGCTAGAGTTTTGAGAGTGAAATGTTGTCCCATTACTCCCCGATATAGGATTTCAGCTGCTCAACAGTATGGGGTATTCTAAGTCATGTTTTTCATTCCATTATGCACCTAATTTAACAAATCTGGACTGCAGACAGGCCATTTTAGCACCTGGACTCATCATCTATGGAGAAATACTACTTAAATATTTGCAGAATTCATTTTGGTATTGTTTTCCTGAAATATTCAAGGTCTTCCCTGGAACATACATTGCCTGGATGGGAGTATATGTTGCTCAAAACCTGTATACATCATTCAGAATTGATTGTGCTTTGCCAAATGTGCAAGATGCCCATGCTGTAGGCACTAATGCTCCTCCACACCATCATAGATGTTGGGTTTTGAACTGAACACTAAAACAAGTTTGATAGGTTGTATACTTAGATAGGCCCTCTCCTCTTTAGCCCAGATGAGTCCATGATTTTCAAAAAGAATGGCAAATTTTGATTGGTCTAAACACAGGACCTTTTTCTATGTTACCTCAGTCCATTTTAGGCCCAGATAAGATAGTGGAATTGTCTGTATCATGTCTCAATACAATGTTGGCTGTTTTGACTGTTACAATTTTGGCTGTAGTTTTTGAATTGAGTATCAAACTGTGCACATAACCAATGGTTATCAGAGGTTTTCCTGAGCCCCAATAATGACAGGTCTGGAAACAGGTCTGGTGTTGATGCAGTGCCATCTGAGGTCCAAAAGACCACAGCCATCCAATTTGTTTTTCAGCTCTTTCCCTTGTTTGCAAAGATTTCTCTGGATTCTCTGAATGTTCTAATGATATTATGTCCTGTAGATGATGAACTGCCCAAATACTTCACAATTGCATCTTAAGAAACATTAAAATTACATTGTTTCATCATTTGTGCACACAGGTTTACACAGAGTGATAAATACCCCAACAGCTTTACTTCTAAGAGATCCGGCCTCTCTGGGATGCTTTTTTTCATACCCAATCGTGTTGCCAGTTACCTTAATTAGTTGTGAAATATTCTTCCTTTTGTTTTATTTATCATTACACAACTTTTCCAGCATTTTGTTAGCCCCGTCCCAACTTTTTTTGAAATGTTGCTGGTATCAAATTCGAAATTAACTATATTTTCCATGAAATAGTAAAATTTGTCATTTTCAACATTTGATATGTTGTCTGTGTCCTTTTTGCAACTAAATATGAGTTTAAGAAAGTTGCAGATTATTACAATCTGTTTTTATTCACATTTTACACAATGTTACCAACTTTTTCTGTTTTCGGGTTGTAATAAGTGGTATGACTGGGAACATTATTTCATGGAAACTAATTTGTTGTGTCCATATTCACTGACTCTGTGGACTTACCTCACAAATAAAACTCAACTGTGAATATATATTTGACTTATACTTTCACAAGTATGTAAAAATGAAAAGGATATTCGTTCGTTTTTCTGTTCCTTAAAGTAAAAAAAGTTTTTTTTAATTTTTTTGACTGAGAACATTTGATGAGAAAATCTTAGAGCCCTAACGAACCCATTCAGGTGTTACATGTTGACTATGCAGAGAACAAGGCAATTAAGGAAATGGCACAATGTGCCAAATATATTAGCGTCCACAAATTAGTCAACTTTAACAAAGGTTGCTCGACATTCAGGAAAGTAAATGACACATTGACTGTGAGAAATCTCGACGTGATGAATGTGCTTTTGTTTCTTTCCTAAATACTCTGTGACACCTTGCAGTTTTTTATCTGCCATTGATTCCACCTTTGTGTCTGTGAGGGCTGCTGGGGGTTAAAAGAGCTGACTGGGGACTCAAGAACTGCATGGGCGCAGGGTTGAGATCCTCTCCCATGATTGGAGGTGAGACCTGTCACGTGACGGAAAGGCACTGTGCAGATGTGTTGCCAGAGGCTGCTTATAGTGTCAACAAATGCACACACACACACACACACACACACACACACATGGCATCCAGCAGACCCATGCTTTGTGATGTATGTGTGTGAGATAGTGTGTGTGTATGTGTTTGTGTATACTGTATGCATTTGCACTGTGCCTGTTGGCTTATTGCAGACACCTGCCACCACAGAGAACCTGTCTGTCGTCTCTGTGTTTGTGCGTGTTTTTTTCCAAGCCAGCTGGTGCATTTGTGTGCAAAATATTGCACTGATGATGGGGGTAGGTCACCTACTTCTCTCTTTTTTTTAAAGAGACAGTAGAGCTAACCTGCTCCACTAAGCTAAAGAGTCAAGGACATTTGAGTCATAGTAGCCTAGCTATAGCTTACACCTTGCTAATGCATGCTGTTCTGACGAGAAAACCTTTGTATAAATGCATCATAACAAATGTTTTGCTGAACCCAAAATCCAAAACAGTGCATTAAGACCCTCTCATAAGGAGGTCTTTGTAAACCCCTTCAGGAAGCTATTAAGCTATCAGTATAATTAAGTATATCTTCCAATGACGTTTAATGCTGTGAAAGAAATTATATATATTATATATATATATATATAAACATTAACTACATGTTGCCATGAAGTTCTTTAGAAGTGGGCTATCAGAGCTCCTGAAAGGGGGTTGGTAAATAGTTATTAGCAGAAAAACAACAAATATTATTGGCTAGTTGCAGACTGGAAGAAAGACATAATGAGATTAAAATATTATTTAACATAGGCTACAACCAAAACATAATGTAGCCCAGGCTAAACGTGAAATCGCAAAAATGCATGTTAGACCTGTATTTGTCCCGAATCACATTAGTATTAGCGTCAAATGGCGTGTGACTTATTAAACCTTGTCGGTGGGTCCAAACATTAAAACGGGGACTTTTTAACACGTGTGAGAGGAATAAGTCGCTTATTGGAAAGAATGCTTGACATCGTTTTTAAGACTGAACAGCGCAAAGGTCATGAGGGCAAACGATGTGTGCGCTGAAGCGACAGAAAACGAATGCCCTTCATTGCTGCGAACGCTTATGTCTCTCATTGGTCAGTTTTCCGCATCGCTGACAGAAAAGGGGCCGGCCGAAACGGTGGAATCTACTTAGAAAAACTCGGCACTGACATACTGCCCAGTACGGGTGACAGCTACGGTACAGTCAGACGAGGAAGGAGTGCAGCAGCCCCCACCCTTTTCGTCTCAGTTGCCATCTTTCAAGGCTTTTTAGATTTACAGCATTACGTAATTACACACTTGCAAGAGTTCAAGTTGTCTCGTTGTGCTTTTGCACCCTGTAATGGAGCGTCCTCAAAAAGGCAGTGAAGCGCCTTTTACCGGCTGAAGTTGAAGACACGGTAAAATAATAGGCTAACTATAAAAAAAAGACAAAGAACATGGCGATTTTGTTCGAGCAGAAGATAACATCTGTTTTTTGCAGACTATCTGAGGCAAATGAAAGCGAGAAACCATAATCCTTCCTGATGTTTGAGTTCTTCTGCTAACGTAGGCTAGCAATGTCAGAAAGAGGTGGTGAACGCAGTCACAGACTCCGCTGAAGTTTCTGACAGTTTTCTAAAAAGTTCGTCCACGAAAGCAACAGCTGGGAGCTTGCAGTACATTTGGTGAGTAGGCAATGTTCGCGTTTATCAGTAGCCTAAGCTATAACTGGCAAAAAAACAGCTACAAAGCCATCGACTGTAAGTTATACTGTATTGTTCCGATCTTGAAAAAAAACTAGTGGGTCTTCAGAGACTCGCATTGGTATTGAATCTGTCAAAGACTGCCTTGCTTTCACACATGTAATGTAGCTTGTTCAGGAAATGGCTATAGCCTCGTCAAAGTTGACATTGGCTAAAATAAACCGGAGTGACTCATATGGTTATTTATGAGTTTTCCTGTATACATTAGTAGAAACTAATCATTTGACTCTTAATTTCACGCAACAGTGATTACTATGAAAGCTATGAATACTTAGGAAGCACTCAGAAACTTTCCTCGAACATGTGAAAGAAGTAATTCACATCTTAACAGATTAAACAAAAGTGTTTAGTAACATTCTTTCATTTTTAGACAGTTTCTTTAAACATGGACGGAAGTCAACAATCTGTTAAGATTTCTTTTTAATATTCTGATCTCCTAAAAGCATCCATTAGGCCTCTCTTATCTCTTAATGTGCACGTGTGGCTTTTCCCACAAAAGACAAACTTAAAAGAATCATTGCTAACATTATCCTCACTTAAGCCTAAATAAATGCAGCCGAGCTGGTGGTCAAATGTGTAGTGAAAAATAAAATATTATTTTAAAGAAATGGGTTATTCTTCAGCATGTTATCCATGATTGACTGAGGTAACTGCAAGTTAGGAAAGTTTGTATTGCAGCAGTCCTTCCTCTTATCTTGGACGTAAGGCCAGTACATGACTCCCAACTCTCTCTAGCCTTAGTAGTTGTGTTTACACATTATCTTTGCCATATTACTGTATACCACGGCCTGTACTCACTTTCACAGATTGTTGGATAAATAATTGCCCAGTAGTGTTAACAGGGGACATGCTGTATGTGTGTATCTGGCAGGGCTTCGACCTCTAGGCGACCTTTGATAGTCTGTGTGGTTAATCAGTGTAGCACAGCGCTACAGCTGGCTGGTTCTGTTACCTGCGGGATCGTGCTCGGAATGGAGCCGCCGTGTTTATCCGCCGGCTGGGCAGGAGCGCAGGGTGACCCCTCCCAAGGTCAATGGGCCTGTTTCTCTCCTGATGGCCTCTCCAGGGTCCTGCAAGATTCTTGGAAAAAAGGGAAAGAAAGAGAGAGGGGAGGGGTGGAGGGAGGGAGGGATATAGAGACTTAATGGAAAAGTTTTTTTTTCTCCTTTCACACACGTCCTGGGGGTTGGGGATGTGGCTGATCAGATAGAGGGTGGAAATGCATGTGACTGCTTAGACATGGAGCTTCTCACTGGATCACACCAAAATAACACTGCTCTTGGGTAGACGTCTAGCCCCCAAAATATTTTGTCTTTAATTTTTTTTTAATAAAACGTATATATAGACCCTTTCAAGAGAGTTCCATTATCAGCATCATAGTTGGCCCCACAAGACTTCCTTTTTAACATTCCATATGTTATCTTAATGCAGAGGAAGTAGATTGGGACCCAAATAGAACGTTATATATATGTATATGTAAAAAAACTCATTACTCATTTGAAGGAATATTCTTCTTATTTAAATCTTTTTTGCACTCTTTTTTGCCCTGTTCCATTTGTTGCAGTACTACAGCACAAGGGCACATGCTGAATGCACAGTCAGCAAGGGCAAAGAGGACTGAGGGTGGCCAGGCAGACGGTCAGAGGAGACGGGCTTTGGAGGAGGAGGGGTATTTTTTTAGGCAAAGCTGACCCTCAGTGTTCACATATGATCGTCCACATAAACAAAGGCCGCTAACCCCCGCACGTATTTCTCCCCTCGCTCTGGCCTTGTTTGTTTGCCCCATGGCAGCCACGTCGGCCCGTTCCCCTCGCTCGACCAGGTGAAATCAAGGTCGTTCCCTCTCTCGCTAACACCATCAAAAGGAGGCCTGCGCCAATCTAAAGTTCTTGTCCTGCCCAGGCCTAGGCTGTTAGCGCAGATGCGGAGATAAAAGGGTACAGCAGAAGGGTTGTGCAGGGCACCGGCTCTACGCCGGCACTGTGCGCTTGATTTTTCATTTTTCTCTCCTCTGCCTAAAAAAACAGTGGGATTTTTTGGTGTGTGTGTGTGTGTGTGGGCAGAATCTGGCGTCACGAGAGATGGGGCTCAGGTCTGATTTGAGGAAGAATGCTTTGATGATGAGGAAGCCCAGTGATCGGAGAGGTGGGGGAAGGAGGGGTGCTTGATACACACACACACATACACACACATACAGTATATATACGCACACACCCCTTCGCATACTACAATGAAACAATCATACACATATGCATCCTCTCTCACACACACATGCACACACACATTCACACAAGTCTGTTGGTGCATGGTGTTTTCGTGTGAACACAGCCAAAGCAGTGGAAGCTCAGCTGAGTCGGCCCCCATGCACCTGAGCCCAGGAGAAGTTAAACCTGCAGCGCTGGCAGGGGAAAGAAAACACCAGCCATCTGGGTTACTCTGCTGTCAGAGCTCCCTCTCCCACTCCTCTCACTCTCCTCTGGCCAGACACCAGCATCTGTTTGATATCTGCACGACGAGAGGCAGAGGAGGGAGAAAAAAGTGGAGAGAGAGAGAGAGAGAGAGAGAGGGAGAGAGGGAGAGAGGGAGAGAGAGGGAGGAGGAGGGAGGAGGAGGGAGACAAAAGAGAGGTAAGGAAATACGGAGTGAAGATGCACCCAAAGGAACAAAGAAAACGAGAGGGAGGGGGGAGGTGCGTGGGGGGGGTGATCTGTCTCTGCCTGGCTGTGGTTTCAGGGGCTATTTGTGACCAGTGAAAAGATCCGCTGTGCCTAGCCGAGGACAGTCCGTCCTTCCCTCCCTTCTCATCTCCCAGCCTGGATGGTCAAGGGCTAGCCTCTCTGTGCTAGCTTACATCGATTGTTACAACTCCAGAACTCTGTCTGAGGAAAGGAAAGAGAAAGAGAGAAAAAAGAGAGAGAGAGAGAGAGAGAGAGAGAGAAAGGAGTGCAGAGGGGAGGAGAGAGGGTAAGTGTAAAATAGGGAGGGGTTGGAGCAGGAGGAGTGGGTGGATGTTTGGTTGGGGGGGATTCCCACCAGCTTCTGGTCATGAATCCCTCACTGTGAAATCCTACCCCGCTAGGCCTCTTTACTATCTGTTAACAGTGCTTTGGGCTTTAATGGCAGCAATCAGACCACGAGAGAAAAGGAGGGAGAGAGGAAAAGAGAGAGAGAGTTAGTGGAGTAGGCAGTGGGTCGCTTGTCTGAAGCAGCCTGCTCTTTTGCTTTCTCAATCTCCCTCTTTCTTTCCCTCCCTCCACTCTCTCTCTCCCTCTCTCTCTTTCCCCCTCCCTTTCCCCTGCCTTACTGTGTGCTATACGGTTGCCAAGTGCTAAGAATCCTCGGAATGTGGGATTGCAGTGTTCTGATAAAGTTTGCTTTGTTCCCGCGGTGACCTGAACACTGGGAGGGATCCGGGACCCTGGGAGTCAGTCTGCAGCACAGGGCTGCACTGTGCACACTATTCCCTATAGACCCGGCTCCACACAGCCATAAATACTCTGTGTCCTACCCTCAGTGCAACAGGAAATACCCTCTGTGTACTTGTGTACTGCCATTAGTGTAAGAGTAAATACTCTTTGTGGGCAAGGGTACTTTCAAACCAGCAGTAAATACTGTACAAGTCACTCAGCACTGTTAGCTGTACAATAGAACATTAGTCTTCCTAACAATATATGAAGCATAGATTTATATGTAATACTATATCATTTTAAATATATAAAAATAAATTGAAAACATCTAATTTTTCAAAAACAAGCCACTTTATATACAGAACCACTAACTTTTAGGTCAGACTACCAAATCCTGTACCATGTCAGCATATAGAACTATAGCGCACACACAAGGTTGGAGCGTAGCGAATTTCCAGTTGTTTGCGTTAGTCATGCATATGGGCTATGAGCTGGTGGCGGTATGGGAAGCTTCTGTGCATGTTGTGACTTGAGTTAATGAAGGGAAGAGAGTGGAGAGACGGAGGGAGTGAGGGCTGTTCGCTGACACAAATGTCCTCCCCAGTGACCTTTCGTGTGTCACACAACCTTCACGTCATCAGATGACCGCCCCAGCTGACACAAGCAGGTCCGCAGTTAGGGAGTGTGTGTGTGTATTGTGTGTTGTGTGTGTTTGTGTCATGTATCTGTCATGTACCTTTGTGTGTGTGTGTGTGTTTTGAGGATTATGTACTGTTCTAGCCGTTTTGTGTGTATTTACAGTATGTGTGTGTGTGTGTTTGCATGGGACTGTGTGTGTTGTTGTTGTTGGCATGTGTGTGTGTGTGTGTGTCAGAGATTGGGAGATGAGTTGTGTTGAGCTCAGGGCTTACAAGTAGAAATGCCGCCTCAGCCCTTGGAGTGGGGGCAGCCTGACGCGGTCACTTAGAGTGTAAACACAGAGATGCTCTCTTTGTGATTACACTACACTACAGAG
>NW_027468620.1:13334024-13344024 GCF_046254945.1 Alosa pseudoharengus | reverse complement strand
TACACACACACACACACGCACACACACAAACACGGACAAAGATACACCCGCACACACTCAAAAGTCACACACACACACACATACACACACATTCCTCCATGGCACCTACCGAGTGCTAAGCCCTGGATTACCACCCCAGCCCCTGACTTCTCAGCATATCAAAGAGCCGGGATACACGGCCCGCTAGCCCAACCGCCACCACAGCCGGACCAGGGCTTCTCACTTTCCTATCTGCTGGGGTGCTGCCACACACACACACACACACACACACACACACCACTGAGATTCAAACACAAATACACACCATAGGCACATATTCAAACACATATAAACACAAAGATTCAAACACATGCTGCTTTAGGCAAGGCACAGCCAAAAGTATTGACATCCCACCAATACATTGAATTGCTTTCTTGTGCTGCTGAGCTAAGCAGCGGACATGGTAATGATAGAAGTGGGCAGGGAACAAGAGAGAGAGAGAGAGAGAGACAGACAGACGGGTGAGTTGGACAACGCGTCTGCGGTGACGGACGGAGGGGGGCCTCTCGCCATTTCAAAGCCCCGTAACCGAGCTCAGAAAAGCAATCTCATGTATCAGCCCGCATGATGGATGTGCCAGCGGGAGATCGTATGGAATTGCACATGAACACACACTCACATGCAGCCCTGCTGCCTCAATACATGTTGTGTTTGTCTCGCATTAGGGCCATATTGTACCACGTCAGTTATAGGCTTACTGTGTTTTACACTTTAAAGGTACACATGGGGGGGGGGGCAAAGCCAATTTTGAACTTGTAATATGCAAATTGTTTACCTAGCATAGCTATACAGCATAGACGTAGCGAGTCGCTACTGAGAAAACCAGCCATGCAATTTCAAGAATGGCGGCCCAACAAAACTCACAAGAATCATTACATTGTCAGTAGATATAGCTCTTTGAATATAGTTTTTGCCTGTTGTTAATCCTTCACCTCCATTGTGTACAGGTGGGATAAGCCACAAGAAGTTTGCTATTTACAACAGCAGAGTAAAATATAAATATATTGCGACTCTAGAGGGAGCTCTACAGTCACCAAAAATACCTAAACCTGCATAGTGTACCTTTAACACAGGCAGCGGGTGACTATGCAACTATGTGCACCTGTCTGTTAGTGTGAAAGGGAGATTTGATCATAGCAGAGTAGAGATTTGTCTGACACTCTCTGATGCGAGCAGTGATGAGACATAGAGAGAGAGAGAGAGAGAAGGCTCAGAGGGAAGGCTTGGCTAAAGCCACTCAGCTGATGATGTTCGGTGGGCTTGAAGATCAGTTCCAACAAGAATGCGGTCACTAGCCTAGCCCTAGCTTTTTTTTTATTGTTATTATTACATTCTCAATATGGAGCTGGTACTCCAGGCCTGTGCTGCAGGGAGCAACACTGTCCGTGCCCAGTCGAATGTTTTCATTCCTAGAGAGTGTTATTCCTCTGGGCTGCCGGCTGAGCTAACCGCAGGCCGTGTAAATCATGAGTGGCAGGCTCTTTGTGGGACACGGGTGCCCTCCTGCACCCTAATCGCTTTCAGCACAATGGACAGCTCTCTGAGGATGACACACTGCTTGCTGGTGGTGCCCAGGTCCCTGGGACTGTGTCCCCACATGTCCACTGGGACTGTGTGTGCGTGTGTGTTCGTGAGAGAGAGATCATTGTATGAATACTTGCTGAGTTGCAAGCCCCCTCTGTAATTCATTATGAAGAAGTGGACTAACTAACTTAAATGAAATGTAACCATTTTTTAATACGTCACCAGGAGTTGAATAATAACAACACATAAAAACATGTTCAAGAGTTAAGTTAAAGACAGATTTGTTTGTGTGGTATGCGGGGGTGTACAGTAAGCAGAGATTCAGAAGTGGGTGTAAAGTCCAAAACTAAATCATATCATGTCTGGTGAATAGGCTTAGCTATATTGTGAACAATGGTGCATAGGTCACTATACACCGGAACAAATCACCAAAGAAATAGTCATACAAAGCCACAAATGGTACACCTGTAGGTCACTTGCACTTTGTCATTTTTCCCCCCTGGAATGTTTGCAGTCATAGGATGTAGGTTATTCAGATTCTATTTCATGACTTTATGATGTCCTGCTTTTAATTTTCCCAGTCATAGGACTTCATAGGATGTAGGTTATTCAGATACTATTTCATGACTTCTGACTAGTTTGATATTATGGATTATGACTTTTAGCATGACTTTTATACATAGTGCCTGCTCTTAGTCCTCCCTATCATAAGGCAATAGGGTTATATGGATTACAGATAAGACCTTTTACAACATAATTAGGCTTCCTCCCTTCCTTGCAATAAATAAAATTAAGCCAATGAGATTAAATCAGATTTTTATATAAAAACATGTGGTGTCCACTGAGCCAATTTAATAGCTGGTATGAATGAAACACAATACACAGATATCCTGCTATGTCCCTGCTGCATTTAAATAAAGAAAGTGAGACTACCATAATGCTTATATTTATTGGTAAAGCTCTTAAAGGTTTTTGAACCCTGAAATACTTTACTATACTGAAAAATGTAAAGCATGCTTTGTGTATTTCAGGGTTCAAAAACCTTTAAGAGCTTTACCAATAAATAGAAAAAAAAAAAAAAAAAAAAATATATATATATATATATATATTGGTAAAGCTCTTAAAGGTTTTTGAACCCTGAAATACACAAAGCATGTCTTTAAATGTATAAAAATCATCTGATTAAGTGTAGTTGTTTCCACATAATTCCTTATGAATTGAATAGTGTTCTTATTGTGTGTGAGAAAGAAGCATCCCACAGAATCCTAATCTTTTGTCACGCTTGTCACCAGGGATGAGGGGGGCTACAGTACATGTGTTAACACACAGGGAGTGATTTGTGTGAGAGTTTGCTCTCGGAGAGGCGAGGCAAAAGGACGAGCCTCTTCAGTGGCCCACTCTTGCACTCCTCCTTTCATCCCACCATCTCTCTACTCTTCTCCATCTCTCTTCTTTTCTTTTCTTTTCTTCTCTTGTCTTGCTGTGTTTTTTTTCATACCGTTCCTTTCATTGTCCCTCACTCTCCGTCCACTCCCACCCTTAATCTTGCCCCCCCCCCCCTCTCTCTCTCTCTCTCTCTCTCTCTCTCTCTCTCTCTATATTTCTCTTTCCCTCTCTCTAGCTCATCATCCCCTTCTCTCTGCCCATGGATTGGCTCCATGTCTGATGACTTTACCCAGAGGAATTGCTGGTTGATGAGAGAGAAAGACAGAAAAGTGGTAGAGAGAGAGAGAGAGTGAGTGTGTGAGAGAGAAAGAACAAAACAAAAAAGAGGACAGAGAGAGAGAGAAAGTAAGTGAGAGAGAGTCCTCTTTTCCAGTCGTAGGAAATGGGTCTGAAGAATGCAGAAAGCCCCCATTCAGCGGCGGCCCTCGGTGACTGGGAGCGGCCACATCCTCGGGGGGAGAGTAAGGGGGGCAGGCTGGGTGGGAGATGGTGGGGGGTTGCTGCCTGGACACTGGCCAAGGAGCTCCAGGGTAACTGCTCAGATGATGCTGGTCCGTGGGAGCGTCCAGCCCCTTACCCCCCCCCTCTCTCTGACTCTTACCCCCCCCCCCCCTCCTCTTGCCCTCCCCTGAGACCCTCCGTTGGGTTTGTGGTGCCCTCCCTCTTCTCTCTCTGCCCACAAACAGGGGACTGGTTAGCGTTTCGGACTTGTAACCGGAGGGTTGCCGGTTCGAGCCCCGACCAGTAGGCACGGCTGAAGTGCCCTTGAGCAAGGCACCTAACCCCTCACTGCTCCCCGAGCGCCGCTGTTGTTGCAGGCAGCTCACTGCGCCGGGATTAGTGTGTGCTTCACCTCACTGTGTGTTCACTGTGTGCTGAGTGTGTTTCACTAATTCACGGATTGGGATAAATGCAGAGACCAAATTTCCCTCACGGGATCAAAAGAGTATATATACTTATACTATACTATACTTATACTTAAACAGACTTCCTTCCTTCCCTACGCACAGGCCCCAGACTGGACACTCACGGATGTCTGATCAGTGCCTTGGTCCAGTAGATCCAGATAGCCTCAGCTGTGTTGCTCAATCGTAACAGACACAGACTGACACCAAAATCAGATAACAGTGATAATAGTTTTTCTACTGTAAGATTTACTCATGCTGGCTAGTTGGCAACACAGAAGTGTTGGAAAGTCTGTTTTGAGTCAGTAGGAAGAAGAAAAAAAAATGGGCTCGTCTAGGAGGAGGTTCTGTAGACGCTCTAATCCCCAAATTGCCTCCATGCAGATGGGATGGTCTGAGTGGCGTGGGACTGGTGCCCTGGAGGACTGGTGGAAGAAAACTCTCCTACTCTCTCTCTTTCTTTATATCTCTCTTTCTTTCTCTCTCTCTCTATCTATCTCTCTCACTCACTATCTCTCTGACTTACTTTCTCCCACACTCTCTCTCTATCTCATTCTCTCGCTTTCTCTCTCTCTCCTCAGTTGCTTTCTCCTCATATTCCTTTCATCACTCTCCTCTGTTCACTTCACTCAATTCTCATGCTCCTCTAGTGTTCTTCTTTCCTAAGAATTAAGTAATGCTTGCCAGGTTATGCTGCTAATTCCTGCTCCATGGAAATAAAATAAAATAATCACATCTTTTGTCATAAGACAGTGACTGTGACCGTTCACTAGTTTCATCTCCAAGAATAGTCATATGTCATTAGGATGGTGTGTATTTGTGTGATTGTGTGTGTGTGTGCGCCTGTGTGCAATCCATGAGTGAGATATATTAAGTGCACAACTGGGTAGCAGTAAGCTGAAATAAATGTGGTTTTACAGCTTCCTGCGAGGATATGCCAGGGTCAAATGAGTGTCATATCCCAGCATGCACTGCGTCTCTATTCAGGGTCTATTCTTATTCTGTGTGCACACAACCAAATCAAGGAGAGAGTCCAGAAGTCTCTTTGTTTTAACTGTGAATATATTTGAGTATTTCATCTGTGAAGCTTTGAGAGGAGTGGCATTAAGAGTCAGTTGGATACTGTGCCACGCCTGTGTAAAATCTTACTGTGTACCTGCAGGTTGGTGCCAGAAGGTGTCTTTTTGGTGGATAGAAGCTCCTGTCTCTTCTCCTGCGTATTGTACTTGACGGGTTGTTCTCCAGCACGCTGGCTCTTCTCGCTTCCTGTCCCTCTGGGAGTGACCTTTGACCTTGTGCGAGCTTCAGGAAGTGTAAACATCCTACACTCTCAGCTGGAGCTGAGCAGGAGGCTGGGAGTGGGGTGTTTGCTCTCCCTGGCTCGGGAATGCAGCGCACAGGACGGGATACAGCCTCTCTCTCTCTCGTTCGTTTTTTCTCTTCCCGGAAAGGGCCCGGAAACGCAGGAAATGGGCTGGGCAGGTTTCTGAGATCTGGGTCGAGCTGCTTTGTGCTTCTGTAGGTGATGTATGGGGCACAGGGACACCGCTGGCATGCACTCCCACCCACTTTCACTAGTGTTCATACCACACATACACACACGCACACACACTTTTTATATCCATACAGAGACACAGGCACACTCACACAGTCTCTTAGAGACAGCACACACATGCTCAAACAATAGACACACGTACTCACCCACACCAATAATTGACCACAGACTACCAAGTTTTGTACCAGGCTGGTATGTAATCACATGTAAGTCACCTTCCATTTTGATTTCTGCCAAATGCAGTGTACAGTACTGTACATCATGTACTTCCTTCTGAGTGCAGTAACGTTAGGGGTTTTGCTGGGGCTGTATGGTGCTGTAGGGCTTTACATAGAGGTGGCCTGTGGACTGGTGATTTAGGAGATTCTTGTTTCTGGTGTTTTGGTACTGGGCGGCACCATCAGTGAGGAGGTCCAGGCCCGGTCTGGAGGACAAAGCGGCTGCCTTTGAGGCTCTCTGACCCGGGTGTGGTGTGACCCAAGACAGGCCGCGTCCAGCCGGCACCGGGGCCCTCCTGGCCAATCAGAGCGAGCCTGGCTGCCGTGGAGTGAACGCACAGGAAGTGGCTATTTACGTCGGCTGCGGGGCCAGAGAGCGCCACCCTGCCGCTGGGAGAGGCCCTTCCTCCACACACCCCCCCCCCCGAATCCGCTGAGGGAGCTGAAGAGGGTGAGGGGTGGATGGGGTTACAGGTTACACCCTGCTGCCAACCACTCCATGTGTACGGCATAATGACCTCTGACCCCCAACGAGAGCCTACACCCACATTCTGATGTATGCTGGCACCATCTATTCGCTGACCTTGACTCTCTTTCTCTCTCTCTCTTCCTGTCATTCTCTCACTCTCTACTCTCCCATGTTCAGAATGTAGGTCAGACCATTTTCGGCAGCCACCCACTCACGCTGCTCCTATGTGTATACTTAAGGCCCATTGAAAAAAAGTTGGATATGTAGTTCCGTAAATAGCCACAAGGTGGAGCACATAAAGCATTCTGGAAAGGCCCTCTGCATTGTGTAGTTTGCTGTATGAATCAATACATAGCATATGTGTGTTCACATTTGTTTGCCTAATTGATTAGTTATTTTATTTAATGTCTCCTAGCAATAGAAGGTGACTCTAATGCAGGATTCCAACATCCAACAAAATGTTCCTTGGACTTTTTGTTGGTTGCTATCATGATGTTAGACATACAAACATTTTTGTGATCATTTTGGATATCTGATTTAAAGTCTGCAGAAGCACTTCAAACATCTTAGCATCAGTCACTGGTATATGAACCAAGCTTACAATAAATGGTGGCAGATGTCCACCAGGGGGAGCCAGAGTACCAGGGCTCTTGGATGGAGGAGATGCTCATGCGTGTCAGCAGCAGATGGGATGTAACATTTTCTTAATGTGGCAACTGAGAAATGCATTCAACCATGCTAAACAGCAACACTGATCTCTCTCTCTTTCTCCCTCTGTCTCTATCTCTCTGTACATTTTCTGACTCATAGTTTGTTTTTCTCTTGTCAGTCTCTGTTTTTGTGTGATTTCTGTAAGTAGTGACCACTGTGTCCACACACATGCACACATGCGACCCTGAGATCATAAATACCCTGACAGGAACGAGTATGACTAACATACTCATAGTAATGCATTTCCATTCTCCCTTTGATTGTGTCCCCCAGTTTTTTTGTGATTGGACGAGGCAGATTGCTGAGAATTCCCCCAGCAGGCAGTTGACATCTAAGGCAAATAAACGTTGTGGAAGTTGTGCCTGAAAAGACTGTAAATGCACACACTCTACACACACACGCACACACACTGTGCTCTTACATAACTGCTTTTTGAGCTGCCTCTCTTAAAGTGTCTCAGAGGAGCATGCAGTATCTGTAGTACACAAACTGATCACAGCTGAGGGCCGCCCGCCACACAGTGCTGTCCTTACCTCACCCTGGCTGGCATCCAGATTAGATGACATCAGGTCAGATTGCACTGAATGAAACCTTTCATCAGACATTTCGTCTGATAATCTGGTATGTGGGACCTGTGTCTCTACCAGCAACTGAGCAAGTGGTGGTAACATCTGACTAGCTGTTTACTTTCAACTTAGTTCTGTACTACCCACTTACCTCTCTTACAACTGCTGTAAAACACACACACACCACTTAGATATTTTGACTTTTCTAGTTTCTAGTCTAGTCACAAGGTGGCTTCAAGTCACAAGTCCACAGGTGGCTAGTCTTCCTGCAAACACACACATGACAAAGAGAAAGGTAAGTGGTAGATTGGCAGGTGGGGAGTCGCATCTCCTAATCTGTGCCTACATTGTTTAAATTATTTTCAGTTGATCTGTGTTTGTATGTTTGTATTATTTATAATGTGTGTATCATTTTATGATGTGTGTATTTGGGGACTAATCTGATGTCGACTGAGCATCCCTGAGCCAATAAAAAAAGCATTTCAATTACATTGAGTGTAAAACCTCATTCTTTCTCTATGTGTGTGTGTGTGTGTGTAGGGGGGCGGGGGGTATTTTGGGTTGGACAAGATGTTGGTCGAAACTCCCACACAGTCTGTGTGACCCTGTATAGTGTGCGGTCTGGTTTCAGGGGATGCACGTTCTTGCTCTTGCTCTCGACCACAGGAGGAAGTGAAACTGTTGGGTTTGTTTACTTCCTTCTGTAGACTCTGAACAACTTGTAAGTCCCCCACCCATACCAGCTCAACACTTCTCCGGGCAGGAGGGGTGTGTGTGTGTGTGTAAGAGACAGAGCAAGAGAGAGACTGACACCTACTGCTGACAACTTGGTGTCTACGTGTGTGTGTGTTTACCCTGCAAGCAATGAGTAAATGTCACAGCCACAAATACCTTGAGATATGAACTTGTAAATGTACAAACTGTGAGACATACGACTTATAGGGAGTCTTAATGCTGAAAGACATGACTGACAATCTTCATACCAAACACACACACATTCATGAACGTGTTCAAATAAGGCTGATGCAAGGAGATGTCTGTGGTGTTAACATCAGGTATTCTCTCACACACATAAACATTTATACTGTTTCAGAGCGGATTTGCAGGGACAGCAGATTAACGATGAAGCCTCCTCACAGAACACTGATTTAAAAACATTTCTCCCAGAATGCAAACCCTATCCTGCCCCTCTCTCTCTCTCTCTCTCTCTCCTTTTCTGTGGCACTCTGTTTGCATGACTGCTCTATGAGATTGAATAAAGTTGTGAAATAAAATTGTAAAAGGAGAACACAAGGAGCACAAGCTCCTTCTTAGGAGATGTCTGGTATTAACCCCCAATCTACACTCACACACACACACCTGTCTTCTGTCCTCTATCATTTCAAAAGCAGTAGTTCCTGAAAAAAAAAACCAATGTTTAGTTTCTCACCTGACAGCAGTGTTACAATGAGCCTAATATATCAGTTGTTTCCAACTGTACACATGATTCTCCCCTGATAGAGAATTAACACATACAGTGAACTGATATGGAAACAGGAATTTCCTCCTGTAGTAAACTTCAAAGGGGAAGTGCTCTATTCAATACACAGGTGTATACATGTATTAGTGCTCAACAAGGTCTGTATTAAGCATCATTTCACATGTATGAGGTTTTATTGAACAATGTTGATGGTTTTTGTTAATTTCTTATTCTTAATCAAATTTGTCTTGATGTAAGGTTACAGGTATATAGTATGACTTAAAATAGAGTTTAGACTCCTAATACACTGTATGAATGTAACTTATAATGACAGAATAGTAACAATATTATGGCAATGTATTAGAAGGCTATAAAGTGGGGGCGCTGTGGTGCAACAGGCTACAGCGCCCATACCATGTACGGGTCCAAGTGCCCACGGTGACCCAGGTTGGAATCGGACCTGCGGTCATTTCCCAACCCCACCCCATCTCTCTCTCCCACTTGCTTCCTATCTTCACTGTCCTATCCGAATGAAGGCAAAAAGGCCAAAAAATATACTTTAAAAAAAAGAAGGCTAAAGTTTCTATCCATACTATATAACAAAACCTTAGATCAAGACCAAAGGATTTACCAAGAATAAATCACCCATTGAACAATAAGAAATTGCTGAATAAAGACCTAATAAATGTGTAATGACGCTTAATACAGACCTTATTGAGCACTAATACACATATTACTTATGTATTAATGGTTAATTAATGATTCCGTAAAATAAAGTGTTACCAGGTAAAGTGATTAATATAATCTACTGGAATCAAAACAAATCACTACAAAAGGCTTTTGAAAAATCTACATTTTCCACAAGTATTCATCTTAAGCTATTTGAAAGAATGCTGCCGCTTGAGATTGAACAGAAAATGTACAAATCATCAAAAATTCAAACAATACTCTGGATCCAACCTGATTATTCCACATTGCTGAGTGAGCAGATGTGGTGAGCTGATAAGGAAGCAAGGCGCTCTCCTGGAATGTGTGAACTGGACAGAACAGAATCATGAGTAAGAGGTGGAGAGAGAGCTGCAAACCTGGCACGCACCTGAGTACATCA
>NW_027468620.1:13321524-13329024 GCF_046254945.1 Alosa pseudoharengus | reverse complement strand
TTGATTGATTTTCTCTTGACCAATATGTTTGTTCTGACTGAAAATGACACTGCCACATGGTTAAAGGTTGTAAGACAATGTGGTAGAAACATTGAATAAAAAAAAAGTGTTTTAATCTTTTTTGTTTCATGTTTATGAAAAATGTCCAAAATGATTCATACCCTTTTGAAAATTATCAGTGGAAACATTTTATTTGCATCCATAGCTCTCAAAATGGTTCTTATAATACCAACCAAGCCTCTCCATGTCTCCACAGTGATTGTAGACCGCACCTTTTTAGCAGCAATCTGGGTTTTGAGGCAGGAACGATTCTTTGCCATCACTCTGGCCTTGTGCTCACTTTTTTGATGGAATGAGGCCTGGGCTCTGGCTGAGCCATGCTAAAATGTTTTCTCTGTTAACCTTTTCTTGCCTTGTTTGGATGTTTTGGATCATTGTGTGGTTTACAGTAATGGTCCAAGACCGCCTATTGGGGCAGGTCCCTTGGCAGGCTGCCTGATCTTTTCCTCCAAAAATCTTAATAATGTAGGTCCTTGTTTTAGTGTTACCATTTACTTTGAGAAGGTCAAACATATTGGTCAAGAGAAAATCAACATTAAATCTATATTTGCCAGGGGTATGAATAATTTTATTCTTAACTGAATATCAGTCTACAAATATGCCACTTGTTTGGCATTTGCAAATCAATTGACTACATATTAAGTGAAAATGCACACTTCATAAACATTTCAAACACTGTGTGCTTGCTGTATAGAGACAAAGGAGGACCCATTAGGAAACAGTATGGGGGCTGTCTATGAGGGAAAGCATCATACAAACTGAAGCCGTTAATGAGCTCACAGAGTCCTGATTCGGAATGTAGCAGCACGCTAACCGCACGGGGCCCGCCGCTACACAGAGAGACAGAAGGAGAGCTTAGAGAGACGCACACAATTACGACTCACAGCGGGGACTAGCCCAAGATCAGCGCATCAGCAGAGACGCCACAAAGTCTTATACACTCCAATTCCAAAGACTAATTCCTCTGATTGATTCTGATGGGGTATTTTGGGGAGCTGATAAGAGTCTGATGCTAACGACAGATACGACTTAAGGACTTGGGTGAGATGTTTAGTGAAAAGCGCAGTTGCTCATTCAGCCGTTTTGTCATATACAGCTGTTTTGACAGTGAGAGAAGGAAGGGAAGAGAGATAGAGAGGGAGATGGAAAAAGAGACAGAGAGAAAAATGGAGAGACAGAGCGAAAGAGAGAAGTAGAACCGATGAAGCATTTCATTGAAGAGGCAGGTCCATCTCTTCTTTTCAGAGATTCTAATAGTCTCAGTGTTTGTAAAGTAGAATTTATTGCTACCTCAAAGTGTCCTGTGCAATGTAGCTTGAATGTTGTAATGTAAATCTTTTTTTAGGATAAAGGCGTCTACTACTGTAGATATATAAATGTGAATGTGAATGTAGATGACTTTGCCTCCTCTAAGAACATCTAGCATTGGCTTCCACAGTATATCAGTACAAATCCAACGGCATTTCACCAGTTCAACGCTGTCAATCCAGCAATGGGTCTACTGTGACACATGACTGAAATTAATTTCCCAGCGCACAATGAGATTCTCTGTCACAGTACAGAAATAAAACACCACACCAAGTCTATTTCTTGCTTTGTTGTATATTTTAATATGACAGAACACCATAAAATGTTTTGAGCACCATAAAATGTTTTTTATAAATTATCTACACATTTATAAAATGTCAGTACATATAAGGTACCTTACACACTGAAGTCAGACACTGGTCACCACGACTACCACACTGATATGGCACAGCAGAGGAGGAGACACTGGAGTTTTGAACACTTTACACCAGTACTGTGAGAAGTCACCGCACAGGAAGGCGTCCACTACCACTAGCAGTCCTTTATAAAAAATCTCAAGTACTAGAGGAAATCAGTGTTTGTGTGGTGTGTAAATATGTTTTTGTCTATCTGTGTGTGTGTGTGTAAATACGTGTTTGTCTATGTGAGTGTATGTGTATATGCATGCTTGTGTGTGTGTGTAAGTGAGAGTGTGTTTGTGTGGTGTGTAAATATGTTTTTGTCTATGTGAGTGTGTGTGTATGTGCGTGCTTGTGTGTGTGTGTGTAAGTGAGAGAGTGTGTTTGTGTGGTGTGTAATTATATTTTGTCTATCTGAGTGTGTGTGTGTGTGTTTAGGTGTGTAAATATGTGTTTGTCTATGTGTCTGTGCATGTGTGTGTGTAAGTGAGAGAGAGTGTGTGTTTGTGAAGGCATGGTTTGGAGAGATAAGCAAGTAGTGGCAGCATTCTACATATTAATACCTACTACCAGTGCAAGAGGCAGTTTCCGCAATGCCATGTCTGCCACATCAAACTTTCATCTGCTGTTACCTCGCACACAAACACACACACAGCGTGCACACCCACACACAGCCAAGTACACACACACACACACACACAGAGCGCACAAACACGGCCATGCGCACACACACCAACACACACACAGCACGCACAAACACGGCCATGCGCACACACACACACAAAACGAGATCAAGGGTGGCAGAAATGCCCTTTGCAGCGCTTAACTTAAGTGTCTACAAAACCCAAAAGACTGCTTTCTCTACTTACACACACACACACACACACACACACACACAGTACTGACTGTAAAACCCTCTACACCACATATAGAGAGCCCCGTGTACTCAACCCCCCACTGTTTAATCTGAGCTGGCACAGCGTGCCTTCTTTTGGGCGAACAAAAGATTGAGATAGAGAGAGTGAGAGAGGGAGGGAGAGAGAGAGAGGGCAGGGGGGAGGAGAGAAAGATGGAGAGAAGAAGAGGAATCAGATGAGTTGAAATGCAGTGAAGAAAAAACTTCCCTCGTCTCTGCTCGTAATTCCCACCAATGGGGAGGCAGAGATAAGGGTAGTATAGGGGCAGGAACAGGGAAACTGAAGACTGTGGTGCACTCTCTCCTCTCTGTGTGTGTGTGTGTGTGCATGCTTTATGCATTTAGGTGTGTGTGTGTGCATGCAAATGTGTGTGTCTGTGTGTGTGTGTATGTGGATACACAATATATTACTCTTATTTTAATCCCATAAGAATCAAAGAACACACTTTAAACATTGCATGTATATTCATACAGTGGGTGGGGAACCAGTGGCATACACACACACACACACACACACACTTAAAAAAGAGGCACTTCATTGTTGAGAATACACACACACACACACACACTGATAAGCATATAAATAATATGCCGTAACAGCAGTAAGTACCTAACACACTATGTTTTATACCTGAAAATTCCTGCAAAACACAACAGATCAACTTTCAATCTTTCTAAAGATTTCAGCATCTGCAGGAGCAAAACCTCATCTAACTGAACCCTATCGATGTATACTTAGTCTTTCACACCATCATAGCAACATTCTTATCCTCTTTTGTGTTTAGGATAACTCAAAGTTTCATTGCAATCATATGTCAAGCCAGAAGCTGCTATTGGATACAGTTGCTCTGTAGGCCCTATGATTCCTTTATGAGTTGCACAGCTATTTTCCATACTGAGTAGCTTTGCTCTGGGGGTATTAGGGAACTTTGTTGCAGATGCATGAGCCTTCAGAAAAGCTCGACCCTGCTGTACATCACAGGCCTCCAGCTGTCTGAGATGCTTCCGCACTCTCAAGCCCTGTGTGTTTGTGTGTGTGTGATTGAGAGAGAGAGAGAGAGAGAGAGAGGGAGTGACACTGTGTGTGTGTGTGTGTGTGTGTGTGTGTGTGTGTGTGTGTGTGATTGAGGGAGAGAGAGAGAGAGGGAGTGACACTGTGTGTGTGTGTGTGTGTGTGTGTGTGTGTGTGTGTGTGTGTGTGTGTGTGTGTGTGTGTGTGTGTGTGTGTGTGTGCGATTGAGGGAGAGAGAGAGAGGGAGTGACACTGTGTGTGTGTGTGTGTGTGTGTGTGTGTGTGTGTGTGTGCGATTGAGGGAGAGAGAGAGAGGGAGTGACACTGTGTGTGTGTGTGTGTGTGTGTGTGTGTGTATGTGTGTGTGTGTGTGTGTGGCAGTGTGTATGTGTGTGGCAGTGAAGGCCTGTGATTAGCTGAACAGCCCTGTAGAAACTCTTGTGCTACGACAGAAAACCAAAGATGAGGAAGAACAGAATACTCCACTAACATTTCACAACAAACGGAAGACTGAGAAGTCAAGTCAAAGGTGCAATATATCACACAAAGATCCTCAATTTCTTTTTATATATGTACAGTACCTAAGCCTTTAAGTTATGTGCTTATGATTGACTACAACCGCAGTAAAAGCTACATCTTGTTAAATATAAAGTATCTACAGGATGTTTAGAAAAAGCAGAGGAGGAAGATGAGGATTAACTCTTGCAAGTCTCTGTGGAGTGTCTGGCGACCTGCCAGTGAGTCTGGAACAGCTGTCCACAGAAGGCCAAGGCTTAGAAGAATATTGCTGTGGGCGAACCCAACGAGTCCCCAAATGAACCTCTGCCCTTCGTCCACCATTTGATTCTACCTCAGTGGGACTTCAGATGCAGAGTTTCAGCCCTTACGTTCCACCTCTCTTTCTCTTTCTCTTTCTGTTTCTCTCTCTGATTCTCTCCTGCATTTTCTCTAGCTTACCTGACTCTCAGAGAGGGATGGTTTCGATGTACTCCTCCCTGTCCACCACCACTAGCCCTCGTCCATCTCCTCTCCCCTCCTTTCGTGTCCTCGACTCGCCACCTCCCCCTCCTCCTCCTCCTCCTGCTCTCCCTCCATCCTTTCCTCGCCTCCCCTCTTCCTCCTCCTCCTCCTCCTTATCATCATCATCCTCATCTTCCTCCCTCTCTGCTATCGGGGGCGAACGATGACCCCTGTTGCCTCCTCCCCGGCCTCCTCCTCCACCGCCGCTGACTGGCCCTTCCTGAGGGGGTGACCGGACCCTGGTGGTCACAGGCCCACCTCCAGGGGCTGACACCACCACAGTGGCCCCTGCTGCTGTCGCTGAGGCCCCGGGCGGGCGCCTCCTCCTGGGGGGCCCCCAGACGAAGTTCTCGGGGGGCTGGTAGTGGCGCTGGGCGAAGCGCAGGAGTGCCCGTCGCTGGGCGCGGTCGCGCAGCGTGTAGACGAAGTACTCGAGGGCACTGTGGCGCATGTTGGGCAGCGTGCCCTCCACCAGCGACTCCTTCAGGAGGAGGCGCACCAGCGACGGCTTGAAGGCCTCGAAGCCCAGCTCGCCCAGGCTCTTCAGGATACGCGTGATACGCAGGTAGTTATGCTGAGACCTGAGAAAAAACAAAATAGAACACATGAATGAATGAATGAATTAATGGATGAATGACTGAATGGATGGATGAATGGATGGATGGATGGATGGATGGATGGATGAATGGATGGATGGATGAATGAATGAATGGATGAATGAATGAATGGATGGGTGGATGAATGAATGAATGAATGAATGAATGAATGGCCAAATGCAAGGGTGACTGAATGGAAATGCATGATATCCACAATGAATGAATGAATCACAAGAAAGGGAAGTAGGTATCCATTAAAATAAAGAACAGAAGAGGTGGTCATATTTCCTAGCTGTAAGTCATTGTTGTGGGTATTGGCTGTGTAAAGGCAGTATTAGGTCATAACAGAGATAGGAGACGAGATGACAGGAGAGGAGAGAAGAGGTGGAGAGGATGGATGGATGAAGAGGGAAGGAGAAGAGAGAAGAGGCGGATGGATGGAAGGATGGATGGATGGAGAGAAAGGAGTCCAGTGAGGACTGTGGCCGTCAGCAGGGCCAGCCTCTCAGTCAGGCAGCAGATGAGCAATGACTGAGCTGGAAGAGCCTGTGTCCTCCATGGCACTGTCCTGAGGCGCTGACACATATATACACCAAACCTCTCTCACACACACACACACACACACACACACACACACACATACACACACACACACACACACACACACACACACACACACACACACACACACACACACACAGTCACTCTCCCTTGCCTTAGCTGACTATGGCCCATTGCACAGGAGACAACTGTGAGTATCTCTGAGTATTCTTTTCATGCTATTTCATTCATTCATTCAGTGAATTTCATCTTCCACAGTCCTCCTCACTCTCTCCATCCTACTCCTTTATCTCTCTCTCTTTCTCTCTCCCCCTTTCTTTATCTCTCTTTCTGTCCAGGCTGTGCTGTGCTATGGTTGACCCACTTCCTGTGAGCTCTGTGATTGGCCAATCACATGACAGTGGAGTTGGGGTCACCACTCTGACTTTGGGACATCAGGGAGGGGGGAAGTAAGGCTCCTCTTAGATACTACATCTCTCTCACACACACACACACACACACACACACACACCCTGACTCCTTTCACAAATGCACACCTACACACAAAGACACACACACACACACACACACACACACACACACCCTGACTCCTTTCACAAATGCACACCTACACACAAAGACACACACACACACACACACACACACACACACACACACACACACACACACACACACACACACCCTGACTCATTTCACAAATGCACACCTACACACAAAGACACCTACACAAACACACACACAAAGACACACACACACACACACACACACACACACACACACACACACACACACACAAAGACACACACACACACACACACACACACACAAACTCACTCGTTCAGGTGCTGGAAGCGGTCCTGCCAGTTCGCGGCCCGATCCACATTCCCATTTTTATCCAGGAGCTTGATCCCGAAAAAGTCCAACATGATGGTGTAAGCCAACAGGAAACGTCGCTTGGCCTCCCGTGTGCTTTGGAATTCCTGCCACCAACAACACCAGGGAATAACAACGTATTATAGCATGACTAACAACCATCCCAAATCATGCATTTAAAACCTAAACATACAGTATGATGGTCATTGAAGCCTCGGCCCGTTTGGTTACGCTACTGTACGTCAGTTGAAACTCTCAACCCTCACAGACAGAGACGTTCTGCTGTGTCGTGTCACAACACACGGCAACAGAACTCAGCCTCCTTCTGTTAACGTCTCTTCTGAGATCTGTGTGTGTGTGTGTATGCATCCTTGTGTGTGTTGTGGGTGTGTGTGTGTGTGTGTGTGTGTGTGTGCGTATATGTGTGTGTGTGTGTGTGTATGTGTATGTGTATGTGTATGTGTGTTAGGGCTGTAACGATACACCAACCTCACGATTCGGTTTGTATCACGATTTTTGACCCACGGTTCGATACGAATCTCAATTTTTTTCTTTTTGTTTTTGGGGGGGGGGGGGGCTAAACATTTTATTAAATAAGATTTTAATAGCCTCCCTTAGAACACCAGAGGATTACAATATAATATATCTATTATTTTATATCCTGATATAAAATTATTTTTCTGAATGACTGATATTTATGACAGCACACTTTATGCACATTAGCCTGTAGCCTAGGCCTACTATTTTTTATTACAA
>NW_027468620.1:13314024-13316524 GCF_046254945.1 Alosa pseudoharengus | reverse complement strand
GTTTCTTTTTTCCATACTTATCCAGACCTGGAGATTACTAAAGTCAAATTCCATACTTTTCCAGGTTTTCCATACTGCGTAGGAACCCTGGAAGTGCGTCCAAATTCACCCATTCTTCTCTGTTGAACTTCTCGAGAAGTAGGCTACTCATCACACATGTTTCACATGAAAGAGCCTTTTCTCAGCTTTTAAACGGTGCTAGCTAGCCACTGTTTGCTGTGATAAACAGTTCGCGAGAAAAATAAAATAAAAACTTCAAGAGATTTAATAATTATTCTCTATGCCCATCTCCACATCCATTCATCTCGGTGGAATATCGTAGGCCTACACACTCTTCACGCAACACATGACAAACCATATATCAGAATAAACAGCAGACCTTACCGAACACAAAGGTGTAATGCATTCCCGTGTATAGTTAGCTGTTCCAGAGTAATCCGGTTTTGAAATAAATTATAGCAAAATTCAACATGGTCTTTCGGCTGCATTTCTTAAAACTGAGCTTTGCTTACATCGCCTAGATATCTGTAAATATTAGAATCAGAGAATATACAGGCAGCTCATGGTTAAGAGTTTGTCAATGTAGCCTTAATGATTTCTTTTCACAAAATGCTAAGCATGCATGTATTTAAGTTTCTTAAAACTGAGCTGTGCCTAAATGGGCATGATTTCAGAACAGACCAAATAGAAAATAAATGTTAAATATAGCCTACTTATTAAAATCAGATTATGTAGGCTACACAGTGTAGTTGGGGGGGGGGGGGGGGTTAGTGGGTAGTGTCCCCACCAAAGCTCAGACCAAACCTATGCCCTTGCTCTCCTCAACCCGCGTCCTGACTTCCATACTTAACTCCTCTCCTCAACCCGCGTCCTGACTTCCATACTTAACTCCTCTCCTCAACCCGCGTCCTGACTTCCATACTTAACTCCTCTCCTCAACCCGCGTCCTTACTTCCATACTTAACTCCTCTCCTCAACCCGTGTCCTTATTTCCATACTTAACTTCTCTGTTTTCTCTGTTTTGCCCTCTCTCGTTTATTCATGGCTGCCCTCAACCCTCTCTCTCCCGGCCTCCCTTCTGTCCCTCTGGCCTTGTGGTGCTGGATGTCTGCCCGATCCACTGGGCATTCCTCCCTAACCGCCCGCCCGCCTGCCCACTCACGCTGCCCGATCGGATCAGATGGGATCGGATCAACTCGGCGGCGAGTAGGAGAGGACAGCCGAGGAGAGGAGTGGAGAGGAATGGAGAGGAGCGGAGAGACATGCCAGCAATCTGTCTGTGCTCGCGCTCTCCTGTTTTAAAACTCGCTAATTGCCATTATGCAAATGCCGCTCAGCGCTCTCCACAGGGGGATGGACGGGAGAGAGTGTGTATGTGTGTGTGTGTGTGTGTGTGTGTGTGTGTGTGAGAGAGAGAGAGAGAGAGAGGGAGGGAAGGGTGAGAGACTGGGAGAGGTGTGAGGTAGGGGTGGGGTGGGGTGGGGTGGGGTGGGGGTGTGCGTGGTGCAGAGAGCAGGGAGGGTGTGAACAAACCAGGAGGAGGAGGAAAGAGAGAGCGAAGGGATAGAGAACTAGAGAGGGAAACGAAAAAAGAGGGAAAGAGGGAGAGAGCGGGAGAAGGGGAGGGAGAATGAAAGGGAAGAGAGAGAGAAGCGAAGAGAGAGAGGAGAGAGAGAGAGAGAGAGGAGAGAGAGGAGAGAGAGAGAGAGAGGAGAGAGAGGAGAGAGAGAAAGAGAAAGAGAGAGAGGAGAGAGAGGAGAGAGAGGAGAGAGAGAGGAGAGAGAGAGAGAGAGATAGAGAGAGATAGAGAGCTAATAAGTTAGCGGCGGCGCGGTGGGGTGCAGGGCAGGCTGGCGTTGCGATTGGCAGCATATGTGGCAGCTTGTGTGTTTTCAGCACTTGTTCTCTCCTCTCCACACCTCCTCGCCTCTCTGCCCTCCGGGGGCCTCCTGCCTCCCCACATCAAGACACAGCACCAGGCTGCCGCCGCTACCTCCTCTGCTTCTACCACATCACCATTACCACACCTCCACTTACAACAGCATACATACAGCCCTTTATATTAGCCGCACTGTGCATAAACCGCAGGACAGTGTTTTATGCAAGTTAAAAAAACAAAACCATATTAATACAATTTAAACTTCCCCCGTATATTAACCATTTAGCTGAAGACATTTAGCAAAATCAATGTATAAACCTCGGCTAATAGTTGGGAAATTACAGTACAGTCACTAGGTTTGTATGCCACTATGTTAGCATCAAGCTACTTCAAACTGATGAAACAACAGAATAGAATAGAATAGAATAGAATAGAATAGAATAGAATAGAGATCTTTTGCACACTTGATACACTGATAAAACACACATGGATGGGAACAATGTGACACTGAACACAAAGGACGATGGCTATTTTGGGTGAGTCTCATTGAGATGGCCCGCTGGTTGCACTACTGTAAGTCGTGGACTGCATGACCGCAGGCGGACACTCACCACTGGATGT
>NW_027468620.1:13279024-13309024 GCF_046254945.1 Alosa pseudoharengus | reverse complement strand
ACAATACCCCATAGCATTCACTGAATGCGCCCCCTCCACCTCCTTGACATCTCCGCTTCTAGGTTACGGTGCACAGCGGTGTGTTCAGTGTTATGTGTCTTACGCGGTTTTCGGTCTGAATTTGAAATACTACGAGTCATGCAAAGGGACAGTCGCTACTACCTGCTGAGAGGCGTCCGGCAACTCCGCACATTTTCCCGATTCCGAGGGGCTGATGTGCTCGGAGATGCCGCTGTCCTCCTCTCCCTGGTGCTCGTCGCTCTCCGAGTCTGTCTCCCATGTCGAATCACATTCCTCTATGGTGCTTGGCTCCTTGTACCTCAAACTGCCCATCAGGTTTCCCATTGAAACCCCGCTCCGGTTTGTCTCTCGCCAACAAATTCCGGTGAGCCTACATCTTTTGTTCAAGTCCAGGAATAAGCCACGCTTCACGGTTCAATAAGTCGCGACTATCTCCGGCGCTCTGTGCAGAACCGCTGCACAAACGTTCTTATATGCTATGATTTAACAGAGGGAATTTCCAGCAAAGACGGAACGGAAGGCGCTTGAACACACCCCCTAAGTGCGCACGATCAGCACTAAGCGAAACGATGGTGTCAACACACTGGGTCCTGCTTAGAAACAAGACAGTGGATCGCAGCTGTTCATATAATAACTGACATGTATTACTGTAATGCAAATTCCCGATAGTTTTAAATGCGTAAACATGTGTCAAAGTTTCGACCCGCAAGGCACTTATGCATGCTAATTTGCAACAGAATACTCATGGAAAATCAGGGAAAACATATTTCAGATATTATTCTACCTGTTGTGGAAATAACACGTACATAGACAGGCATGTTTTGAAGATAGCCAGGTGCATCTTCATTTGAGGCGTTTCTCGTTTTTGTTTATTATTATGTGATTAATGAGTAATTATTGAGTAATTAAAACTACTCTATTTTTCGCATGATATCCCATTCACAAATGTCCCTATCTCTTTCTCCCTATGCCTTAAATGCAGAAAGATGCCCTGTTCCCAAATCTAATGAGGATATTTGAGGATTAGGAAGAGTTGAGGATGAGAATGCTCAACTTGTTCTCTTTCCCCCATTTCCTTTTGAACCACTAGATGGCAGAAGACCAGTGTGTGTATTAAGGGAGGTTTATGAACTGACAGAGAAAACAAAGGGATGTGTGTGTGTGTGTGAGGGGGGGTAAAACAAAACATAGTGAGCCATAGAAGAGAAGACACAAACAACATTAATAATATGAGCTCGCAGGGGATAGAATAAAAGGAAAGGACACACAATCAAGCTCCAACACCCCAGCATGGCCCTTTAGTTGAACAGAGACTGAACAAGCTTCAAAGCACAGCAGAGAGATAGGGTGAGAGAGTGACCGAATGAGAGAGATGAGTGTGTGTGTTTGTTGTGTGTAGGGGTATGTGAGGGAGAGAAAGAGAGATGATAACACACCTGTTCGTACAGCTGCAGTGACACACACTGTCAGAGGGATTGGGAGGTGAGGTCAGCTTGTGGTCACTAATACAGCTCCCCCAGCCCAACGGAGTACTCACACAGCAGGGACGGGGCCTTTTAAGCGTTTTTTTTTTTTGGTCCTAGCAACATGCGTTGGGTTGAATGGAGAGTACTGCTGAATTCTTAAGCCTATGCCTTTCCCTGAAGCTCCCGTTTGATTCCGTTCTCCTGCAGTCTCTTTTTGCGGCTCCTCCATCCGGTCGTGTCCTCTCTCTTCACCCACCCCTCTCTCTCTCTGACACGCCTCACATTTCTGAATCACCTCTGGGAAGCCATAGTTTCCCTTTAAATATCTCTCATTAGAGTTATTCCATCTCTCTCTCTCTCTCTCTCTCTCTCTGCTCATCTTCTCTGTCATCTCCTCTCTCCCTATGGTGATCCTCCCCAGTGGTGGAGGATAATTATTCCCCTTCAGATGTCATGCACCAGCAACTCCTGAAAAGTGTGGCAGAAACAGGGGAATTGAGGCAATGGGTGGAGAAAAGAGATCGAGAGAGCAAACTTATATTTATTCAATCGTTTCCATGGACACTCGCATGATTTTTGGTGACAGGTGTATTGGGGCTAAATGAAGGTGGAGATAAATATAATTATTATTATTATTATTACTGTAGAATTATTATTATTATTACTGTAGAGGACACAAGAGATCAGACAAAGTATGGAGAGACAGAGAGAGGACAGAGAGGAAAGAGGAACAGGGAAAAAAGAGAAGCCCAAATGAGAGAAGCTGAGGAGGCAGAGAGAATGTCAAGCGGAGAGATGGATGTGAAGTTTGTGTCATGTATAGTTTCACCAGCAGGGTAAGTGCTTGATATTATCCACATACATTTGTGAACTTCAAAATATGTGATTATGTTGGATAATTGTATGTTATCATAAATGACACACCTATAGGTTATATATCTACAGGAAATTGGAAAAAACATTGTCATTTTCATCCTCAAACGGACATTTCATTTCAAAACTTTACACTTCAAAACACTAAAACACTTCAAAACGTCACAAAACACTTCAACACTTCTATATTAGGACTGTAATACGCTAAAGCTTGTTCAGTCTCTGTTCAACTAAAGGACACTATCTACATTAGGACATTCTGTAATACGTTAAAATTGGGATGTTTTGTCCACTTGACTATATATGATGATACAACATACTTGACCTACTTATGATGTTAAAACAAGGAACAATATAAATACTACAAATATTGTTTACAAATATTCAACCTTATACTGATGGTGAAAAACCACATAGTGTACATACATGTCCACTCAAATACAACTGCATACCTAACAATTGTCAATGACCAGTTGGCAGTTGCCATGAAAATCTTTATCCTTCAACAGATGAAGGAACAAAAAAAACATTTAAAAAATATAGTTTAGGAAGGCTGACATTTTAGCCATGTGAATCAAAGTGCCCTGATTGTGAATCATCATGAAAATGTAACATTTCAGCATATGGTTCAGTATGCGTATAGTGTGTTTGAGTGTGTGTGTGAGTGTGTGTGTGTGTGTGTGTGTGTGTGTGTGTGTGTGTGTGTGTGTGTGTGTGTGTGTGTGTGTGTGTGTGTGTGTGTGTGTGTAATGTGCAGCATCATCCCCCTCTGTCCTGCAGTCTACCTGTAGGAGTGCAGCCTGAGCCTGTCTGCACCTGTCACATCCCAGCACAGCGAGCAGCGGAGGCCGCAGCCAGCACACCGCCTGCTTTCACATCTCATTTGCAGCTGGCATGATGGCTTATGGCAGCTTGGTGGCAGCATACCTTACACATCACGTGCACATAGACACACACAGGCACACACACACACACAGACACACACACACACACACTCAGACAAACACACACATGCACACACACACACACACACACACACACACACACACACACACACACACACACACACACACACACACACACACACACAAACACACACACACACACACATACACACATGCCAACACATAGCTACACACACACACTCACACACACACATACACACAGACCAACACATAGCTACACACACACACACGCACACACATATACATGCACAGACATACACACACACAATTTCTTTTTACACATAAACATGCTCACTGACGCACAAACACACTCTCTCTCTCTCTTTCACAATCTTTCTCTCTGTCTCTCTCACACACATACCCTATCTCTCTTCTCTCTTTCTTTCTCTTTCTTTTCTTTCTCTCTCTCTCTCTCTCTCTCTCTCACCCACACACACACACACACACACACACTCGTCCACCCCACAGCCCAGCCATGTACGTTGCCAGTCGGAGGGTGTAATAGCCTGCGGGGTCTCTGTTTGAGTGACTGCTCTCACATGGCCACCTGCCTTCCCTGAGGGCTGCATCTCATCTCCCATTCGTTCTCACCGGGGCCCATCCCTTCACATTTCGCACACTTGCATTCGTTGTTGTTGTCGTTGTTGTTGTTTGTTTGTTTTGGTGACTGTAATAGCTGTAATTAGTTTGCAACTGTGTGATCAGATGAGACATGAAAAGAATTGCATCTCTCCTCATTTTTTTTTTTAAACCACAGAGATGTCATTTCATAAAAAATCAAATGTGAAAGGCCGACATCAGCACGATGAAAACATCCTCAGGGGTCAGTACTCAGTCCCAGCGGCCCGACAGTGCGTCCTGATCCAATTCAATCTTTTTCTGTTTAATCTACTGTCACTTAACTCGGTTTCATGTCATTCAGAGTAACTTCATTTCCACTGTTAAAATGAACTTGGCCTTTTTGCACTGGCATGCAGCTGCCCTTCAGCCGGCCACAGAGAAGCCAACACAACGGGGCCGTGGAAAAGGCACGTGCTCCTGTTGGGATTTGTCGGAGACCCATATGGCAGTTGACCCTGAGACACCGGTTCCGCCGATGTGCCAGAACTGGACCAGATGCAGTCCTGGGTCAGCCCTGTTCTGTTCTGGACATGGCTCGGTATTGGCTGAGGCCAAAGGAGACAGATTAAACTAGACTGGTACATTAAGGAGATATATGCACTCAACACTGCAGGGATGGATGCCATTTAGAGCGACTGTTCTAAGTTGTTAGATATGTTGTTTTTTAAGCAAAATACACACAGTTTTGGAGTTTGTTTGAGGAAAAAAACAAACCAGGACCATTTCAATAGCTCAGCACAACTGAAACAACAATTGGTTTCCCCAAATTCAACACAAAATATCACCAAAATGCTCCGTCAAAATGACACGGTCAAAAGTCTTGGTGCCCTTCACAAAAAGTGTCTTTTGCACTGATAAAAGCACACTTTTCATTGTTAAAAACCAGCACTAAGGTGATGGGTAGTCAGATATACAGCTGTGGTCGTATTCCTGAGAAATATCAGTCCAGCTCTAATGGACTATAGACTCAAGTTTACTCACTTTACATTTCTATTGGTTTCTATGGACAGTATGATGTTTTCTCCAAGGATTTCCAAACATTTGAATGACTCTACTGTACCTACCCCTTCATATGCAGCTGATTATCAGTGCCAGAGGAAGCAAAATAGGCCTAGAGTATTACCTAGTTATTGCCATGCATCAGTTTAGAGAGGGTGCACTTTTCAGTGTGCTTCATTCGTCCTCATCCAAACATACTGCTGTTCTATAAGCATGAGCAAAACAGAATACTGAACCAAAACCATATAATTAACTGCCAAACCTATTCTCACCCATTTATATGGTTTTGGTTCAGTGTTCTGTTTTGTTCATGCTGAAGATGTTGACTTATTGATGACAGAACATATAATATCATATTTTTACCTAACTTATTCTACATTAATGAACTGATATTAATTTAAAGAACGTTTAGAGTATGTCATTGTTGAAGGTTATTGTGTGTTGCATTGTATTCTATGTAGCCCAATAAGTTAAAGTCAAATCAAGTTTATTTCTGGCAATCTACATTACTACAGGTCAGCTAGACCAATCAAAGGCTGGGTGTTCACCATATTAGCTGCGTTCTTTCACTGATGGATTGTAAGAATTGAGAAAGGCCAGGCCGAAACATTGCTTTTTATTCAACTATTGCAGTGGTCCCCAAACTATGGCCCGCCACCTCATTTTGGGTGGCCCCCCAAAACATGTCCGTGGTATATAGGATCCGGCCCGCACGGGAGTACGACATCGTCAAACTATAACCTCCGCAATTTCCTCCATTCATTCTCTATGGCGAGTCTTAACAGTATACATGTAATACTCTTTTTGTCCACTGGTTTCGCGTTTGCCATCAAAAACGGAATGAAATGTAGGCCTACCTGCAAACTTTTCTGCAAAGTTCAGAGTTCACACATTTTTAATAAAATATACTTTTGGGACTCTCTGCTAATACTTTTGGGAATGCAAAAGTATTTTTATTAGTATTTAATTTGAGTTACATTTTACACTGATATGGCATGATGGCAATATAAACACAGCTAACAATAGTATTAAATTGCAATAGCCTATAGATTAAATGTAATGGAATATTCAACTAAGGTAGACTGCTGTTCACAGCACTAAGCTATTTATGGTTACTGATATACTCCGAGTCTCTGGCCCTCTCTTAGAGCCAGGCATAGTAAGCTGGCCCTCGGAAGAAAAAGTTTGGGGACCACTGAACTATTGGCATATGAGCTGCTAGAGTGTGCGGTCTCCTAACTGTTCAGAATTGAACCCAGGCTGACCAATTATCAATATATATATATTTTTTTTTTTAATGCAAAAACGTTTAAAGGCCCCCAAAATAGATTTTTTAGCTTAAAATAACGTCTCCAAAATCATTTTGATGGCAGATAAACTCTTCATAGGGCGAACAGCCCTTCTGTTGATCGCTGAGTAGGTATTATCGCTTGTAAAACAGCCACAAGAAGTTGTTGTTCGAGTAGGAACATGAGCTTCTATGATACAGGAATTCAAAGATCTCTTTCTACAGACAGCTGTCAGTGCATTACCTCTATACTGTATCGGAGTAATGCTTATACTTTGTTGCAAAAGACGCCTATTTGGTTTGTTTATTATTGTGCTTCTCAATTGTAGTAGCTTCTCAAATTCTCTTTAGTGCTGCTTTAAGTTTTTGTTTTATACACTTTTTGGAGTGGCACACCATGCAAATGTTTGGGCATCCCACTCTCTGACTTTTACCAAAGTTACCTTAATAATTCACAAGAGCCGTTAGCAAATGTCAGGTGATGCAAATTTCAAAGCTTTATAAATACTCTGACTCCTTCAACCTTGTCCCGACAATCAGCAGGCCTGCCCCCCTCTAAGCTGCAGCCAACCTCTGTAAAAATCAAATAATTGATGCCAAAGGCTATAGGAAGATAGTGACACTTTTTCAGGTAACTGTATCCACAGTTTGTTATGCTGCAGGAAATGTCAGGAACTAAAATGTGGTCAGAAAAGTAGAGACTGAAATTAAGATGAAGAAGTTTTTGTGGGGGCAGCCGTGGCCTACTGTTTAGCGCTTCTGACTTGTAACCGGAGGGTTGCCGGTTCGAACCCCGACCAGTAGGAATGGCTGAAGTGCCCTTGAGCAAGGCACCTAACCCCTCACTGCTCCCCAAGCGCCGCTGTAGCAGGCAGCTCACTGCGTCGGGATTAGTTTGTGCTTCACCTCACTGTGTGTTCACTGTGTGCTGTAGTGTGTTTCACTAATTCACGGATTGGGATAAATGCAGAGACCAAATTTCCCTCACGGGATCAAAAGAGTATATATACTTATACTTAAGATCTGGAAAACCATTAAGTCTTTTCCAAAAGAACTGCTCATAGGATCGGTAGGTAGACCCAAGGCAAACCAAGACCCTGGTGGACTGCATAAGACCTTAAGGAGCACTCGTACAGTATGGAGCTGGCCTGTTACTGCACGAATATGACCTTCATGGAAGAGTGATCAGAAGAAAACATGTCCTGCATCCTCACCACAAAACTTAGTATCAGGCATTTGCAAACGTATCTCTTTTCAAAGGAATATTTTAAAATGTTTTGGAATATTTTTATACATATAAAGCACACCTCTGCATCAAGCATAGGAGTGGATCAGTCCTGCTTTGGGTTTGTGTGGGAACATTTCACTGGTAGAAAAAAGGAAGAATTAAATGAAATGCCGCTGGAAGCAAATGTAATCTGCATTGAGTTGCACTTGCCCAGACTCCCTAATGTACATACTGCACTGCTTCGAACCAGCTGGCCACCATTACACAAATGTCACACCATCTGTAAAATAAGCTGAACATGAAGAGAGGAATTGTTATACAACTGGGATCCTAAACACTCCTTCAAATTTACAACGGACTACCGTCAAGAGACATGAAGTTAAGGTTTTGCTATGACCCTCACTCTCTCCTGACCAAAACATAATCAACAATTTGCTACACATACACATAATCAACAATTTGTAGACCACAAAACATCCGAGCATGCAAGATGTAAAAATCACCTTGGTAGCCTTTTGCAAGGCTACAGATGAAGCTGTAAGTGGTTCACACTGTGAAGAAAAGACTAGACAAAGTCTTAGAAAAAAGGAGCAACTGGTTTAATAGAGCAAGAGCAGTTGGTCCTTTTTTCTAAGACTTTGATGATAAGTTTTGCTATGCAGTTATGGTTGAAATAATAGCCCATCAGCGCATCTCTAGTGTGTGTGCCTCTCTCTCGCTCAGAGGGGAGGGAGAGGCTGAGGGTCGATCCAGCATGGATTCTAAACTCTGTGGTGGATAGGATCTACAATTAGGTGTTAACAATACTACTACGCTAGGTCGAAGTACTCCCAAGTGCTATTGCGCCGCACATTGTAGTTCTCCTGTTTATTCGCTTGGAAAATCGTCACGTTTCATGATGCGTGGCCGTAGCATTTCTATGAACTACTCCTGCAACTGTATTTAAGTCGGGAAAACGTGGATGTTTTTGATTACTTCTACGCTTAGTTACGGCAAAGCCCGCTAGCATAGCAACATGCTAACACAGTCCAGCCGCGCACCAGAGCGTTTGAGTGCACGTACCGACACGGGAGAGGTATGACTCAACTCGTGAAAGTTAAGGTAAGAACATATATTACTACTGACATTGGGTGGCGTGTTCCTTTAAACTATTTGCACCTAACGTTGTTATGACTAGAGACCATCTTAATTTTTTTGCATGCTGCTTTTTTCTTTATGTTTTGTTGGTTTACACTCTATAACTAGACGTTCCACATAATATGAACGCAGCATGGTTCTATCAAAAGAAAATAAATCATGCTATTGAACTTCTTTCTCTCCACCCCCTACTCCTGTAACTCCTTCCTTGTAGGTCTTACATGCCCTCTCCTTGGTTGGTCAATGATTGTTGTAAATTCCAACTTTTTTTCAAAGTCTGTACAGAAATACTGTATGTGTTCTAAAGCCACTCTCATCATCATATTCTCTTTAAGGTCACAAACTTGTGTGCAATACCCCGCTATCACAAACCTGCAGCAACAGACAAAGTACTCTTTGGTGGTATACTTCTTTATCCATATTGCACTGTATACATCAGCTATTATGATACTATACACTGCTTTACGGTATGTCTTACCATAGTGTGTGTGTGTGTGCATGTGTGTTAACCTCTGTGTGTGTGCACACCTGTGTACATGTGTATGTGTGTGTACAGATTTGTGTTCAGTGCCTTCCTAAGACAAGTCTGCAATAACAGACAAAGCTACTCTGGCAAATCTGTATCCACAAGTACACCTCTGCTCTGTCATTACGCAGCGGTCATATGCATCTGTGCATCTAGATTTTTGTGTGTCTATATAAAATTATGTACACTGCCAGTGTGTGCCTGTGTGTATGTGTGTGTCTTTACAAACTGCTTTCGGTCTACTCGGCTTTTGGAGGGGCTCTAACACAAAATGCAATAGGCCTACACTACTTTTTGCACCAGCCTTGGTTATTGCTATGCTTGACTGTTTTACAACTTTTCCTTCCCTTGTGTGTGGTGTGCGTAACTCCTCTAATAACCCTGCAGTGCTCCCTGGAGCTGCTGGAACTACATTTAAATGTATCACTCTCTCCACCTTATTGAAATTGAATGCCATGATTCAGCTTTATCCCCCCTCACAAACATTAGCTCCTCCGATGAGCATTGGTTGGCTTCAATTGCACCTGAGTCTGTGTGAGATTGTTACTGGGACATCAGTGGTAGAATCACCCATTGCATTTGTTTCTGTGATAGCCTTGGTGAATTCACAAAGCTTGTGGTATTTTTGTGGGCAATCATTATTGTACAGTCACTGCACAACAAAAATATAAATGCTACACTTTTGTTTTTCAGAAATTGTTGTAAAATATATAGAATTTGCTCAATGCACACAAAAGCTAATTTTGAGCTTGAGCTTGAGTGGACACTTCACTTGCACTACATCACCTAACAGATTACAAAGCTGCGGACAAGCCACAATAAAATGTGGCGTTTTTATTACAAAACAACACAATGTCACAATTTATGGGGAACGTGCTGACTAATGTCCAACACAGCTATTATCTGTGTTTCCGAGCAACATTTGAGGGAAATTACCCTTTTCTGTGCATGGAAGAAATTTTAGAACTTTACTGTAACTCATGAAAAACGAATGTGTTGCATTTATATTTTTATTTAGCATATCATTGTTGTTGTTAGTCTACAATACTGTGATCAATGACTGATACACAACTGAAAGAACACAGACAATAAAAGAGAACACTTTTAGGAACCAGACCTCTGTTTTGTTGAAGACTTTCACAAATGTACTGTAGGCCTATTTGTGCTTGCTATAACTGATAGCACTATGCAAACCCAAAATATGTAGCTCTGAATATTACTAAGATCTTTTTAATATCTCAAACCATAACATACAGAGATGTATTCACATGCTGTGACATGATGCTCCTACTTGACCGTGCAATCAAGCCTACACCCGCCTTCTCTGCTGCCTTTTGCTCTCTGACCTTTTGTCTAGTCTCTCTCCCTGACCTGCAGGGGGGGGATGTGGGGCTCTCAGTTGGTTGATTAAAGTGAGGTTAATGAGAAGTACTACTAAAAGGAGCTACTGCACACTTTAGCTGTGCTCTTCACTTCGGCCAGCAGAGGGCAATATATCACTTTCAATAACATCACCTCCTCGGCTCTTAAGCCTTTATCCAAGAGCTAGAGGGGAGGGAGGGCAAAGAGAGAGAGTCCTTTGGCACTTCATCTAGGAGGGGGGAAATATTTGCTATCATGTGGCCTCTGAGACTTCGTTTTTAATATGCAGATGGCGGGGCGACGGAAACAGAGGCGCCAGATGGGTCATTATGTGAGCCAACGTGGCGGGAAGAACGACTCCGCACCGGAGTGAGGATGACACGCCATTACTCAAAACAAAACACAGGCAGGCCGCCGAAATCCCTCCACCGGTCCTCTCAGGGATAACCTCCGGCCACTCATCAGACACGCTACGCCAAGCTCGCTCCCACACGCGTGTAGGAACATAGAAATGCGTCCACCTTTAGCCCTTTATCTTGTAATACAACACGCATTCCCATGTTGTGCTGTCGCCGACACAAGCTGCATAATCATCAGCAAAGGTCATTCTCTGTATCTTCCATTTCTACACCACACAGGATGATCATTGCCGTGGAGAGAAATAGATATGGCTCTGAAGCCCCTAGCCCATTAATAACAGTCTTCCAAATAACCCAAATCATGCTTGCACATATAGGAAAAACAGAAAAAGGGCATTGCTCTCTTATGAGCCTACAGTCACCCAACTCATTTTTGTCTAGTAGAACATACCTCACCTGCTGCTTGTAGCATATGCTCTTCCCATGCAATCCATTAGGCTACACATTATTGAGCCACTGCACTCGAAGTCAGGTAGGCTAGTTATCATTCAACTGGACCCTCCCAATCAATACCCCATGATCATGCTAATCAAATCACATAATTTGCAAATAGCAAGTCAATTTCAAAATAATCAATGTAATGTTGTGTATCATGTTCCCAACATCCAATTGGTCCTTCTCCATAATTCATCATCAAGGCTGCTTGGTAACAAGTCTGACATTCCAAAACCGTGTTTATAATGCCGCCTGTGATTTACGATTATTCAATGACTAGCCCTGATATTTACTGCATGCCGATTTGAAAAATTCAGAGTGAGTCATAAGTTCACGAGTTGATGTCCTTGCAGAGCAGGGCCGATTCTGGCCTTCTACACTTGGGTGGGCTGGAAGAAATGTTGGGTGGGCATTCTGGGCAACATAGCAAAGCGCTCAAATTGGATCAAAATGGACATAAACACAAATAGCACGTTGAGATGAGTGTTTAGACCTATGTGTTTCAGAGCTAGACAATAATGAGGTTGAATTTACAGAAGGTTTCAAAGTACAGACTGCTTAAAGTTGTAGTAGTGGTTTGGTCTTATCAGCAATTTAAAGCTTGGCATTCATCACTACACATTTTTGGACATCATCTGGTACTATTGTACTTTTGTTGGTTTCTAGGCCTAGCCTACTTCCCAGATAGCAAAATCAGATTGGCAGATAGTGGACCGCTGGTGGTATGCCACTGGTGGCGTTCCACTTGGTCCACCGTTACCACCAGCTCTTGTAGTGGCTATTCAAAAAAATGTAAAAATGATGTGCAAGAAACTGAAACTTTGAATAGACCAGGCTACTTTGGATTGTCTTTAGACTTCGAATAAACAAACAACAATTCCGACTGCAAGTACCCAAATTGAAACGAGCAATAATGGTCCCGGATTTAAGGATGTTTCTACATGCTAAAGCAGCTACAGACAATGAGTGGCAGACAAAGTCTGATGTAACTTATAGGCAGGGTTGAGCAGTAACTGATTACAAGTAATTTGGGTTACGTAATCATATTACAAAAAACACGTAACTATAATCAGACCAGAATTACATTAATTACAAAATTACTTGATTACATTTTGTTGCTGTGTTTCAATATATGTGGTGCCGTATCCCAGATCAGGAGTGAGGTTTAGACATCAACACCCAATTTGTGTTTAAAAGGGGAAGTGGGGGCTACATGCATATACCACAAAGCAGCAGAAATAGCGTTATCGCAACACAAATCTTTGGGCCATTCGTTCAACCCAGCACAACCTTGCAGTGCGTGCTGTACATGCCGCTTCCTATCTGTAAGCCCCTTATGTGCGACCACAGAAAATGACTCTACTTAGGTCCGCACAGAGGGCTTATAATTGATATACGGTCTTTTGGGGCCCCACTGTCAACTTCAAAGCAGCACTGCCTGGAAGGCTCTAGGGTTAGACAAGGGTTAGGGTTAGGTTTGGATTAGAGTGAGGGTCAGGGCAGTGCTGCCTTGAAGTCGACGGTGGTAGCACTGCCTTGAAGTCAATGGTGGGGGCCCAAATGACCATAAAGCCGTATAATTTAGACGAATGGTCACCCTACACAAACAATGGCATTAGCTAATGCTATCATTGTGGCTAACTACCTTAGCTACTGTCAGTAGATAACATTATTTTACTGTTGGACGTAATGTTAAGCTGGAAAGACAATACTGGAAAATTTTGCCTTTTTATTTTACTTAAATTTAAAATAATTAGCGGACATATAAACGCAGATACTGATAGATCAACAAATAGCTAATATCGGCAGATAATATCAGCACACCGATTCATCGGTCGGGCTCTAGTTGTGTGCCTGCTCAAACCACAAAACAAGGACCTGATTCTGACCTGGATCTGCTCGAGGTTTCTTCCTATATGTACTGTACAGTGTATCTCAAATTTTCCTCGCCCTGTTACCCATGGGCCTTCTTTTCTTTTCTTTTCTCTGATTGTCTAACACTCTGTAAAGTGCAATGAGACATGTGTAATGTTTTGGCGCTCCATAAGTACAATTAAATTGATTCAAAAGTTTGTGGGATCCAACTGATTCCGGGCTAAAATCAGGTCAACATCACAGTGTCTGCTTGGCATAAGTCAGCACCAATTAGCATCCATGCATCATTCTGCACTTACATGACGTCATAACATAGATTATTTTGCAGTATTTTTAAAATATAAAAATACAATGAAGTATAGACAAAGGGGAGCTGGAGCGCTGCCTTTGTATCCTCTGGTGCTCTTGGAAGGGTTAAATGTCCATCAAAAGAGATGAGGAAAAAATCCAAGTCCAGGCACTCAGTAGGATGCAATATTTAAAAAGTCTTTATTATTTTTGAGGGCTAAAGCATTGAAACACCAACGCGTATCGGCCCACTGGCCTTCATCAGATGGTTGGTGTTTCAATGCTAGTGGGCCGATACGCGTTGGTGTTTCAATGCTTTAGCCCTCAAAAATAATGAAGGCTTTTTAACTTTTGCACCGATTTTTTATGAAGTTTTTTCTGACATTTTTTTCTGACTAACAGTAGGCCAATTCCATGAACACGATCAACCAAGGTCCTTGTTAAAATTGGCCAGATTTCTCCTTTAAAGCAGGCCTACCTGCATGTGTACATTTATGTGCATTTATATATATATTTTGCTTAGTTTTTTGTTGATTAATCAATTGTTTTGTTTTGAAATGTAACAACAGCCTATCTTCCTGTAATTTGAGTCCATCTTGCTTAACAAACTGGAATAGTAATTTGGTACATAACAACAATCTCTCCCCCCCCCCACCCTCTCTCACTCTCGCTGACACACACATGCGCACACACAGTCACACACACAGTCACACACACATGCGACACGCATGCACACTGCATGGCTGCGGGCGATTATTGGTGATTTAACACTGCTCTTATCTCAGCTCTGCCTCTGTGTATGTAAAAGAAAATACCCAGGGAGCAGTGGGGTTCCAAACAGCCCAGGGTACAGAGCAGATGAAGGGGTGCCACCTCCCCACATCCACACTACCCCACATCCATCCTCCTCCAGCCACCGCTAGGCTCCCCAGGCCAGGCTAGCCCGCCCCCCGGACACCCCCCTGTTAGCATGGTGCTCACGCGCAGCACAGGGCAGGGCAGAGGGAGAGGGGCACAAAAGCTAACAAGCGGAATAAAATGAACCAAGCCTGTAAACACACATGCTGTGTTATGATGATTTAAAAATCTGGACACGCATGTTGGAAGGGGAGAGGTGGAGAGGGTTGTTATGGAGAGGGAACAAGTTGGGGAGAGAGAGAGAGAGAGAGAGAGAGGGATGAGGGTGAGAGAGAGAGATGAGAGGGAAGAGAGAATAGATTGGATATTACTTAGAAGGCACCTGAAAAATGCTGACTGCTTGACACACACCCTCTCTCTCTCCCACGCACACACAAGCACACTGTCTCTTACACACACACTCTCACTCTCTCTCTCTTTCACACACACACTCTCTCACACACACTCTCTCTTTCACATACACACACACACACACTCTCTCTCACACACACACTCTCTCACACACAGGGGCGCCTGCAGGAATTAAGGCTATGGTACGCACCCCCCGGGCAAAAAAAAATTCACGCGTGGACAATATTTGTCTGTTTCCCGGTTTACATAGCATAGCAACATTCACATGCAATGGTACAACAACGTCTTCAATGACCTATTCATTTGGGACCTATTCATTCAACTTGATACAGCCCTATACAGGCTAAAGTTACCTTTAGTTTTGTTCTAGCTTACCGTGACGTCTGGCTTTAAACAGCTGTCTAATGCAGTCTAACGTTCTGAGAAGCAATTGCCTACCTTGTTCTTGCCCATCTGGAATAACTCCCAGCTTTGCTGCATCCATTCTTTCTGTTTTCGTTGTTTAAACTTGTGATGTCCATGATGAGTATTGAGTTAGTGAATTATCTCAACATTGTGTGCTGATAATATAGATAGCCGAGTAAAAGAAAACAAGTAGCCTTGCGTGCCTGCGTGCGTATTCTCTCTCTCCTGCTCAAACAAAATGTGTGCGCGTTAATTTTGATAACGTGTTCACTAACTTCAATAGAAAATTGTAAATTGTAGCCTGATGGCATGCAGCTAATGGGATACTGTCCATAGTTGGGAAGGTATGGTGGGCCAAAACACACACACACAGGACATTTTCTCTTGTTGAGTAGCCTGATGGTACGCACAGTGCGTACGGACGTACACCTGCAGGCGCGCCTGCTCACACACACACACACACACACACACTCATGCAGGGTACTAAATGACAGCAGTGATATAAAAGAGTGGAGAGCTGAAGGGAGATGGGGGAGATGGAAGGCCTCTCTTCACAGCCATATGCTATTATGGGTGTTATGGATGCCCAGTGCTTTTCATGAGGGCCCAGTGCCATTTACGCGCCTATTCCTGACAGGAGAGTTTTATTATGACAGCACTGCACACCCACACAAATCCACACATGTGCACGCACACCCATGCACACCCATGCACACCCACTCACACCTAAACACACACTTGTACACACAAGCACACAAACACACACTTGTACACACAAGCACACAAACACACACAAAATCACTCAAGCCTTACTATTTCATCTGCACACACACACACACACACACAAACACACACACACACACACACACACACACACACACACACACACACATGAGCACCAAAGGCTACAAAAACGGCCCATTCATATTTTATTGCTCATTTTGCTGGCTATCCATAATTCAGAGTGGTGCGTACTTAACAGCAGCTCTCAGAGAGAGCGAGAGCACTGCAATTATTCGAGGGCTGCGAGGGAGGACTGATTCGGGCCCCACTGATGAAGAAGAAGAAGAGAGGAAGGCTGCAGGGAGCAGTTGGGGGCTCGACTGGTGATTTAAGAGGATACAAATGAACGGGTCGGCCAGGGCTGAGCAGAGGAGAAAGCAGATGTGGACGCGGACGTTAGCAATGATGCGTTAGCGGCGCTGTGCTAATAACCCCCGTCCAGGTGCTCCAGAAAAGGGCGAATGAATACAGTGCGGTTAAGTTAACACAAAACCTTTTCAAGGAAACCACAAAAGCTTTCTGGTTTACCCTGCTTACTTCACCGGAAGTTATTGCTCAGAAATAAATGTTCCTGCAATTGTGAAGCATGAAAGGGAATCACCTTTTATTAAGTTTATTTTAGGACATAATTGTGTAGACAAAATGGGTGGGAGAAATTTAGAACAGGAACAGGAAATGGTGCAAAGAAACTGGGAGTAAGAATGGGAGATGGCCGGCAAACTAGAATAGTACCACAGTCGCCATGGGACACCCCCATCTTGTTATGGTTATGGTTATGGGATTTGGCGGACGCCTTTGTCCAAAGCAACATACAAATACAAACAATATAATATTTAAAATGTAACGGGGAACAAATTAAAATGTTGGTCAAACTATAATAAGGACAATAGCAATAATAAACAACAATGTCAATTCAATCAATAGCCTAATGAAATAAGCAATGAAAATGAGGGAAAAAAACAATAATGAACAATAATGTCCATTAAATTAATAATATAAAAACAATAACATGGTAAGACTACATTAAGGTGAATATCAATAATAAACAACAATGTCAAATTAATCAACAGCCTAATGGAAATAAAACAATATTATACAAGCCATAACGCATAAGAAGCACTTATAGAACTAAGTGCATGTTAAACAGGAATGTCTTTAGACCCCTCTTAAACGACCCAAAACTATCACAGGAACGGAGAGCACTGGAGAGATCTTGTCTTCCGAGAAAGTGAAGAGATGCCATGTTGCTGGTTTGACCTTCACGTTGTCTAAGGCAGCAGAGAGAATTAAGAACATGGAGGGTGCTGGGGTGTCCACCATCCTCTTGAGGGAATTATGTCCTTAAGGCTGGCCAGCTGTTCTCTCTCCCTCTGTATTCCATTAATTAGGTCACAACTTGATTCAAAGCAGGCAACAGCATGACTAATTAGCTGGGGTGGAATGCAGTTGAGTTGGGAATTATAACAGTTAAACCCCCCCCCCACCTCCTCCATCAACCACGACTTGTTATGATTATACGGGCTCTGCAGAGAGACTGGGTTACTGGTCGACTTTATCTGGAAGCGACTGTGGCAGCCGAGAAGAAGAGAGCTCTTTGTTTTGGGCCGGGTAGATAGTTGGCAGGCGTGACACACACATCCTCTGAGAGAGAGTGCACCTGATCTGAGGTTCCCTCTGGGGTCACGAAGAGGATCTGCTCCATGTGGCCGTCTCTCTCTCTCTCTCTCTGTCTCCCTCTCTCTCTCTCTCTCTGTCTCTCTCTCTCTCTCTCTCTAGGGCGAGATGAGACGTGCGCTACATGCCCTGGGGACTGACCTGGGATCTGTGACGAGAGCCATGATGAGGAACGAGGCGATCCTGGAATGAGACACTACTGTATGTCCACCCGAGGAGACTAGAGAGAGAGCAAAGACTCAAAGTCTCGTTGTCATTGAGACATGTAGAGATTAAATGAGGCTCTTGGGTATTTCTCTCGGATGTGGAAATGTTGTTCAACACAGTCAGGAAGGGGAAAGGAGATAACACACCTGGAGAGAATGGTGGGACGGGGAGCGAGCAGAACCGACAGCCAACGGGGAGAAAAATAACACCTGTTGTGGGTTTCATTTCATTTGGTGGTCTCCCTCTATGTACTATTTAGATAGAACCGTAGGAGTCAATTAGCCTGGGTTTGCATGCAATTTTATTCACGCTGCTAGGCAGCCTGAATTCCATGGACTTCATTTTCACCTCAACGAAGGCACCAATCACAGAACGGAGGGGGGACAACAAGACGATGACAACACACCGAAACGGTTATGAGCTACGTACAGATGCATTTGATAGACATTCGTAGCGCCCAATAAACGGCTCTGGGCATTCGTAAACCACGTTTCAAATACGAGAAAATGAATGTGTAATTCCCAGACACCATCTCAATGAGATGAGGTTTGGCGTTAGCCAGGATAGGAGTCAATCACAAATGATTATCAATACACTTGAAAGTAAACATGGTGGAGATAAGTCCCACTGTGGTCTCAGAACACCCCTGGTTTACCCAGTATCTGTGTACTATGTCTACGGAAGGAAGTGGCAACGACTGACAGTCACAAATGACTGATCAATCCACTCTGATCTCCACATTGATGAAATAAGGCCTGCAGTTAGTTCAGTGCAGATGCGCTAAGTCAAAGGGTCAATCCGGAATGGCAACTCAATTCACTCTGTACGCAGTCCCTGTATGCTAATACCAGCTTAACAGAAGGGACATAGACGTGAGCTGCCGTTACTGGACAGAGGAGGACATTGAGGAGAGTCTTCTAGCACTGCCAGTGTTGCAAGAGGCTCAGTTGTGGTAATTGATCAGACTGTCACTGCCCTTTATGGTTAACCACTGCATGTCACAACAGCGAATTAGTGTTGCAGGTTGAGGAATATTAACTGTGGCATTACGGAGCCTGCCAAGTCCGCCATGCCAGATGCAATCGTGGGACATCAGAGCGTCCGACCTTTGACTGGGCAGTGCATCGAAATGCCAGTCTCAATCAAACAAGGCGAAATACAAAGGCGAGGGACCTCTTGCTTGGATGTAGTGCAGTGTCCTTTAAGAGGTGAACCCAAGATTAAAGATGGGAAAATTGATTAGCTGTGGAGCGTAGCCGGCAGAGGGTCCTTTAAGAAGACACAAATGCAGAAGTGTTCAGTCAGACATGCTTACAACTACATTAAACTACACACACGTCATATAGCCCACATACTCTCTCTCTCTCTGTCTGTCTCTCTCTCACACACACCCATGGGCGTAGATTTAGGGTGGGACGCTAAGGACAAGTCCAGGGCTGTCTATCAATACCCCATAAAAGGCCAAAGTAAAATATTTTGATATTCCCTTTGCCCTTCAGCATGTATATGCTTGCCCCTGTTTGTGGTTTGTAGATCAGTTATGCCACCCAAGAAGAAAAAAGGGGACATACAAAGATTTTTCATTATGCAGAGTCTAAGTAGGCAAATAACTAGCCATACAAACTGGCGACCAGGCTTTCAAATGCGGATTTTACTGTGTAAAATAACATTAGCTGTTAGGATATTAACCAGGATATTGTCACAGCTAAACCTAGCTTCTGTAATCGTTCAACCAAAGTTAGGAGTCATGTTGAATAAGGGTGTTCCGCACGGACAGTCGCAATAGCACTAGGGGTGTAAAGATTAACCAATACGTATCGGTATCCGTTTTTAACGTATAAGATACGGCTACATCGATACGTGAAGCCCCGTATCGGAAAAAAACTGAAATGAACCGGTCGTTATATCGATTTACTTGTTACGAATCGGTTCACAACCTTTTCTGCTCGCTCAGACTCTCATTTACGTTCCAAGCAGCGCGTTCATCCCACTTCCGGTTTTGAAACTATACGTGGCACGGAATTGTGGGTAATGCAGTTCGTTTTTGGTTACATTCATTGCCCAAAGTTGTCAAATGACCTCATTACCCATACATCTACTGCAACTTAAGCATGAACAGAAGGTACACGGACCTTGCACTCGGTCAGCTTTTGTTTTTCGAAATCCAACGCGAAATTAAACACTTATAGCATTCCTAAACCGCAACGATAGTCTGTAGAGTAGCCTTACCTTTGATGAAGGGATTTCCTTAATGTTAAATAATAATTTGGCCCTTGCTGCTAAAACGATGCACACATTATTAGCCAATGATTTTGTTCATATTCACTCAGACTTGTGGCATTATAGGTTTCTGCATTAGGTCCACTGTTGGAACAAAATAAGCCCAGAGAGTTCATTAATTTGTAGGCCGATTTTATTCTTGTAGGGTAGGCTATATGAGAAAAGGCCAAGAGTGTCTTAAGCACTGTTTTATTTTATTTCGGTATTGTCTTACCTCAACAAGGCTACAGCTCCAGGAAAACAATCAGATATAACTCTATTAAATCTGTAAAGTCTATAAAAATTTATTTTTATGTTGTATTTGGCTGCTGTGTTTGACTGAAATGTAGACTATTCTTGTTTCATTTCATTACAGTATATGAAACAAACCTCAGTTTAGATAATCATATTCACACATTTTTTGCCTAATTGACAACCATGACCATGATAATTGATAATATAAAATTAATGTGCACCTTGAGCAAATGATAAAATATCTTTCAGAATGCTTTCCATTCTTGAACTGCATCGAATTGCATCGAATCACATCACATCGAATTGTACTGAATTGTTTTTATAAACATGTATCTTTTCTTTTATCGAATCGTGCCTATGTATCTAGATGCAAATCGTATCGTCTTTTACATGAGAGATTCACACCCCTAAATAGCACAGAATAGAAGTCACCATCACTGACTGTTAATAGGGCTGCCAATCTTGCAGTCGCAGTAAACTATGGATCCGAGACATTTTCCTGTTCCTATATTCTGTTTATGTAGGCTAATGTATTTGTGAATGTAGCCTGCACAATGCAAAGAAATAAAAGATAAACTGGTGCATTTCCATACTCATAGAAATGAACATTTCGAGACACCCGATATCTCTTCTATGATCTCATCCCAGAAAGATTTTCTTTGACTTGTTTTGACATTTATTTTATCTAATGACATAGCAAACATGATGAATTGAATCCACATATCTTTGCACTTGCGAAAACTATTTTTCACTAGCCTAAAAGACTGAAAGCTAATTGCTTTCACGTTCTAGGCTACTTAAAGTGACAGACACTCAATTAGTTTTAGCCTACACACCACAAATGTGATGATATTAAAGACAAGTGTAGTGTGATATATTCAAATTACTAAATATGTTTAGCTATGAGTAATTATGCAGATCATAAAATACTATGAATAATATAATAACAATATAAAGTTTATATGAATTCCAAAATATGAAATAGAAACCTATGACAACCATCGAGATTCTTCACTTATTGTATTGAAACAATAATGTTCGTATCGTGACAACATAATTTGGGGATGTGTCTCCACCAAAGCTGAGACCAAACCTACGCCCTTGCACACACCTACACATACTCACACACACACACACACACACACACACACACACACACACACACACACACAGAAGATGCACTCGCATTCACACAGACACACACGCATACACACACACACACACATAGATACACAAACAAACACACACACACACACACACACAAGATGCACTCACATTCACTCACACAGACACACACACACACAAGATGCACTCACATTCACACAGACACACACGCATACACACACACATACAGTACATACACACATACACACACACACACACACACGCCCACACATGCATACACACACACACACACACACACACACACACACACACTGGATGCTCTTTTTCTATCTCATTTGGCAAATGACTTGTACTCCATCTGCAGCATGATTAACATTGCAGAGGCTCTTAAATAAGTGTGGCCACAGGACAAGGCCCCCCACCGCAGGATGAGCACTCACTGCTGCTCCACTCCGCCATACACACACACACACACACACACACACACACACACACACCGCCGAGGCCCCAGCGCAGTCTCACCACTCGTGTATCATCAAATCAGCAGCCTAGGTGAGCTGGCAGCGGGACAGAGTGGATATGCTACGCTACACTACGCCTGCGCTAACCAACACGGAACGCCGCGCCGCGCGGCACAGAGCAGCCCAGGCTCTCTCTCTCTCTCTCTCTCAGGACCCGGCTCTGTAAGTGGGACAAATGGAGTGCAAATCAGTTTGGAATCAGCGGTTAGCTTAGCATCACAGGTGGTGATGTGTGTTTGTGTAGTTGTAGATGACGCCAGGGTCAGGTTGAGGGAGGTGTGTGTGTGTGTGTGTGTGTGTGTGTGTGTGTGTGTGGAGGGGTTTGGGGTGTGCTTATGGCATTGATGTGTGTCGGCTTTAACCGCCAAAGCCAATTCTTCTGCCGTGTTTACAAGAGATTGCACCCTGGGTGGGCACAGTGTTTCTGTGTATGTGGGATGTGTGTGTATGTGTTGGGGGGGGGGGGGAGTATTGGATTGTGGGGAGTGTGACGGACTTTGTTATGTAAATCAATCCCCTCTGCAGATATATTACCACAGACTCAAGGTTATTCTGACACATGAATCCCCCACCACTCCCAGCACATGCATGCACACACACACACACACACACACACACACACGCACATGTGCATGCGCATAACTTACTTAGATCTTGGTTTTGGTGGAACAATTATGAGAGTCTCTTCTGTGCTCCATGTGTTTGTTTTCCGAGCTCATTTCCAGCCAGAGCAGTAGGATGAAAGCAGCAAGCAAACTGAATGTGATGGGAAGACAGGTGGAATCACAGCAACAACTTCAACTGAAATGGATTCAATCTTGACAATAGTACAGAGCAGTCAGTGATGTGTGATGTGTGTGTGTGTGTGTGTCTTACAGATGGGACATACAATCTACTTAAGATGGCTGTGAAAGCCAATTGCTTTAAGATGTCATGTTCAGATCCAGCACCAGAGTCTAATGTTACGGCACTGGACACAAGAAGATGGTTCATGTTACAGCTGACCTCCCAAAGAGACTCCTCAGCAATCTAGCAAACAGACTCCACTCGAGTTTTCATCTCACTCAGTGTCTTATAAGAGGACCAATGTGGTGGCCAGCTACACAGAGACGGTTGATGAAGCTAAACTAAAGTATCTTCGGTAGAGACACAACTGTGGCCTGTGATCTACAGCATAATCTTTGGTTTACCAGCGTGTTGCTTTATGGAGGTGCTAAACCTCGGACCAGATCTGCAGCTAAGGTGTCCGTTTAAATAAATGGACACACACAAACACTTACCAGCCAGACAAGACTCTATTTCACTAGCAGCATATAAAATCACAACTCTACACTGTATTCGCTGGTATGAATAAATCCATGAATAATATATAAAAACCTAAACCCAAAGACACAGAAGGCAGCAGAAGCACAGATTTAGATGCAACTAGAGAGAGAGAGAGAGTGGGAGATGGAAGAATTAGAATCAAAACAATCCACTATGCTTCGATTTTGGACTGAAAGTAAGTTCAGTAACAATTCTCCTGCCCCTACCCATAAAATGGACAGCTAATGTTATAAATGGCTAAATTGGGAGTCAATTGAGTCGAGCTGCAAATAATATATATTAGCTCCAGAGACGCACACCACAAACCAAAGGGATGGGAAGTCATTTCTATGCAAATGGTGTTGACAAATGCTTTCCATATTCTCCATTTATTGAGGGGCATCTAAATTGCTCAGCCCTCCGCTTATTGAATTGAGGTCTAAATTATTGTCTAATCTAGTTGCGCTATGATCTATTTTCACAGGACCAAGATTTTAATATGTTGTTATTGTGCAGTGTAAGGCTGGATTGTTAATGTGGCTATTGAAAAGAACATTTCTTTTGACTCACTCACTGCAGTCTCAGTCTCTCTCTCTCTCTCTCTCTCTCTCTTTCTTCAGTCACACCCTCTATTCATCACCTCCCAAGCCCTGTCCTTCCTCCAGCGCTTTTGGCCGTGGCAGATGAAAAAGGAATGGCTGACCTCAGGGTTAAGCTTTACTGGAGCTGTTCCTGCTTTTTCCTGCCACTGTTCATTGGCCCCCTCAGAGTGGTTGGCGTACATCGTGGCACACACAGGATGCTGCCTTTCAGAGAGTCAATGGTGACCCAGAGGCGTAATCCTCCTCCTGACTCCAGTGGTCGGTCTCTCTCTCTCTCTCTCTCTCTCTCTCTCTCTCTCTCTCTCATCACAGGACTGCGCTGAAATCTGTGTGACTGTCACATTATGGCGCTTCAGAGGAACTGAGGCTGCGAGTTAACGCCATCAAAAATAATTCATTAGATCTGGGGGCCATTATAAATGTACAAAGCCTGCCGATATCATTCAGTTACATTCCGCTGGCACTCTGTCCAGTCCACATGCACTCATGTACTGTAATATATACAGACAAACAAACACACACTTACACACACATACACACACCCTTACCTCATTGCTCAATCACCCTCTGTCTGACACACATACACACACACATCTTCTCCATCTCTCTCTATCACATACACACACACACACACACACACACACGCACACACACACACGTGCGCGCACACACACACACACACAGACCCGAAGAAAGCACAGTCCCATCAGGCGGCTGTCACACGTCATTGGCTCTAAACAATGGGGAATTTTCATCATGAGACACACACACACACACACACACACTAGCCGATGACAGGCTGCCTCGGCTGCTCTTACTGCCCGAGATTGACATGGTCCTCATTGACAGCAGCAAGGCCATCAGGGAAGAGAGGGGAGGAGGCACCAAGTTAGATGTCACAGTGGGTAGCTGTCACTACTCATGATGTAGAGTGGAGAGAGGAAAAGGAGGAGAAAGAGAAGAGAGCGAGAGAGAGAGAGAGAGAGAGAGAGAGAGAATAGGGTGGGGGTACGTGCTCAGACTGACATACACATGCCTCGAGGTACTACTCTTTCTCTCTCTCTCTGTTTATCTCTCACTCTCTTTTCCCCTTCTCCACATTCTGCCTATGGTGTCAACTATTAAAAAATAGCTCAATTATGATGTTGTTTTCCCCCGTCATGCTCTGAGGGTACTGACTGATCATGATCTTGCCGGGGCTGGGGTTGGGGGGGTCCATGGCAGAGATGAGACTGAGGCTTTGCCTAATGAAGCACAGCAGATTGAGTCTTCACTCCGCATCGGACCCGCGGGACCAAAGACAGGAGGGGAGGGGAGAGGAGAAAAAAGAGAGAGAGAGAGAGAGAGAGAGAGATAGGTGGACGAGGGATATGGCCCAGTCTATTACCCCGCTGATGTAGTGGAAGCTTAACAGGGTCTCTTGTGGAGACATCCACAGCAAGTCTCTTGGGCTAAAGTACTGTGCCTTCGTATTGAAAATGTGTGTAGAAAAGGCAAAGCAGAACACTCAGCAGAGAACAGTGTTGGGGGTTTAATAAGGTTTTAACGCTGTAATTGGTGGTGCAGCGTCCAATAAGACAGTTATGACTCTGTGGGGAGGGGAGATAATGGCTGAATAACAATCACTTGCCTGTATCCAAGCCCTGACAACTACGTTCAGAATCTTAACATTGAGATTGAGAAAATATATGCTTATTGTTTCTCGGCATCTCAAATGTTGAGAATGAGATGACTCTCTCCCACTCGCTTCCTGTCGCTCTCCACTATCCTGTTGCATTAAAAAGGCATACAAGCCCAAAAAATATACTTAAAAAAAAAGAGAACAACTTAATTCCACAGCTAATAGCCTATATAATTGGTCAGAATTGTTGACTTTTGATATAAGTAAAGGCAAGCAGCCAAATAGGGATCTCCATCCATCTTATCCTTCCTCTCTCTCTCTCTCTCTCTCACTCACTCACCCACCCCTCCCTCATTTGAAGCGAGTGAAGGCTTTATCGCGGGTCTCAGTGGACAGCGCCGTTAGGAGGCAGCGTATCAAAGCAGCCCTGCCCGTTCGCAGCTCAATATTCTCCGATCCTCGCTGCACTGCCATCAGACTCTTTCGGTGCTCACTTGACTTTAAAATTTTAAGATGACTTTTTGCCTTCTCGAAGCCTGGCTCAAATAGCAAAATAAATAGGGACGGCGACACTTTGTTGTTATAGCAGTTTTAAACGGAGGAAGTCAATGACTGTTGACGGTTGTGTGGCGAGTTACCTGTTGTTTTTGTGTGAGGGTGGATCCGCTGAGGGGTAGCAAGAATCCTTCGTTAGAGACAAACTCGCACAGATCCCGTGGCGAAGGACTCTGTGGTAGATGGAGACGGGACAGTAATATCAGTAAAGGAATAGCCTAAGTTTGGATAGCATATGAACTGCGAGCACGATTCGGAGAAGACGTAAGACAACAGAACAAGAAGTCTCTGATCCAAGGGAATGCTGTACGCAGTAACGTTTCATAGACCATTCTTTCAGAAGGTGCTATGGGAGTATGGTCATGAGCCTTGAACTTGAACCGCTGCTCTAAAGAGGATGTATGGGTGACTCCGTTTTGTGTACTGGGACAAGCTTCAAACTTCAGCACAATGAAATCCGTCTTTTACAGCCGATTTTTCATACTCCTTCCTTGGGTTTTGATCGTCATCATCATGATCGACGTGGATACAAAGAGATCCTCTGTTCGGAACACAGCACAATTTTACTTGTCGCGACTTGGAAACGCACAGCGGCATGAGAGACCCGCGTTGCCCGTGAAGAACCGCACAGCTCTACCAGTCATCTACGCAATCACCCCCACTTATAGCAGAGCAGTGCAGAAAGCTGAGCTCACACGGCTCTCCAACACCTTCCGTCAGGTGCCACAGTTTCACTGGATCGTGGTGGAGGACTCAAGCCCCCGGACGGAGTTGGTGTCGCGCTTCCTCGCCCGATGTGGTGTTCCGTACACACACTTGAACATTTTCACACCTCGGCGTTTTAAGCGAACCGGTATGCCTCGGGCCACCGAGCAGAGGAACAATGCGCTCAGCTGGCTTCGGCAACACCGCTCCCTCAAAGACGCGGGGGTCGTCTTTTTCGCAGACGACGACAACACATACAGCTTAGAGTTGTTCGAGGAGGTAACAAGACTTGTGTCCTCTATTGCAATCAATAGTTGTTTTTTTTACGATCACTGAGTCTCAGGGCTTCTTAGCACACATGCTAGATTTTCACGATAGCCCTACTAAACAAATGCGTAATGTTAACATATTGCTATTGCAAATAGCACAAGTGGGACGCACACTTTACATCAGTTAAATCTGGCCAATAACCTGATCCACAAATATTACATGATTAGTGATTGTGTGGTACAGTGATTTTCAATCTACTTCACGAAAGCAGATGACATGTAATGAGATTCAAAGTGAGAACAATTATACTCCATGAGGATGTTCTTTTAAACCTTTTCTTTTGATAACAAATATTATTCCATCCATTTAGGTCCTCCTAGCAGGGGGGCATTATGTCACTTTGTTAACTTATTCATATGTAGGCCTATAGCTTAATTCTTGGTTAAATTTTTTCTTTATCATTATCCAGACCAGGAGTAATTAGTAACAGCATATGTCATCGCCTGAACATACAGGTATATGGTGGATTTACTCTAAACATGCATCTTAATCCTTTAATCTCGCCCGGGAGAGGTCAACACAGGGTGTAGAGCCGCTTGCAACTCATTCAACCTGTCTACTATATTTGGCAAGGGAGCAGAACATTTGACCGAACATTCGTGACCTCCTATATACCCGCTGGATGTGTCCTGGTAGGTAATAAACGTACCGGATCTTGTGTTCTCCACGCGGATTAACTCCATTTTAGTGAATGTCACCCGGATAGGCAATGCACTTTTGCATAAAGAGGATTGCATTCTCCGGTTTCCCAGAATTAGCAGGTCACGCCTCAGCGCAATTAATTACGTCTCTGAGACATTCATTCAAGTGATTTTCCCGGCCCGAAATTGGCTGTCTGCAAAAGCTGCCGCGTGGACTAATGTGCTTTGTGAAATCAAACCTGCCCTCTCCTCTGTCTATTCCTAGAGGCGAGTTAACGCCGCGGCCAGTCAAGGCGAGCGCTCCGTCGCGGAGACAACCCAATTCCACTCAGACCAAGCGAAATGAATTTCACCAGTCACACTCAAGCGGTGCAGTGACCTGACAGCCGAGAAATCAAGACCTATCTGTTCACACACATGTCAAAGAATGATGGGAAAGGGGAAGCAGTGCGAATAAGAGACAAAGAACTACAGTACTATAGTTTTTATATATATAGGCCACGAAAGCAAGCTAATCTGCTAAACAGCTAATCTGCTATCCATTCACATCAAATCAGCATGATGTCCCATCTTTTCAATAAAAGTTTAAGCAAACATGACTATAGGAGACGAATTTGCCCTGAGGCACACTGGCTGTATTAGCGGATAGATTGCATTAATGCAGCCTTGGGTCCCTGCCACGAGTCCAGCTAATAGAACTTTGGACAACACTGAGGCCAATGGCGAGAAAAGGCTTATTCCAAATGACAGGTGCCACCCTAATCTAAACAGTGACGAACTGCATTGTGTCTGAGCTTTGGGCTGTCCTGGTTTCATTAGTCATCTATAGTCATAGTCTTCTGCCGAGTGTTAATGCCGTTACTTGAAATATGCCCTGGTCTATATTGTCGGTAACCACATCAAATAGACTCATTCGGCTCTGAGCACCCTAAATACCCAGGATACCCAAAACGCCACACTCATCATATTAATGGACTCTTCAGGGATACAATGAAATACCATAACCTTGGAATTTACCAATTAACACTTGAAAGTCTATTAGCGCCTCTCAAATACAGATGAAAACATTCCATTCCCTTTGAGACAGGCTTGGCCGTTACTCTGCAGCATTTATTAGGTTCAATAGCTGTGTCCTTTCACCACTAGGAAGAGAACAAGAGAATAGCATACAAGCTGTGAGAATATATGGCTCACGGAACCATCCTATCAGATCCAGAGAGTCTGCGTGAAGGACACTTGCAGCCTTGAAAAGTAAAAACACACTAATGACTGCACCACATCATAGGCTGGTGTTACCTGAATGTTATTTTCGTGCATCCTTTTTAATCCTTTGAACTTAATTATTTTTTCTCTCACTCCCCTTTCTGCTTCTTGAAGGTCCTATAAGGCTGTTTTTGCTCTGTTTATTTAAACTGGTGGACCAGTCGTTGTGGGCTAGGCCAGCTCTCGACCTCCATTTATCCCACACTCTTTTTCTCCGGTTGTGTGTGCCTGCTGTCCTTCTCATTCAGAGAGGCTGATCTCCTTCTGCTAGAGGCCTTGTGTGAATGGGCGACTGTCTTTCATACCCATAACCTCTCTTTTCTCATCTTTTTCTATTACACACACACACACACACACACACACACACACACACACACACACACACACACACACACACATATACATACAGAGAGAGAGAAACTCAGTTTCTCTCCATCATATACACTCTCATTTTCCCTTCCATGCAGATAGACACACACAGAGAGACAGAGATACACCCATTCACACAACCACAATCTCTCTATGCCATAGTTTCTGCATGATTTTCTCACAACTGCCTCTTTGAGTGTGTGAGCACACACAGACAGACAGACACACACACACACACAAACACATCCCTCCCTTGCCCACTGTACCTTCTCCCAGTGCACAACTGGGCAGAGAGTGCATGGGCACATGGGCTAGTGCCTGAAGGGATGACTACTGCAGTGGCACCACACACACACACACACACACACACACAATGCATCCATTCCAGCCACTCAACATTCTCCTGTTCTCCCCTCCCCCAGTCTATTTTTGTCTCCTCACTAAAGTGATGTGATATAAAAATAAAAAAAGTTCAATTGTATAGAACACAAGGGTCTTAAAAAGGAACCATTCTTTGAGGCTAGCAGCGGGACCACAATCCCCGAATGCGGTGCATAACATCTCTGTGAGTGAGCTGACCCATTTAGCGTGTCAGAAGAATACTAAAC
>NW_027468620.1:13251524-13274024 GCF_046254945.1 Alosa pseudoharengus | reverse complement strand
GAGGGATGTCAAGAGAGCAAGAGAGAGAAAGGGACACAGAGAGAGGAGGAGGAGGGAGGGATGGAGTAAGAGATGGAGAGAGGGACACAGAGAGAGAGAGAGAGGGGGGGGCTGCTGGTGTGCTGGTAGGGAGTGAGGCCAGCCTAATGGAAAGTTTCAGTGCTTACACAGCCTCTCTGCTGGGGCCAGAGCAGCTCAGCACTTCACAGCTGGCCAGACGCCGCGCCGGCCGGCACAGGTCAGCAGAGTGCAACAGCACATAGCACTGCACAAGACTACAAACAATAATGCCACACACACACACACACACATGCACACACACACACACACACACACACACACACACACACACACACACACACACACACACACACACACGCACACACACACATGCACATACACACAAAGACATACACACAAAGACATACACAACACACAGACACACACACACACACGCACAGCAAGGTTTGTAAAGACACACTACACAACATCAGATAACAACAGCACTACACCCACCGCAGTTCTGTATAAAGAGAGTGCAGTTCAACAGACCCAACACACCAGCGAGCAACAGAAGACTGGACACAGCACATCACTACACATAGCACAACAATGTCATACAGCACTTGCACAAGTAGTAGGCTACAATACGCAGTACAGCAGTATAACTCACAACCACACTGTGCAGTGTACTACGGTAATACCTTAGACTACTTAATATTGAACACGGTGGCCTTGTGGTATACACCAGTGTGTAAGACAGCAAAGCTTGTGATCAAAGAAAAAGAAAGTCATCTAGTTAAACTCAGCATGGACTCTAATGAGCTCAGCAGATTATGTGTGTGGTGCGTTTAAAGACCACTGTCACTGTCTTCACACAGACACACACACACACACACCTCAAGCTAGCAGTGTGTAGAATGACGGCAGGCAGCTAAGTACGCACGCACGCACGCACGCACGCACGCACGCACGCAGCAACACTACAAAACAACTCTGTGGGGTAGTATATAAGGGACTTGCATACACTGATACACAGAAACAGCTGAGGACAGCGTTGTGTGATGACCTCTGTTGGGTGTGCGCGTACCACTAGAGACCAGTACGGAGCACTGCTGCGGTACCCACACCTCCTCCACATCTGACAGCTGCATTGTGCATTAGAACGTAATTCAGCAGAACCGTACAAAAGGGGGCTGTTCAGCACACTGTGGCCTGCTACAGCTACAGCAGGAGGAGAAGGAGCAGGAGGAGGAGCGAAAGCAGGACAAACAGCAGTAGGCACAGCGAGCTGCTTGATGTGTGTGTATGTGTGTGTGTGTGTGTGTGTGTGTGTGTGTGTGTGTGTGTGTCCCGGACCCAGCTCTCTGCCTCTGGATGCAGCTCCGCTAATTAAGCCCTGATAACAGGAGACCGCATCCCTCTCTCCCTCCCTACCTCCTCTGTTTCCCTGTCTGTCCCTCATCTCCTCTCTCTCCCATCTACCTCTCCTTCATCTCCCTATCTCCCTCTCCTCCTCCTCTCTCTCCCATCTCCCTCTCCTCCTCTCCTGTGCCCAGCTTCCCTCTTTCCATGGCTCCTCTGCTGTGCACACACACACACACATCCGGTCCAACTCCTCTCTCACTTTCCCTCCTCCTCCTCCATTTTTCATCAGTTGCTTTCCCTTTTTTCTTCCTTCCCCTTCAACCAGCCTCTCTCTCTCTCTCTCTCTCCTCTTGCTCACTCACCCGTAACATGAGCTTCCCACAGATCACGCAACCATTACCAAGCCTTACCTTTGTATGCATGCACACGGAGCAGAGCAGAGCGCTCCCCTCCTCTCCTCCCTCCAGGCTGTTGAGAGAGAGAGAGAGAGAGAGAGAGAGATGGGCTTCCTGCTCAGTGGCTGCTTATTCTTCTTCAGTTCTGGAGCTATTAGAGAAGGGGGGAAGAGAGAGAGATAAAGAGGAGGGCTCTCACAGAAGCCCTTGTAAACGTGCTCTAAGAGCATCTATAACAAACACAAAAGCCGTAAGACAATGGGGCACACTTAGCATTCTATCCTCCCCTCCTTCAAAAACAATAGAGAAAGGGGTGCGTCTCCGCCTCGCCTCCTCCTCTCCTCCTCCTCCTCACCTCCTCCTCGCTGCATTGAGGGCTTCACCTGGAGAGCAGCTGGAATGGTCCCTCTTTATCCAGAGGCTTTTAGCTTCATTATGCCTGCTGGGCTCCCTCGACACAGTCTGGGACTCAACAGCAGGAGAGGAGGAGCAGGCGAGCTACTGACTGGGGGAAATTAACACTGGATGGACGTGTTGAAATGGACTCTGTGTGTATGTGTGTGAAAGAGAGAGAGATGGAGAGGAAGAGAAAGTGGCAGAGTTTATGTATCTGGGTGACTGTTAAAGTATTTGAGAACAGGTGTGTGTGCCTCATGTGTATGTGTATAACACGCGAGTGTGACCATGAGAAAAGATATGACCATGTGAGTGTCCATGAATCATCCTGACCTTTCAGTGTGTGTGGATGACATCCTCCTTGACCTTAAGCACGACACACGAGGGAGAGGGGTGGGGGGGGGAATAATAATCACTGCTCAGTGTGTGTGTATGTGTGTGTGTGCGTGACGTAGCTATACTTGTAGCTGTGTGGTGAGCGTGTTTGTATTTAATCTCGACCTCTGGAGCCCCTCCTGGTGCTATGATGAGCCGCGCTCTGTCTGTGGCTGACGCAAGGCTGGCGTCCCCAGCTCCTCCATGCTGTCCCCAGCTCCTCCATGCTGTATCAAAGGCCCGCCGTGACGTCCCCCAATAAACCAGCCCCATCAAAGCCCCAGTCCTTGACTCAGGACACCATTATTTACCGAGACACAAAACAACAAACAATATCAAAGGCTAATAATTACAAATCAAAGAGCTGCGTGAAGAGAGACGTGCGTTAATAAACTGTGATTCATTAGATCTCTGCGGAAGAGAACATGCTTTGAATGCGGCTTAGCATTAACAGGCCCTGTCCAACGCACTCATAAAAGCGAGAGTTGATTGAGACTGTTTGCGGGGTTGACCTGATTTGATGGCTAATGAGGGTTTCATTAACCTGGATAGGAACTTGAAAAGGATACTACGGAACTAGTCGGTACTTAAGGGAGATTGTCCGAGACCTATTTAGCTTCTTTAAAAGCTCGGGGTGATTTAGTGTGCTTCCTCCCCATGTGTCCTGAGAATACTCCTACAATTTCCTAACGTCGTGGTAGACATAACCGTCCTTGAGACAATGAAATATACTGAGTAATGACGAGCAAAGTCAAAGGCTAGTGCCACTTTGAACTAGCTCAAACCAGAGAGAATGAGAGAAAGAGAAATAAATAGATCATATGATACAAGATTGTGCAGTCCTGTATTCAGTGTTTAATATAATACATTAGGTGATATTAAAATTGTTGTAAATCTGTTTCATTATTTTATTTAACCCATGTATTTTATGAGTGTGAATTAATAGCTCCTTGGGATTTTAACCCTTTGCATTCCCATTGTCTTCATCTGGCGGTTGAGCTGTGCAAATCTCAACAGGAGCTGTGAGCAGCAGGCAATGCAAGCCGAATCACTCTCTCTGAGAGGAAGATCTGGAGGACTGTAGAGAGAGAGACAGAGAAAGAGAGAGAGAGAGAGAGAGAGAGAGAGAGAGAGAGAGAGAGAGAGGGGGGGTGTTTATTAGGGAAACTATGAAGACCTTGTTAGCGGACTGGGGCCCTTCCTCTTTCCAGGCAGCCGTATTTAGATCTACTCTCAGCGGGGTTAAGCGAAGCCCAGGTGGCTTTGCTTTTGGGCCAGCAGGGGCAGAAGCGTCCTAGAAAACAGCCAATGCTTGAGACGCAAGGCATGCAAAACTCCAAGACCATATTCCCCACAGTCACATGTAGCCCTGCGGTGCCACAAGGGGTGAGATGCTAGCCGAGGGAAGAGTGAACATCGGCGAGAAGGCTACACTCAACTACCACACTGGCCCACATACCTCAAGTACATGAGGCCCAACCTGCTTTAACTGACCCCTGGGACGGCCTGTCTTTGTGTGTGTGTGTGTGTGTGTACCATATAAGTGTATGCTGGTGCTGCATGAAAGCCTGTGTGGGAGCATAACAGTTCTTATTTATTTGTACTTTAAAAGGGGGTTGTGTCATTGAAAAATTGGTCCTGGCTAACAATACAATGGATTGTGTATCATGTAGCTCAAGTGGTAGAACACCATGGTTATAGTAGTTGTTATTCTTATTATTACAGTGTCTTGTTATTACAGTGTTGGGTCAGATTACTTTGAAATGTAATCCATTACAGAGTACAGACTAATCCATTAGCCTGACATAGCCATACTCAATTCTAGTCAAAATATGAGTCTGATACTGCTCCATTGGGACGTAATTATGGGGCGTGTTTCAACTGATACAGGGGGGGGAATGCCTCTGCACTCAATTGGATAGACCTAACCAATCAGAGCAATGAAATAGCTTACGAAACAGCATATTCTCTGCGGTCGCAGATAAGGGGGGCTTACAGATAGCAAGTGGCACTTGCTGCAAGGTTGTGCTGGGTTGAGCGAATGGCCCAAACATTTGTGTTGTGGTAACGCTATTTCTGCTACTTTATGGTACACATGTAGCCACCACTTCCCCTTTTCAACACAAATTGCGTGTTCATGTCTAAACCTCACAATGCCTTGTGCTGATTTGCACGGCTCAGCCCTGCACTTGCCCGGACTCGAACCCACAAACAACAGCACCTTGGATTCGGGAGTCAAGCGAGCTAACAATCGAGCTAAAAGCCCGGTCTGCTGGCTCTCTTACTAGCACAACTCTTAAGGTGTTGGGAAGGAAGTTCACACAGCATACACACTACACAGATACAGTATGTACCAGCTAGCTACAGGTACTCAACTGGAATAGGCCTATGAGCAGACATTGGGGGGTGTCCTCATTTTGGTCAATTTGCCCTCACTTTATAGATAACTTGTCCTCCTTTTCAGAGTCTGGTTGGTGGTCACCCTAGTTCTGCTACATTATAGCACACATGTAGCCTTATATTTCCCCTTTTAAACACAAATTATGACTATCAACTGGTCTTGTATTTCTGCACAGAACCACTCACATGAAGTGGAAGAAATAGGCGTTCATTTTATTCTCTAGCTGGGTCGCAGTTGGGTGTGCTAAAAACCCTTAAATGATGACTTCTGGCAGGTTTTGTGCAAATAAATGGCAGATTAAGACTTATAATATAACCATCAAGACATTTAAGGCATCTTGCTGTAAAAAACAAAAAACAATTACAAAGCATGATTATCACATAAAGCGTGACCCGTGTTATTTGAATGAGGGGGCCCGTTTAGATATCAGGGTGAATAATATAACCTATGTTATATGACTGAGGGGCCCTATTCCGATATCAGGGCTGGAGAACATAGTAGTGACTTCACACAGAGGTTTGGGCTTCAGGGATCCCTAAACACTTGGGCCCCTGAGCCTGAGTTCATTAGGCCCGTTCAGTAATCCATCCCTGCTCATAAGTTTGCCTGTTTAGAACTTTTGAACTGTTTTGGAATTTCTGGTGTGTGATATTCCACATGTAGTCTTATTTGAGTTTATATTGTGTAACAAATAACAAAAGCAATGTGTTGGAAACAACACAAACTGTCCTTACCTAAATACATCAATGTGTTATTTCCAACACATCCTTTTTGAGAGTGTAGCCTAAATGTTTGGGATAAAAAAGCTGATTTAGAAAGTGTTTCATGCCCCATTGAAAAAATTATTTTGAGTATTTTCAAAATACAAAAGTACAGTATTTTATTTTGATACATTACGGCTACAGTATTTTGTAGTTTATTTTGATACATTTAAAAAGAAGGTATTTTGTATTTTATTTCAAAATAGGCTACGTATCTTTGCCCATCCCTGTATGTATTGAAACACATTAACAATATGTAATCAAGTAATCTTCGACAATGTAACTATAATCTGATTACACATTTTTCTTACGTAATCTGGTCTGATTATAGTTACTTGTTTTTTTGTAATCTGATTACGTAATCCAGATTACTTGTACAGTAATCAGTTACTACCCAATCCTGCTTGGGAACCCATATGCTGATAAACTATACATGTATAACTACTGTATAAAGTTGCTTTGGATAAAAAAACATGGTAAATACATAAACATGCAAGTAAATACTTTATATTAGTTGTATTAAAGCCTGGTCATCTGATCCCCTCTTACAGGATTTGCAGTGAACCTGCGTGTGATTTTGTCCAACCCAAGAGCTCAGTTCAAACGTCGCGGGGCCAAGCCAGGCATGCAGGAGTCCGACTTCCTCAAACAGATCACCAAAGTAGAAGATCTGGAGCCAAAAGCCAATAACTGCACAAAGGTTTGTATGGCACGTGCCTCAAAAAAGCCCAGATTGCCTTATAACATCTATTGCATGGTTAACCACACAGCAGTAATCAATAGCCATATAAAAATATTCTCAAATACTGTGCTGAAATTTTAATTCTGTGCACTGGGGTGTTAAATTATGTATCAGGTTATGTTAATCAATGAGAAGACTTCATATTCAGTTGTAGCAAGTAATGTGAAACAGCATGTTAAAGCCCTGTATGTCAGTATGGTTAGTGCCAATGTCACGGTCTACATAGCGAAATAAAGAAATAGGTGATTCGGTGATGGTAAAATGACACACTTTTAAGAAAAAGAAAAAACTAGAAATGATCAATGTAAACTGAAATACTCCTAAGTAAGGTCAGAGGACAGAATACTAAACTTCTTGGTATGTGTGCCAGAGCTGAAGGTGACCAGGTACTCTCTTTTTCCCAGACACTGTCCTGTATTTCAGTCTGTGACAGTTTCTGTCTGTATTTAGCCTGTCCTATATTTTGTTTTTATCTTGCCCTGTATTTTTAACAGTTTTCAGTCTCACTTTGAGGAATGGAAAGTATGTAATAAAAAGTGCTCAACCCCCCACCCTCATTCTCCCTTGAGTAAAAAACATCTTAGTGATGTCTGCTTTATGTCCTTTCGGCTGTCTGACCACCATAGAAAGTCTGGTCACGTCGGCGAGAGCCCAAGGGTAGTTAGTGACAGAGTATCAGTCCCGGGGTCAGTCCGTCTGCCTGTGCTCCAGGGCCCAATTGGTCGGGGATCTGAGTGGAGGACCGTACCTCTCCACCGCGTGTGCCTGCCTGTCTGTCTGCCCACTTACCTGGCTGGCTTAGAGCGCCTCTCATCTCCATTCCTCACCCAAGATGATATTCAGCGGATCCGGCTTCCCTTCCGCTGCCTACTGTGTCGTCCTCACCCAGATCATCATTATCACCCAATTATCCTAATGGCCATGCCAGTGCTGTTATTAATAGTGACTATTAGCCGGGCTGACAGAACCACCCATCACCCCTGCCTGTAGTGAGGAGGACATACGTCTCACAGAAAGGCCTACAAGAGATGCATAATGAAGGATCTATTATCTGACTATGCACGACGACGCACATATATTAGCCAGTTTCTCATAGGTGTCCCCCTCCTGACTCCCCCCCCCCAAGGACAGAATCATAAAATGTTATATCTGATAAACAGCATGGATGGATGCATGGATGCTGATGCATGTCTTCATCATTTAAAAACGTCCACAAACCAAGGAAGGAGATGCTGAGTTCTACTGACTCTCCTGATGTCTTTAACACAAAGTTACACATTATGAATGCGCAGAAAGCCCCTGGACAGTGGCCAGGCATGCCTTTAGGAAAGGTCAAACCTCTCAAAGATTTAAGCAGCTTGCTCGTTCAGCCTGTCCTCATCGCCCTGTCCTCTCGCTTCATTCCAGACCCCTCATCCGTACACAGGACAGCTCCTGAGTCACAATGTGGCCAGCTCCCAGAATGCATTAGTGCAGGACGAGGACATAAGCCCCTCTTGTTGTTAGGATGACGGTAGCAGTGCCCCCCCCCCCCTATTCTTTTTTAGAGGAGTGAGTCAGACTGATGAGGAAGGGATGAGTAGGAACGATAGGAAAGGAACAGGAGAGTCGGGTGGATGAGGGGCACAGTGGAGGTGTTGCATTGGATGAATAAATAGAATGACTGACTGGGAGAGACAGGCAGGAGAGAAGAGGGGGGAAGTGGGAGAAGGGAAACAATAGAGAACTTATTAAACAGAGGAAATGAATAACAGAGAGAAAGAGAGAGAGAAAGAGAGAGAGAGAGCAGGGCTTATAGGAGTTGTCAGAGTGAAACTGTGCCTCTCCTCCTTATTAGCGTCAGTCTGCCTCTCGACCCAAGCCAGCATGCTTCAGCTCCCAGCGTAGCCTAGCCCTCTGCAGCCCTTCAACAAACCATCAACACTCCCCCAACCTCCTGTCAACAATCAATTTCCACTCAAACACGCCTCTTTAAATGCCCATCAAACTCTCAGCGCCACTGACAAGTGCATCATCAAGCCAGTATCTCTCTCTGGTAGACCCTCCAAAAGTTTCCAAATCGTGCTCTCTTCAAAACACCACAATCTGTGAACCCCTAATAAGGTGGTGGTGGTAGGGGGGGTTATTGAGGTAATAAAAAGAGAGAACTGGGGTGTAGCCAGGGGTGTGGTCAAGATTTTTAAGGGTTAGCTTTAGCCATTCATTTTTTTAAATGGTGTCCAACATGTGCTCACTTCTGCTCACATTTTAACAACCAAGCCAATCAGGTGCCTCATTACCAATGGCTGAAACTTATGTTGTTCATGTGGATTGGAGGTTGAGCTTGCAATTTCCTGTTGGGAAGATCAGACAATCCACAAATTATTCTGTCCATGTGGATTAGTTGATTGCCCCATCTTGAAATTGCAAGCTCAACCAATCCAACCATCCCATTTTTTAAAAATAGTGACCGTCCACTGAGCACAATTTTGGCTGAATTACGTTAGCCTAGCATGGGCCATTGAAACTAACAAGTTAGGAACTTCCTCCCTCTCTAAATAAGACCTCCGTGTGAGTAGCTAGTAGCTAGAAACTGCCCCACTCATGCAGTCGCTGTCCAGTGCTGAATTTTAAGAATCCGCCCCCTATTTTGCCACAACTCTACCACGGGTACAACGAATCAGAGGCCACAGGGTCTGTAGCCTGACGTTGTCATACTCAAATTCTAAGTTCGGCTGGCACCCAGGCTACAGGGTCTGAGGAGTGTGCAGCTCTTTGTGCATGTAGGGGCCAATCTGCCAAACACCTCTCCCCCAGTAGGCCTAATGAGGGCATACTCTTCTCGATTTGTTTGTGGAATCATGAGTCAGGCTAAGTGAGTTAGTATCCCAGTGTTTCATCCCATTGCCACCTGTTAGGGTCCATCAGCATCCATTGGTGATGAATTCTAAATTTAAGTCTAAAAAAAGTGAACTCTGCTGAAATCCTTCAAACACCCGTTCACTTTTTCACCACGTCTCTTGGGCTTTTCTGCCACTGCGGCTCTCGTTTATCGCACAGGCCAACGTGTGGCGGATGTACCGTACTTGCTGGTACTCGCAGCCTCAAGCTGTTCCCTTATCCCCCTCCGTCAGGAACTGGCGTGGGACGTTGGCCATGAAGAGCTCACCCGGGAAACGAACGAGTTAGAGGAGTGTGAATCAGGGAAGGGTGTGGGGGTTAAGGATAGGAAGAAGACGCATTGGGATTACCGGCAGATGGATGAAAGGTGCAAAACGGAATTTTTAAAAACCCACGGCGATGATATGCTTGATTGTTGTTCACCAAATTGCCTCCTGAGGAACCACCAGCTTGCGTGCGAGCCGAGTGGAACAACGTTTAGAACATCCTTCGAGCGCCCCTGTGGCAATCAGGCCGGTTTTTAAGCGAGTCCTCCCCCGCCTCCCTCTCCAACCTCCGAGGGCTATGCTTCAGTTCCAGCCAAATTAGTCCAGTTAGATATGCAAAACGAACCAATTAACACGGCCATGTGTTCGGGATGTGACACGTCACACCTGAGAGAAGCCGCATTAACAAAATCGGGAGTGCTCAGGCAGCTCCTCCCCGCAGCGTTCAGGGGAGCAATGAAATGGGACAGGGTTGGCTGTGCACATACACACACACTAACACGCATACAACTATTAAAAGCTCTTCTAGTAAAACTAGTGGAGCATGACACAAACTACACCAAGGTCATGGTTAAAATACCCGAAAATGCAGACAGACCAACAGGCTACACCATAATATAATAGCTGCATGCTTTCACCAAATGAGTTAGCCTTGCATGATGGCTTTCCATCATTATTTTCAGCGCATTTCCATTATATATTAATCATGCATTTCCATTCCATTATATTAATCAGATGCGCTCTGTATTATTGTACTTTCTATGAAGGATGAAATGACCAAAGCAGTAACATTGATAAATGCCTCAGACATTTGCAATCAGCCAGACCTACTAAAACCTTACTTACAAGGTTATGATATATTGTAAGGTGAACTTCTGTAGGTGTCTAGCTTTTATATAAAACACCTCCTGCTGCAACAGATTTGGCTGGTTTGAAGTCTTCCAGGGCTATTCTGTGCACTGGCACATTCACACAGGCCAGGGCTGCCACTGAGTATTGCTTTGTGCACAGAGCACAATAGGTCTTTTATGTGAGCGGTTTCAAAGACACCCCCCCCCCCCCCCCCCTCTCTCTCTCTGGCAGGTCCTGGTGTGGCACACTCGTACCGAGAAAGTGAACCTGGGCAACGAACCCAAGCATCACCAGGATACCGTCCACATCGAGGTTTAGACAGAGGAGAAGTCACCTAGGACCTGAGGCGATTGGCTGGACCGGTTATTGGAACCTTCTGGATTTGGAACAAAAGTGGCCACTCTTACTGTACATGGCTTGAGATGAACTTGAAATAATAAAAAAAAATGACAACAGGCAGGTGTCGGGACGAATAAGAACATTAGAACTCTTCTCTGACCCGCCTTCTTTTGCCTGTCTGGCCTGTGATTGGGCCCAGGAGGACTGCACTTTGTTGTCATTGGCTCATGTGTACCTCACGTGTGGAGGTCTGACCTTTACAACCTCAGCAACTCTAGTGCTCTGTACCTTTGATAGCTGATCTCTGCAAGGGTGCACACACACACACACACACACACACACACACACACACACACACACACACACACACACATTCACACACACACACATTCACCTGCCTGTGAATGACCTGTTGAATAAAAGACTGTTTCAGCTGCAAATCACAAACTTAACCCAAAACTACAGGGACAAACCCAAGGAGTACAACTGTCTTTATTCCAAACGACCCTCTTAAAAGCCAGAAGAAAAAGGAAAACAAATTAAAAGAAAAGAAAGAAACAAAACTTTACAATAAATCTTCAGACAAAATGATCACACTATAGTTCATGGCTATTCACTGTTTAATGCACGGAAATACCATTTTTTTCTCTGTACTAGGCACCAGAAAATGTAAACACATTATAGAGATAAACCTGGAGGACGACAGTGTGTTTCTGTGTGTGTGTGTGGTGTACTGTATGTGTTCTCACATTATTGCACCGCAGAGTGACCCTGTCTGTCTGTGTGGACTGTGAGCTCTGCTACCGCCATCTAGACTCTTGTGTTTGTTAGCCTGTGTGTGTGTGTGTGTGTGTGTGTGTGTGTGTGTTGCCATTTCTTGAATTCAATTCCAGTTTGTTTGTTTGTTTATTTATTTATTTTCTGTTCAAATATCTTTCCTTCCATCACATACATTTTCCTAGCCCATCTACTCTTCATAACAACCAGTCCTTACCTCACCCCCCCCCCCCCCACCTATCCTCATCCTCAAAAGAATCCTTATTTATTTATTTATTTATTTATTATTTACTTGAAATGTTAATTTAACGTGTGTGTGACTGCTGTCTGTCTCGTGGAGTCGTCCAGGTTTATTAGCCTCTTGCTAGCTGTGCTTCTCTGTAATGCACATAATAAAACACCACAGTTATGAGGAGGGCTTTTGTTTTGGGAGCTGGAGCCACATTGGGTGGAGGTTGGGTGGGGGGTGGGGATGTTGATGGATCTGGGTGGAGGGCTGATAGGGGATGTCTGGAGGGGTCTGATCTCTACCGTATAATAATTACATACAGAACATCGGCTCATACGATACCTGCTACAGGACCATGGAAGGGGAGAGCTGTATACACAAGGGCATGGGAGGAGAACGGGCAGTGGAAAGGAGTCGCGTTTCACGAACATGATAGCCAAGTCTCAGCCATTTAAATACTATTTACTCACTATCGATTTTGGTAATGATATATTAGATGCTTGTATAATTGGTCCAGCAGCTTTTTTGTTCTTCTCTTCGCTGATATGTTTTCCTTTAACAAAAAAAAAAACAAAAGAAAAAAAGAGTAGAAGAAGAAAAAAAAAACTATTTCGCAAATAAGACGGACAAAAAGCTGCCAGTCTGCGTTATACCTGTACACTCTAACCACTCCATACATACACAGGGTTGAGCAGGTAGAGTTGATATTCTCCAGAGTAGTAATGGTTGGAAAGTAGGGGAAATATAACAGTACATGGATACAACACTCGCCGAGATGAAGAAAAAGATGGACAGATGAAGAGGAGGAGGAGGAGGGAGGAGTGTGTCCGTACGGCCTCTTCTGCTTTTCCTCTCTCTCTCTCTATCCTCCCCCCCGCTCTTCAGTTCTCTTCTCTTCTCTTCGGTCTCTTTCTCCCTCCATCCCTTGCCTGTGTGCTCACTTCCAGAGCTGGGTGCTGAGGGTCTGGCCGGAGGGGGGTCCCACCCAGCCGCCCATGGGGGCCCCGGGCTGGGCGAACGACATGGGCGCTCCGGAGCCGTTCAGGCTCATGCCGGTCATCTGCTGGTTCATCTGGTGGATGGCGAGGGGAGAAAAGAGTGATGGAAGAGGAGAAGCGACATCACAAGGATCACAACGGAGGGGGGGGGGGGGGGGGGGGGGAGAAAACAAGGGGAGAGAAGGAGAACGTAAGGGCAGAGGGAGAAAAAGGGAAGAGAGAGAATGAGGGGAGAGAGAGAATGAGGGGAGAGAGAGAAAGGAGAGAATGAGAGGAGAGAGAAAGGAGAGAATGAGAGGAGAGGGAGAAAGAGGAGAGGGAGAATGAGGGAAGAGAGAAAGAGAAGGGAGAGAAACAAAGAGGTGAGAGAGAAAGAGGGGAGAGAGAGAATGAGGGGAGAGGGAGAAAGAGAGAATGAGATGAGAGAGAAAGGAGAGAATGAGAGGAGAGGGAGAAAGAGGAGAGGGAGAAAGAGAAGGGAGAGAAACAAAGAGGTGAGAGAGAATGAGGGGAGAGGGAGAAAGAGGGGATAGAGGGAGAAGGTGGGGAGAGAGAGAATGAGGGGAGAGAGAGAAAGAGAGAATGAGATGAGAGAGAAAGGAGAGAATGAGAGGAGAGGGAGAAAGAGGAGAGGGAGAAAGAGAAGGGAGAGAAACAAAGAGGTGAGAGAGAATGAGGGGAGAGGGAGAAAGAGGGGATAGAGGGAGAAGGTGGGGAGAGAGAGAATGAGGGGAGAGAGAGAAAGAGAGAATGAGAGGAGAGAGAAAGGAGAGAATGAGAGGAGAGGGAGAAAGAGGAGAGGGAGAAAGAGAAGGGAGAGAAACAAAGAGGTGAGAGAGAATGAGGGGAGAGGGAGAAGGTGGGGAGAGAGAGAATGAGAGGAGAGGGAGAATGAGGGGAGAGAGAAAGAGAATGAGGGAAGAGAGACAAATAGAGAATGAGAGGAGAGAATGAGAGGGAGAAAGAGGAGAGAGAGAATGAGGGAAGAGAGAAAGAGAAGGGAGAGAAACAAAGAGGTGAGAGAGAAAGAGGGGAGAGAGAGAATGAGGGGAGAGGGAGAAAGAGGGGATGGAGGGAGAAGGTGGGGAGAGAGAGAATGAGTTGTATTCAGTCAATAATTTAGACACTTTCATCTAAAGCTAGGTGCAGATCCCACTCCCTTTGATCAGTAAAGGTAGACAAGCCTACAAGCAGGCAGACTGATAGACTCGTTAAAAGAAGGATGAGAGAGGGGAAGTGAGGGCAGGAGATATTATTAACGCACAAACAAACCAGTAGAGGAAAGCAAGAGAAAAGAAACACACAAGCATGTTGGCTCTCCAATGCAATGGATGGCAACAGCTGTGGAAGAGTCAGGAACAAGCAGACACTAAAGATACAGACATCAACTGGTAGTTCACACACGCACCGTGTTTTTGTGTGAGTGAGGGTGAGTGTGTGTGAGAGTGTGAGTGTGTGTGTACAGAGGCGAACAAATCTCATTCAGTGTGTTTACAGGGAGTCAGCACGCTTGGTGCAGCCCACCCGACATCCCATTAGTTCTCCCATCCCTCTGCATCTCTCTCATCGTCCGTCTCCAGCCAGCCCTGCGTTTTAGTCCTCCCTCCGCGGCCCTCTCACTGCCCCCTGCTCCCTCTCTCTCTCCTTACACACCCCGCTCTTCCAACCTCCATCCGCTTTTTTAACTCTGTTGTGCTGTCACTTCTCTCTTTCTCTGCCCATCCGAGATCTGAAAAAAAGGTTTTCTGTTCACTTCATACCCTCTCCCCTAGCTGCTCCCTCTATCACTCGCTCTCTCTCTCTCTCTCGTCACGTCACGTCTTTCTCTCCGTCTGCTAAAAGCGTCTGAGATTTCTCCTCACTCTCTCTCATCTTTTCACTCGTTCTGCCCTGAATAGTAACCCAGGCACACCTGCACCCTCTTTCCCCACTTAAAGGTGGGGGTGCGGCCTAAAAACACTCTGGAGAATGCTAAAAACCCTCCAAACTCTCCTTGAAAACTTTCGACAAGGAAAAAAGACAACCGAAACAGCTTCCCAGCAGAGCCTGATACCATCTCACTGATACGAGCCCACACCTGCATACTCATGTGCACGACATCACATTCAGAAAGAGAAGCCAAGCGCAACCTGGCAGGTGCTGATCAAATCAGTCCATCATATCACACCATCAAACCTCAACTCCTGTAAACTATATTTACATTTATATTCGAGAGAGGTATGATGTATTTTAGTGCATATTCAAGAGGAAAGATTATGTTGTATTTTAGTACATATTCAAGAGAAGAGTATGCTGTATTTTAGTACATATTCAAGAGAATAGTGTGATGTATTTTAGTGCATATTCAAGAGAGTATGCTGTAATTTAGAGTGTATTCAAAAGACGAATATGCTGCATTTTAGTACATATTCAAAAGAGGAGTATTCTGTATTTTAGAGCATATTCAAATGGAGTATTCTGTATTTTAGAGCATATTCAAAAGGAGTATTCTGTATATTAGAGCACATTCAAAAGAGGTGTATGCTTTAGTACACTCAAAAGAGAGAAAGCTTGTAGACAGTTACAACATCTGCCATCTCCGTTTGGCCGCGTGTGTTTTTGTGTCACGTCTGCCTGGACCACTCAGCACCTTCTCCCCCTCCCCCTCCTTCCTCCATCTCATCCTCCTCTCCGTCTAAAGAAGCCCTGGGAGTGCCCACGCAGCAGTCCGAGAAGTGCTTGCCCAAGCGATCGCCTTTCTCCCTCTCCCGCCTCCTCTCGCATTCTGTGGGCGTCACCCTTTTTCAGTCTCCCAACGTTGTTCTCTTTTCCACTCAGTCTCTCTTTCTGCCTCCCTCTCTCTGTCAGTCCATCTCTCTCTCTCTCTCTGCCTTCCTCTCTCTGTCACTCCATCTCTCTGTCTCTCTGCCTTCCTCTCTCTGTCACTCCATCTCTCTCTCTCTCTGCCTTCCTCTCTCTGTCAGTCCATCCTCTCCCTGTCATTATCCGACCACCTCTGCATCTCCCTACTGCTCTCTTTCAAACTCGGCTACGCAGCTTTTTTACCACCTCTGCATGAGTCCCATGCTACATCCATATCTATTCCTCTCACTGCCTCTTCACATCTCTCTCTCTCTCTCTCAGTCTCTCTTTTTTTCTGTGAGGGTTTTTCTTCTCTTTTTGCTTGAATTATCCATTCCATTTTATCTGTCCTTATTTATAAGCACATCACACATTGATTTGATTTCTATAAAATGTACAAGTGTTGGCCAGCTGGCTGGTTTTCAACAGCAGTACTTTGGTGGGATGTTTTGAAAAACATTAAAGTGATCAAGTTGATAAGAGGAAAGAAATCACAAGGCCCTAAATGACAGCAAAAGCAACAAACCATTGTGTCATTGAGTATGTTTGGATTTTTATTGTTTTTCTGTCTTATTGGTAATAAAGGAAGCCAATATCTTCCGCTTCCTGAACTCTCTTTTTCATCTTTCTCCATCTCTCGCCCTCTCTCTCTCCATGGTGCCTGTGGGCAGTGAGACAGAGGCGGCCCAGTGCTGCTTCAGCTGGACCGTCCGCCTCATCAGTGCGTCTGGGCCATTTATTCAGCGTGGCTCAGGGCACTACTAAGCACCCCACGCTCACACACACATACACACACACACACACACATACACACACACACAATCTAATGGCTGCCTTGAGCCAGAGTGCAGCAGTATCAGAGTGGCAGACTTATTCTTATTAACTCCAGCCCATTCTACATAACCATAACACACCCAACACAGCACGGAACAGCACAGAACAGCCCAGCGTGGAACATCTCAGGCCTGTGCTCCCGACTCCCGCGTTGCCATCCATTGTGTGTGGGAGCAAACATTCTCTCTCCCTCTCCATCTCCCTCTCTCTCCATCTCCCTCTCCCTCTCCATCTCCCTCTCCATCTCCCTCTCTCTCCCTCTCCATCTCCCTCTCTCCATCTCCCTCCCCCATACTCTGTCTGTTTACAGGTTGACAGACAATCACACAGAGCATATATTCCCTCCTACACTTATGCATGCATAAACACACAATGAAGCCCCAGGCTGTTTTGAAATGGCGTATAGAGATAGAGAAAGTCTGGTAATTACTTTGTTCTCTACACACACACACACACACGTGAGTGAGATATGTGAGTCTGAAGAGTTTCCATGCGTAAGTAAGACAGCGTGTGCCAAGAGAGAGAGAGAAGAAAAGGAGTGAGAAGAGAGGGAGAGAAGAAAAGAAGCGAAGAAGGAGTAAGAGATAGAGTGCAAGGATGCAAAGCAGACGGAGGAAAAGAGAGAGAGAGAGGCCTTTGAAAATGCATCGTTTCATCCTAATGAGCTTTATGCTCTTACCAAGATGAGGTAATGTGAGTTAGCAACAGAGTGGCACTACTGATGAAGATAGACGGTTTATCCGCGACAAATTGCATCAATCTAAACCAGTACGGCTCTTCTAATCAAGCCCTGCACTACATTCCAAGTGCTTAAAATGGCTCCTACAGCTTACCTGGCACAAAAAGGGGTCAACCAGTGTTGGGAATAATGTGTTACAAAGTGTTACTGTAATTCCACTACTTTTGGTAGTAACAAACGTATTTTAGTATGTATGTAACTAATTATCTTGTCAAATTAAGTAATGTCATTACAATTACTGAAATTTAAATGGATTTGTTACTCATTATCTTTAACTTGAGTGAAATATGTACAAGACAAGCAGACAAATGCTGCCTCTTCCCTTGCTGTGAATGATTTAAGGTTGCCCAACCTTACACTGGCATGGCGAATCAATCCATCAGCATTAATTCACAAAATGGCCAACAGTTTGGGAAATGTTAGCTTTCGGTCCTGGAAATTTGGACATTATGTTTTTTCTCTCTCCTCAAGACCAAAGATAGAAATAGATTATAGTCAGGAGTTCTAGTCTGTGGGCAGATGTGAAAACTTTATCCATATCAGTTAGGTGTTGGAACACAAAACACCTGGCACCAATCTTTATGTAATCCTGGCTGCTCTGTGTCAACCCCTGCAAAACCCTGGGAGATTCCACACGGCGCCACCTTACCCTGAACAGCCCCCAGCGCTACCTGCACCTCCTCCAACCAAATCTTACCAAACGTAGAGGGAAAATAAACCATCTACCTGCAACACTCCAAAACAAAGGTGCAGCACGAGGAACAACAAAGCGACCCAACACAAAGACAAAAACACAGAGGAGATGTGGAAAAAACAAAAAAAACAAAAAACAAAAGAAGAACGCAAACAAATAAACAAACAAAAACAGCCTGCAAACAGAGATAAAAGGGAGACTGTTAGCGTAGTGGCAACGCACCTGGCTGCCCAACCTAACCTAAGCTAAGCTAACCCCCTCTTCTCTTCAAGGCAGCGTTGGGGTGACGAGTGTCGCTGAAGGCACCAAACTGGAGGCTTGTGCTGCGGTGTGCAGAGGCGGCGCTAGGAGACGGAGACGGAGACGAGAGGAAGAGCGGGGGGGAGAGGGAGCAGGCGTTTAATTACAGAGTGAGAGGTGCTGCTGTACATTGATTTATGATGTGTAATTAACCTCCTGTGGGCCAGGGGCGCTGGCTCCCTAACCCCCAGACTCCCCACTGCCTCTCTCTCTCTCTAAAACACACACACACACACACACACACACACACACGCACACACGCACACACACACACACGCGGGGACACAAATACACACATATATGCACACACACAGAGGGACACACATATGCACATGCACAAATATTCTTTTTGATATAAAAGCCATATGCGCACACACACACACGCGCATACACACACACACACACACACATACCCTGCCTGCTGCAACATGCAACATCTACGCAAATGCAAATGGATACAGAGGCACAGATAAGTGACAACATAAAACAGAGGAAAGGAAACTACTAAAAGAGAGCAGAGATCGAGAGAGAAAGCCATTTCAAAGATGGCCAGTGAGAGGAATAACAAGGACAAGAACACAAATGCTAATAAGTGGACAGAAGGAGGATACAGCAAGTGACCGAGAATGCCCAAAACACTTGCGATTAATGATTGATCTTTACGGCAGCTGTACTGTAGCAGCAACCTAATGGTCCAAAATAAGGGAATCGTATCTGGTGAAGCAAAGCACTCTAGTACTTAGGATAACACTTTCCCACTACACTTGTCTGGCTCTGATTACAAGATATATAAATAAAAAAAAACAATAAAAATGAAAACACCAAAACATTAGCTGAAGTCAGCCATTGTTATGAAGGAATAATGAACGAAAGCAAAAGAACACAGATGGACTAATAAAAGCACGTTCCCTGCACACGTCTTTCTCAGCAGACATCTTTCCTGCAAAAGGAAATGCACGGGAAGCCTCATCACTTCTCCCAGTTGTCTTGTGTACGCAGGTGACGCGTGTAATCCTCCGCTCACAGACAGCGTGACAGGTGGAGGGGCGGAATGGAGACGGCAGCCATTAAAGTAGCTGCGCTCCTCCACTGAGATAATGCACTGAGCTGTGAGCTAGGTGGCTTAAGACTGAGGACCAAGCATGCTGTGCAATCTCTATCTGTTTATATCTATCTATCTAGCTATCTATCCATCCTTGTATCCACCTATCTGTCTATGTATCCATCTATATCCATCCATCCATCCAGCTATCTATCCATGTCTCTATCCATATATTTTTCTATCTATGTATCTATCAATCTATGTATCTATCAATCTATGTATCCATCAATCTATGTATCTATCAATCTATGTATCTATCAATCTATGTATCTATCAATCTATGTATCTATCAATCTATGTATCCATCAATCTATGTATCCATCAATCTATCTATCTATCTATCTATCTATCTATCTATCTATCTAGAACACAATAGAATAGAACACAAATGCATCGAGCTTATAGGGTAAACCAGTTCAATCTCCTACCCGTACCACATCAACCTCAGATTTCCCCCATGGATCATATTTCCCCAACACTTACAGCAAAACTAGCACTCCTAAATATCAGATCTCTTTCAAACAAATCATTCTTAATTTATGATCTAATTTGCACACACAACCTTTATTTTTTACTTTTAACTGAGACATGGTTAGATCAAGCAAACAGTGCTGCTACTCTCATTGAATCAGCTCCCCCAAATTTCATTTTTTTGAGTGCTACCAGAGCAAATAAGAGAGGTGGGGGGATAGCCACAATTTTCAAGACGTCTTTTCAGTGCAATCAGTCCTCATTCGGTGACTTTACTTCATTTGAATATCTGTGTGCATGCATTAAGTCTTCTCCTCAGATTTTATTACTGACAATTTACAGGCCTCCAAAACATTCAGCTAAAGCTTTTCTTGAAGAGCTAGGTGAACTGCTATCAGTTGTTTGCATAGAGTTTGACTGTCTTATTATATCAGGGGATCTAAACTTGCATGTGGATAATCCTGAAAACAACTATGCCAAGGAATTCATTGCACTAATCGATGCTTTCTCCCTAACACAGCATGTACAGGGGCCAACACACTCTCTCGGCCATACCCTCGACCTTGTTATCACAAAGGGTCTCGATGTCTCTACAGCTGTTAAAGACCTGGCCTTATCTGATAATTTCTGCGTGTTCTTTGATGTGTCTATGTCCCCACACACTCAAAACACAGCTATGATGGTAAAAAAGAGAATCATAAATGATCAGACAACTGCTCTCTTTGAGCAAGCACTTTCACTAAAGTCAAGTCAACTGTCAGACTCTGAAGACTTATTTGATCACTTTAATGCAAAAATGGCAAACATTATGGATGACATTGCTCCATTACAATTCAAGAAAGTTAAGGACAAACAGAAAGCACCATGGAGGCAAAATCCAGCAGTTAAACTTCTAAAAAGAGAGTGTAGGAAGACTGAAAGAAAATGGCGTAAATACAAACTTCAGATCCACTATGAAATCCATAAAGAGATGCTCCGCACATATAACTCTGAAATATGCAAAGCAAGACAGTCTTTCTTTTCTAACATTATCAGTTTTCATCTTTTTTTAAAGGTAAAATTGACAAAATCAGACTCAACATATCTGCTCAATTACAAATTCAACAACCTGAACTTCCAGCAACAAACAGAGGGAAACTAAACTTGATGTCAGAGTTCAGCTTGATAGACTACGAAACACTTGAAAAAACGGTACAGAATCTCAGCTCTTCCACATGTGTCTTAGACACTCTGCCTACCAATTTCTTCAAAACTGTTTTTCACCTCATAGCGGCGGATGTCCTTCAAATTGTAAATGTATCACTGCTGTCTGGCACTTTTCCTAAGTCACTGAAAACAGCTGTTGTAAAGCCACTTCTCAAGAAGAATAACCTGGATGCCTCCATGCTAAACAATTACAGGCCCATATCCAATCTACCTTTTATTGGCAACATTATTGAAAAAGTAGTCTTTAATCAATTAACCACCTTCCTAACATCAAATGGGTATTTTGATTACTTTCAGTCTGGTTTTCGGGCAAGTCACAGCACTGAAACAGCTCTCATTAAAGTTTCCAATGACATACGCCTCAACACAGATTCAGGTAAAACATCAGTCCTAGTGCTACTGGACCTTAGTGCGGCATTTGACACTGTTGATCACAATAATTTACTACACAGACTAGAACACAGGATTTACAGGCATAGTTATCAGCTGGCTAAAATCATATCTACAAGAAAGGAGCTTCTTTGTTGCCATCGGAAACTGTACCTCAACACCAACGTCCTTGACCTGTGGTGTTCCCCAGGGGTCGATCTTGGGGCCACTATTATTCAACATCTACATGCTCCCACTTGGACAAATCATTCAAAATAATTTGATTTCATATCATAGCTATGCAGATGACACACAAATTTACTTAGCTCTATCACCAAACGACTATGGTCCTCTTGAATCTATGTGTCAGTGTATAGAACAAATCAACACCTGGATGTCTCAAAATTTTCTTCAGCTGAACAAAGAAAAAACTGAAGTAATTATATTTGGTAAAAATGAGGAAAGACTTAGGGTTGCCACTCTCCTCGACACAAAAGGGTTGAAGGCAAAGGATACTGTTAAAAATCTTGGTGTATTAATTGACAGTGATCTAAATTTCAACAGCCACATGAAAGCAATAACTAAATCAGCTTTTTACCACCTCAAAAATATTGCCAAACTCAGAGGGCTGATGTCAAAACATGACTTAGAAAAACTCATTCATGCATTTATCTCCAGCAGGGTTGATTACTGCAATGGACTGTTCACAGGCCTTCCTAAAAATACTATAAAACAGCTTCAGGTGATACAAAATGCAGCAGCTAGGATTCTAACAAAAACTAAAAGAACTGACCACATTACTCCAATTCTTAAGTCCTTGCACTGGCTTCCAGTAAGTCACAGAATTGACTTTAAAGCACTATTGCTTGTTTATAAATCAGTAAATGGAGCAGGACCTAAATACTTGTCAGACATGCTTCAGCAGTACACACCTTCTCGTCCTCTCAGGTCCCAGGTGAAAAACCTGCTAGTAAAACCTACAGTTAGAACTAAACAAGGTGAAGCTGCTTTTAGCTGCTATGCGGCTCAGCTGTGGAACCAACTTTCGGATGACATCAAAAAGGCCCCAACTGTAGCCAGTTTTAAATCTAGACTTAAGACCAAACTGTTCTTAGATGCTTTCTGCTAACTGTGCCGAGTTACAAATTCTGAATCTGCCTTGATA
>NW_027468620.1:13199024-13246524 GCF_046254945.1 Alosa pseudoharengus | reverse complement strand
GTGTGTGTGTGTGTGTGTGTCTAAGCTTATGGACCATAGGAGGCTGAGCTTACACAACATATAAGCGCAGTGCAGTAGTTGTGCAAGATAAGACCACAAGACTGCTCCAAACACCTGATAAAACAAGCTGATTTACCAGTGAATGTGTCAATGTGGACGCGCACGCACACGCCTCTGATTTGCACTAATATGGACATCTGTGCACATCTATCTAGTGGATCTTTGTATGGGGGATGGTGTGTGTGCATTAGCATCTATAATGCATGGAGAAGGGGCTTGTGGGATATCTCTCAGACTCAGAGACAGGGAAACACACACTTTTGTCCTTAAGTTTGTTTGCCAGTGAGAGATATTGTCTTCATCTGTTCCAAAGTACATATACATTATACGCATGGATATTTTTGGATTAAAAATGGGATATCACTGTAATACACCACACTTGTCAACACACAGACACAGACACACAGACACAGACACAGACACACACACACACACACACACACTGAATATTATAGCTATTCCTTCACAGCATGAATATTCCACATATCCACTCCCAGATGCCCGCTGACAGTGACGCACACAAACACCATGAATATTCTGAATATCACTTACCAGATGTAGAGGCACACACACACACACACAATGAATATTCTACCCGTACCCTTCCCCCATACACACACATACACACACACTTGCCTACCAGGAGAATAGACTAGGCTCCTTCGCTGTGCACACAAATCACACTGGGTTGTGAATACTCTATTCACCGACCCCCAACACACACACACACACAAATCACTGAACACCTTTTTCCCAGTGACATTCACACAACTTCATAAATTCACGAGTGCTCTCCGCCCCCAAGACTACAAACCAATTGAGTCACACCACCACCTAGATATAGTACCCACTTACACCCCTCCAACCATCCCTCTATTTCTCTCCTCCCCTTCTTCCCTCTTTCTTCTTACCACACACCCAAAACTCACTCTCTCCCCCTTTCCCTCTCTCTCACACACACACAGAGGGTATCACAGTCTCCTGAGTAACAGGGAGAGCTTTGTGAGATTCTCTGCCCCACACGCATAATTAGTACTCTGGTGACACTCCTCTAGGCAGACAAACTCTTCGCTCCCTCTCCCACACAAACATGTAAAACACGTAGACAAACACACACACACACACACACACACACACACACACACACACACACACACACACACACACACACACACACACACACACACACACACACACACACACACACACACACACACACACACACACACACACACACACACACACACACACACACACACACACACACACACACACACACACACACACACACACACACAGCCCCTCAAGGCTGCATGTATCTCTACTTCTCTCATGCACATATTTTTGGTATGATCTGTGTTAATCTAGTTCAGGCCACTATGAGACCGAGAGATGGAGAAATCAGTGGAGGAAGAACAAAACTTAAATTTAAAAAACTAAAAGAGAGAGAGAGAGAGAGAGAGAGAGAGAGAGAGAGAGAGAGAGAGAGAGAGAGAGAGTGGAAGATAAAGAGACATGCCGGTGCGGCGCTGTGTTCAATGCCCAGGGGAACAATTCAACCCTTTATATTTGATGTGACCTTCAAACGTAGACACGAGCGAACAAACACACACGTTGCCGCATTCTCTACGAACACACAGAGGCACCATCTCATACATACACGCGCCCCCTCAACAGAATGTCCCGTTACTGCCATTGATATCCCTTTAAAGATTTAATACGGAGATCATAAAAACAGCATCTAGGCCACTGTTGGTCATCAATAGCCCCGTTCTGTCAGGCCCGTGGGCAGAGGTCCCGAAACGCGGTGCAGAGAGGGGCGAGATGCTGACCGTAACCCCAGGACATCATTATAATTATACGCCTTACTAAGACGCAGGCCGGGGATCAATATGTCGATGCGAGCCGATGGAATCTCCATGAATGCCAGTGACCTTTGATCCCTGAAGAGGCTGTTGTGGCTGTACGCACACGCAGACATACACAACGCAAGTGCACACAGATGTACACATGGACACATACAAAAGCCAACATATTTCTTAAAGTAAAGCACGTCCGTAGGAAAAAAAAAACACAGATACACACACTTTCCTCTATTTCCTTACATGAAGGATGATCAAACATGCACACACACACACACACACACACACTCTCTACGCATGGGAGTTGGAGCAATTAAGGCCATTTCAGCCAGTCTGGGGAGACAAATGAGGAGTCTTTGCTCCCGGCAGCCGTCCACAGCTCTTAAAATATGCATAAACACTCCTTAAATATCCCAGCCGTTGTGGGTGCATGTGGGCAGAGGGAGACCTCTCTGTCTAGTCAGTCAGACGGTCTCCTCTTCCTCGTCCTCCCTCTCATCTCCTTGTGTACTAGTGTAAGCAAAAAACAGAAATAGCTTCCAAGACTGGCATTCAGAATTAAAGCATCGTAAAAAGGTGCCTGATGATCTCAAAAGTAAACCAACAACAGACTACTCTGACAATGTATGCATGCAGTTCCTCTGAGTGTCTACACTAAATGTACCATTAATCAGATGCTTGATGACATATCTTAATGAGCCACAAACCGTTTATCCACAAACCAGCAACACCAGTCTAAACTGAATGGAGCTGTGGTTAGGGGGATATCGCAGAATTATTAATGAATGGCTATTTCTGGACTGAACAGAAATGACACTTTTCTTGTCCACTTTTCCTGCCTGAGTAGAGCTACTTGTGTGTTATTGGTTAAAGCAGACTGTAGATGTCCATTATCGTGATTATGATGAGAACACCTCCATGTTTGATGACAAATAATGGCATGCACAAATCCAGTGTGATCCAAAGCCGTGTTTGTGTTTCCTTTCCCCTGTGTGTGTGTGTGTGTGTGTGTGTGTGTGTGTGTGTGTGTGTGTGTGTGTGTGTGTGTGTGTGTGTGTGCGCGGCATGCTTGGATTCGGTCTCATCTTCATCCCTTTCCTGTCTGTTTTTATCCCTTTATTCAGTGTTGGCCCCTTCTTGTCTCCTCCATCTCCCTCCCCTTGCCTCCATCTCTCTCTCTCTCTCTCTCTCTCTGTATAGCTTTCTCCCCCAACTGGGTCAGGATGGAACCTGTCTGTCTGGCCCGCGGGCCCATTGACAGTGAGCGATAATCGGTTCTGAGAACGTTTCATGGTTGGTGTGAATTGGACGAGAACGCACCGTAGCCACCGAGTGCAGTGGACCAGGGTCGGTACGGCACCCCAGAGCTGAGCGTTCCTGAGAGAGAACCGAGAGGGTGTGAACAGTCTGGAGTTGGCAAGTGTGTGTGTGTGTGTGAACAAGAGTGGGAGTGTTTGTATAACTGAGATGGGTGTGAAAAAGCATAAGGCATACTGTAGGTGTCTGTGTGTGTGTGTGTGTGTGTGTGTGTGTGTGTGTGTGCGTGTGTATGTGCGTGTGCCTCAGTGCAGGGTATAAGGATGGAATGCTAAAAGAGATGGATGGGCTGTGTGATTGAGAGGGCTTTAACACTGTGTGTGTCCATCTAATAACCACCAGTGTATGGCAAAGCTAATCTTTCAGCCTAAAATACCACACGCATATAAAAAAAAACACACAGACACACACACACACACGATTATTGTCCTCATGAATCGATTTATCTAAATGAATGTTTGTACACGATTTGACATCCCTTGTCAAGTCTTTTTTCAGTCTTTTTTTTTGTTTTAATTGCGAGTGTGAGAAGATGAGAGACTTTCCTTCTTCAACACATACACGATGCAACAGACAAGCACAAAGACGAGCAACGTCTCTTTATCTCCGTCTCAGACAGGCTGTAGGCACACCGTGTAGACATGTGCAAAAACAGCACAATCGCGCAGCTCATTCTGAAATCCCTGCTGAAGAGTGATTAAGGCTGGATCTCCCGCAGCCGAGAGAGGCTGCCTCGAATCACCAGCTGATTCGTCGTGACTCGGGATAATCGCAGGAGTCCGCCGCGTTTACCCTCCTCCTCTCCACTCTTCCCCTCCTTCGCGCCGCTTTCTCACTCAGCGTGAGAGAGAGAGAGAGAGAGAGAGAGAGAGAGAGAGAGAGACAGAAAGCGCTCCTGACAGCCATTTTCGGAGGCGTCAGATATCCGCAGGCTTTTTACATGAAAGACCGGAGCCTGAAACGGCTCCTGTTTCATCACGCATCAGCCATACCGAGAACCATCTGGGCTGATGGGAAACAAACACGCACGCACAAGCGCGCGCACACACACACACACGCACACGCACACGCGCACACCTAACACAGCTCACCCTGCGCGTGGGTGAATGTTTGTGTACACGTACACTCTTTCTGTGTATGTACAGTATGTGCGATGTGCGTGTGTTTGTTTCTGTGCACATCAGAAAACCAACCATTTGTGTGTGTGCATCTCTGTGTGTGCAAAATCCATTGCAAACAAAATAAAAGCTTTATTATAGGAGTCATAGGAGAACCCACAGGTCTTACTGAGGCAGGTGCACATTCACGCTGCGTGCTGTAAGAAACAGCCCATAATCCCGCTACAATGAGCCGCTTTCTGTGAGTACGGCTTGGAGTATAATGCATTTCATCATTTCATTGAGTGCATATGACTAGACACCAGTGACCTCAAATAGCATTGCATTTTTACTAATGGGATCATCACAATGGTGTGGATGTGATTGTGTGTGTGTGTGTGTGTGTGTGTGTGTGTGTGTGTAGAGTACACAGCATCTATTGCGGCCAGTGAATATGACGCATATGGCGAGAATACTGTAGAACTAGAAAAGCTGTTAAAGCTCTTAAAAGAGACAGCAGAGCAGTCCATGAACAGCACCCCACATCCCAGTCCCTGGCCCTGTTGGCCTGCAGATCCATCAGTGCATCTCTGTGTCAGCTTTCAATGCACACCTGGCTAATGCACCAGACCCGCCCCCCCCCCCCACCCCCCACAGCTACACATTTCAGTGCTTCGGAACAATTTGTCTCACCCCACCTATGGAGCAGGAGAATAGGAATCAGCGGCATCACTGACCGTTGGTGGGGGAGCAACCGATTTAGCTCAACACACTGCAATCAGATGCAGAGAGGTGGACCAGATTTACACTCAAAGAGTAGTTGGCCCTTTCACATTGTAACAGAGAGGGGAGGAAACCAGAGAAAGAGAGAGAGAAAGATGGGGGGGGGGGTGTGGGAGGTAAATGAAGGTGTGGGAAAGTGGAGAGAGTGTGAAATAACAGAAAGAGAGAGAGAGAGAGAGAGAGAGAGAGAGAGAGAGAGAGAGAGGTTTGGGATGTGCAATCAGAGCGCAATCCAGCCCAAATCAGCGATGCAGGGGAGCTCCGACTGACGCTCACTCACCCAACATAACTCTGCTCCGCTCTGCTCTACCCTGGGGGATTTCTGAGCGTGCGTGCGCTACATACATACATACATACACACACACATATATATATATATATTTTGTGCACACGCATATATCCACGCATGTCCTCATATATTTGTATAAATATAAATAAATAAATATATATAATATATATTTATATTTATATTTATAGAGAGACAGAGAGAGAGAGAGAGAATATGTCTGCATCTGAGACGGAGAGAAGAGTGATGTGTGTGCTAGTGCATCTGTGGCAGGGCAGGGAGTTGATTAGGGTGGGTGCACACAGCTGGAGGTAGATGAGTTGGGGATGAGAGGGAGGAGAGAAAGTAGGAAGGATTAAAATGCACAGGCAGTGAGAGGGCGAGAGAGGGAGAGAGAGAGCGTGCGCGAGAGGAAGAGTGTGAAAGAGAGAGAGCGCATGTTAACTCTGGAGAGGAAACAGTGAGAAGAGGGGATGGATGGGGAGCCTGGGCTGCTGTCTCCCGTAACTATCCAGGCAGAACAGACCTTCTCTCTCTCTCTCTCTCTCTCTCTCTCTCTCTCTCTCTCTGAAGGAGCGGAGCAGCCCAGCCAAGTCAAGCCAGGCCTCCACAGCCCCAGCACAGAAGCCGGCCTGACAGCCAATCACAGTGGCTCACCCGTGGAACTCTCACAACCCCGCACCTCGCCATGGCAACAGCACATGCCACGGTAACATGGTAACCTCCACAGCAAAGTCTCAAGACCTTAAGTTGCACCCCTTCCTTTTCCATCTCTCTTTCAGGGAATTCTGAATTCAGTGTGTTAACCACCCCTCTCTCTCTCTCTCTCTCTAAAGGGGGAGGGGGGGGGGGGGCAGCTGGGGATAACACAAATCCTGGCGCACCCAGAATTGTAATCTCATTTCTATAATTGGCGCATTTGGAGATATGGAGAATGCCTCCTAATCCGCTTTCAGAGTGCCGTGCGAGCCTGCAGATTCTTCTGATGGGTCCCCGCGCTTGTCGCTCAGATCACAGACAGAGCGAGAGACAGAAAGAAAGAAAGAGGGGAGACGGTAACAAAAAAAGACGTGAAGGAAGAACCACAACCTCGCACCTTAAGACACCTCAGCAGCACTCAGCATCAGCACTGATCTAATGCAGCCATGATGGTCATACAGCCGATCTAATACAGCCATGATGGTCATTGGTCAGTAGATCATAGTGGTGAACGTAGAGAACGTGCCCAATTTAAACCAGCTCTCATCTACTGAATGCACTTTCAATTCTGCTCTCAACGAGGAGAGGTTGCACTCTGAAAATGGATGTGTTGAAAACAACTTGCATTTTTTTAACACATCTCTGTGTCCAGATAGGGACAACACAGCTTGTGTTGAGTGTGGGATGCAGTTTAAAGGGTTCTCATGGGGACTCCTTCCCTGTTCCGCTTCCTAGCTATCTCAGGGCACAGCTCTGTGATGCCTCTGTCTTGCCCTGGGTGTGTGTGTGTGTGTGTGCGTGTGTGTGTGTGTGTGTGTGTGTGTGTGTGGGGTGGGTGCTTTAAACTGGAGTAAAACACTCTTGGCTCATGTGAGACCGCAACACTTATTGAAAGAGGCTTTGATCGTGCAGCCTGGGGCCCGCTGATCTGGGAGCAGTTTGTGTCAGCCTGCACCCCCCCAAGAGCGAGAAGCCCTCACTGTTCTGTGGACAGTTGGGACGGATCCCCACGCCTGCCAGCCAGTCTGGGCCCTGCTCCCTGCTCCTCCTGCCTTGGAGGATAACCTCCCTGGTCTGGGGACAGTTGGAGCGGTCCACGTCAGCACCCTTGAGGGGCAGCCTGGATCATGGCCGCCGCTGATCTGAGGACAGGCAGAGCGTGAACGGGTCTCTTGAGGGCCATGCTGTTCAGTGGCGAGAGAGAGAGAGAGCGAGAGAGAGAGAGCGATAGAGAGAGAGAGAAAGAGTGAGAGCACGCGAGAGAGAGAGAGAGAGAGAAAGAGAGAGACAGAGAGAGCACGGGAGAAAGAGAGAGAGAGAGAGAGAGAGAGAGAGAGAGAGAGAGAGAGAGAGAGAGAGAGAGCGATAGAGAGGGTCTTCAGTCAGCACTACTGGCTCCAGGCCCAGCCTGTTCTGTAGGGGCCACCACACAGAGGCCTGGCAGCCAGGTAAAGGCCTCTCTCTTTCTCTCCCTCCCTCCCTCCCTCTTTCTCTCTCTCTCCCTCCCTCTCTTCAATTCAGTTTGAAGTGGGCATGGAGGCTCAGGGGGAGCATGTTGATGGCTCCGCTTTCTTTTCTTCCACTCAACCACATGGAAACAGGGAGGAAGTGAGAATACAAAGTAAAGGAGGAGGGTCGAGGGTTCGCTTTCTCTCTTTTCATTCATCCCTCTCTCCCTGCACTGGATCTCAGGGAGCTGGGCACACAAAGAGACACAGGTGGGGGTGTTGCACAGGCTACTGAAAAAAGGAAAAGCCATTTGAACCTGATGGTGTGTGCTGATGGTGTGTGCATATTAGTATGCATGGTGCGTGCAGTGTGTGTGTGTGTGTGTGTGTGTGTGTGTGTGTGTAGTGCCAAGCCAGGGCTCTGGTGAGTTTTGAATTTGAATCCTGACGGGAGGAGGGCAGAGCGCTATTGTGTTAGGGAGAGAAAGCGAGCGCACTTATATAAACTGCAGAGCGCAGGAGTGTTCTTCTCTTTCTTCTCTAAACCTCATGACTCCCTCTTTATTTGCTCTTTCACGGATATTGTTCTCCGCTCCTTCTCCATGTTCTCTGCTCCTCTATGCTTCTGTTAATCACCCTTTCTCTCTCTCCATTTTTCTATCTCTCTCTTTCTTTCTTTCTTTCTATCTCTCTCTCTCTTTCTATCTCTCTTTCTTTCTGTCCTTCTCTCTCTCTCTCCAAGATCACTTAACGTTACTCATACTATTCGGCGCATGCCTTGTCTGGCTGCTGGACAAATCTATCCTGTCAGCTGTAACGGGGGAGGTAAATATAATCATTCCTGTTCGCGGAAGAAATTATAACAATTGAGTCTGACCTTTTCTGTTTCTCTCTCACTTTCTCTCACCATGCCTCTCAAGCAGCAGATGAGGAGGAGGAGGATGGGAAGACAAATGCCATATTTTCATTTAGTCTGCCTTTTGTGTGTGTGTGTGTGTGTGTGTGTGTGTGTGTGTGTGTGTATTGGGCGCCTGTGACAATCAGACATGCGGACAGTATCAGTCTGTAGTTATTTGCTAGAACTGTTGGCAGGAATTAGCTTTAGAGTTTGCTGTGTGTGTGTGTGTGTGTGTACCTGGTTTGTGCTGGCGCTGGAGGGCAGAGGATTAGACACCATGGGCCCGAAGATGTCCAGGTCGTCACTGATGGGAGCGCTGCCTCCTGCCCCTACAGCACTGCCTGTTGCCCCCGCCGCTGGGGCATCTGAGAAAGAGAGAGAGAGAGAGAGAGAGAGAGAGAGAGAGAGAGAGAGAGAGAGAGAGAGAGAGAGAGAGAGAGAGAGAGAGAGACATTAAATGTTTAAATAGTCAAATAGCAATAAGGATATGTAAGTGACTGAAATCATAGGAAAAAAAAAAGTTTTTTAGCATTATTGAAGCCAGACACCAGCAGGTCCTTTAGCCAATGCACGACCTTGTGGCTCAAGTGAAGAGAGATGCTTTCATCGCAAACACATTCACTTTGGCCCACTCGACAAAAACGTTCTCGCCGGCAATGTCTGTGTGAAGAGCACACAGTTGAAAAGAAAAAAAAAAATGGGCCTGCTGTCTGAAACCATTGAAAGAATCGAACGCACACCATCGCTCCGGTCACTGGAGGTGAATTAAACCTCTACGTCTCTTCCCCAACTCGATCTTTCCACATTCCACTGGAAATGTGAGGACTGGTGACATAACAGAAGCACAAGCAAAGAGCCAGTGAGAAAATGAATGGATGAATGGATGAATGGATGGGAGTCAATAGAATAGGAATAGGAAGACCCGGTCAGTGAGAAAGAGAGCAAAGCAAAGGGATGAAGGGAGAGAGAGGCAGAAGGGCAGAGTCAGAAGAGGTAGATTGTGAGAGAGAGAGAGAGAGAGAGAGAGAGCCCTACAGGAGGCTGTGGAGTGGTGTTGGTGGTGGCCACTGAGAGAGTGAGTGTGTGTGTGTGTGTGTGTGTGTCTCTCTCTGCTGGCTGACTCAAAGGTTAGGGAGCTCATCCTGCACGTCTCTCATCCGGCCCCTGGAGGGACCCCCCGGGGCCCCAGCGAGGTTCCAGCACTCATGCTGAATGTCACAGTTCAGCAGGGGCCATTGGCACGCACACACACACACACACACACACACACACACACACACACACACACACACACTGTACATACCGACACACACACACACACACACACACACACACACACACACACACACACACACACACACACACACATACACACACACACACACACAGTCTCATACTGTACATACCGACACACACACACATACATTACACACACACAAGGCGCCCCACTGATGACTGAGGTAACAGTGACTGCCCCCCCTCCCCCACTGTTACTGTCACAGCAGTCACTTAAAGCTGCAGTGTGCCACGGTCAATGTCCTGAAAATGAGCCTTAGCAGAAGAGAACAAAAACAAATGGCAGATCAAAATACCCACCACATTCTCTGTCAATAAGCAGTTACCCCAACTAATTGGTACGTCAACAGGATTGGCAGGCCTATCAATCAGTGTTGGTAAAGACTTGGTTGGTGGATAATGTGCAGTGGCGAATATGAGGATGCATGAACCTGAATTTCACCAAAATATCGTAAAAACTCAGTGAAATTGACATGGCATGCTGCTTTTATCGTGACAACAGTCTAAAAGATGCTCTGAAAATATGTGAAAGCTCTGAAAACAGGACAGTAAATTGTGGGTAATAAGAAAGTGCTGTTAAAGAAATGGCCTTGTGTGAGCACATGGGCCCCCCCTCTCTGGGCGCACGCACACACGCGCACACACGCACACGCACACGCACACACGCAGACACACACACGCACACACACACCTGCTGCTGCCTGGCACTTCTTCACCTTATTGACTGAATACAAATGGAGGGGAAATCTAATAAAACTCAACAAATGCCTCTGCTGAGAGAGAGAAAGAGAGGGACAGAGGAAGGGAGGGATGGAGAGAGGGAGAGAGGGAGAGAGAGAGAGAGAGGGAGAGAGAAAGAACGAGAGACAGAGAGAGGGAATGGAGGAGAAAGAGAGGGAGAGAAAGAGAGGTAGAGAAAGAGAAGGAGATGGGATGGAAGAGAGAGAGAAAGAATGAGAGGGAGAGAAAGGAGAACAAGAGAGAGCGAGACAGACAGAGGGAAAGAGAGGGAATGGGGAGAGAGAGAGAGAGAGAGAGAGAGAGAGAGTGAATGAGAAAGGCAGACAAGACAGACAGACAAGAAATGTCCAGGCGGTGTTTTTGAGGACATCAAAATTATTGTATGCATCAGGGCATCATAGAGGAAAAACATCTATTCAGAAATGTCATCCCTCAACTGTCAACAAAAGAGTGAGAGTGAGGTGGTAGTTTATAGAGTGGATGGGAGAGAGAGCGCTGGACCCCAACTGAGTTAAGGAGACGGTACCAGAGTTACTCAGATGTTGTTCCTATGGTAACACCTGTAAAAGATGCTGTGTGTTTCATCTGTTTACTAAGGGATGGCTGGAGTTTGTCAGAAGGAGGTAGGCCATGAGGAGTTTGTCTGGCTTTGGGGCAGGTGTCAGGAAGATGCATGGTTCAATCGCAGTCCCTGTCACCTGAACCCCTATGTCAACACACACACACACACACACACACACACACACACACACACACACACACACACACACACACACACACACACACACACACACACACACACACACACACACACACACACACACACACACACACACACACACACACACACACACACACACACACACACACACACTCTCCCTCCTCTAACTAAATACCAATCTGTGGTCTCTCCACACTCCTTCCTTCCATTTCCTAGCCCACTCAGTCATAACGCTCGCCTGCCCTGAACTTACCTCACCCATTACCAGTCACATACACACACACACACACAGACAAAGACACCCAATCAGACACACATCCACACACACACAGACACAGACACACATTCACACACACACAGACACCCAATCAGACACACATCCACACACACACAGACACAGACACACATCCACACACACACACACAGACACAGACACCCAATCAGACACACATCCACACACACACACACACACAGACACAGACACCCAATCAGACACACATCCACACACAGAGAGACAAACATCATCCAAATATAGCTGTGGGGTTGGGAGTGGGTGAACTCTCATTTCCTGGAAAAAGAGGGGGCCATTTGTCGTGGCGGTCATCCCTGGGCCTGATGCAGAGGTGGCGGTGGCGATCAATGAGGCCGTGATTAAAGAGCCAGACCTGCCCCTGCCTGCCCGCCGCACCCAGCACCACCACTGCCTCAGGGTAAGGAGAGACTTAGAGGGGGGGGGGGGGGGAGAGAGTGCAATATGCCAACAACAGAGAGAGAAGAGAGAAGAGAGGAGAGAAAGATAGAGAGAGACAGAAAGAGACAGGGATGGAGGGAGCATGATGAGGAGAGGAGAGGAGAGACAGAGGGTAAGAGAAAGATGAGGCGACACAACTAGGAGGAGAGACAGAGTTGATGGACAGAGTGTGAAAGGCAATGAAGGTGAGGAAAGGAGAGAGAAATGAGAAAAAAAAAGAACACAACACAACACAACACAAACACACACGCATGCACACGCGCACACACACACACACACACAGGACAGATTAAATCACCTGCCTCCACACAGTCAGTCTCAATCACAGACTCACAGATTAAAAGAGCAACACACCAGTTGGTCAAATCTATACCTAATCTCCCATCCATTCCAAATCTCTATGTGTGTGTGTGTGAGCTCCTATGCGTGACGGGACGAGTTCCCATCCAGTTTTGGAATTGATTGGGGAAAGAGAGCCTGATGACAATCCATTACGCAAGTCGAGCGATAGTGTGGTTTTTTTGTTTCCACATTTCCCAAATGACATGGGGAGGTGAACGCGAGGTGACCGTCACCCCTGTGGCCATGGTGACGGCACTGCAGCACGTCATGGAGGGCTCCATGGCCACGACTCTGCCGTCGCTCCATTCATTGGTTCCTCTCGCTTCTCTCCTCCTCTCCCGTACCCTCCAGTCACCACCTCTCTACTCTACACTCCTCTCCTTTCCTCTCCTCTCCTCTCTTCCATTTCTCTCCATTCCTCTCCTCTGTCCTACTCTACTGATCTCTCCTTTCCTCTCCTGGTCAGCAACACGGACACTTTCAGACAGATCCGCTTTCCTCCTTGCGTCTCTGCCAAGGCCAGGGCCAAAGGGCCAGTAGAGAGGCCAGGCCAGGCCTGGCCAGGCGGGAGAGAGAGAGAGAGGTGCTCACAGGAGGACTGGTCGGTAGGGTTGTGATGGTTGGTACTGAATTCTTCAGCAGACTCACCCAGGCCCAGCAGGTCGACGGAGGGCTCGGCGTTCTTCCTGGGGCTCGGCTTGGAGTCGGACTGCACGTCCTCGCGCTTCTGTGGACACACAGAGGGAAAGAGAAACACAACAGGACCGTTAGAGGAGCCGCTCAGCGGGACGATAAGAGGGCCAAGAGGGAGGGTCAGATGGGCAGGTGGGAGTGTGCGCTTGATTGCGCTGATGGAGGGGGCCTCTCTGGAGCACAGATACAGGCTAGATCAGCCAGGGAACAAAGGAGAGGTTCGCTAAAGGCCTGCAATCTGACAAGGCAGTCAATCAAACACACACACATACTGTACACACACACACACACACACACACGTGTTCCCACACAAAATCCCAAATACAAGCACACACAGATGCCTCTTCCCACACACACAACAAAGCCACACACACACACAACAAAGCCCCCCCCCCCCCCCCCACACACACACACACACACCTCCCTCAGAGTCCATCTCTAGCTGTTTATTGAGCGGTGCGCTGCTGCTGCTGCTGCTTCAAAGGCACTTTGGATGCCGTGTGTGATTTGCCATGGCCTATCAGAGCTGATTGAGGCTGAGAGACAGAGGCCAAATCCCCACTGAAGCACAGCATCGATCAGCAGCCCGCAACACACACGCCATCAAAGAGAGAGAGATAAAGAGAGAGACAGGGAGAGAGAGAGAGAGAGAGAGAGACCCTCTGTCTTTTTTACACACAAACATAAATTCAGTGACTTAGTCTCTCTCACACACACACACGAGACCTTTAAGTTGCTTTGACACAAATGCACAGATACAAACGCATGAACACACACCTTCAGCCATGCCAAAGTGGTCCCAAAGCACACCCATTGAGGGTTGCATGACGAGACAGTTTAGTGGTCTAACCTTGCTTTGTGTCTTTCAGAGAGAGAGAGAGAGAGAGAGAGACAGTTTAGTGGTCTAACCTTGCTTTGTGTCTTTCAGAGAGAGAGAGAGAGAGAGAGAGAGAGAGAGAGAGAGAGAGAGAGAGAGAGACAGTTTAGTGGTCTAACCTTGCTTTGTGTCTTTCAGAGAGAGAGAGAGAGAGAGAGAGAGAGAGAGAGAGAGTTTAGTGGTCTAACCTTGCTTTGTGTCTTTCAGAGAGAGCAAAGGAGAGACAAACAAACAAAGCAATTCGACTCAGCTGCCACCTGTGAGTGAGGTGTGTGTGTGTGTGTGTGTGTGTGTGTGTGTGTGTGTGTGAGTAACATAACATGGGAAAGAAAGAGTGTGTGTACGTGCGTGAGTGAGTTTGTGTTTGTATTTGTCTTTGTGTGTGTGCATGCGTGCTTGCAATCCTGCGCGTGTGAAATCATGTGCATGTGTCAGAGGTCTTATTAGCCAAAATGAAAGAGAATAATAAAGCTGGTTTAGTCTGGCTGCGTCAGACCTCGTTCATGAGCTGATGTTCCTAAAATAAGCTGAGGACAGACAAGAGCGTCGAGATATACTGGACTGAACCAGAACGAATACACAATGTCAGAGGGATGAAATACCAGGGTTGGAGTGAGAGAGCGAGAGAACAGAAGAAGGAAACACGAGGGCAAGAGAGAAAGAGAGAGAACAGAGATCACTTTTAGATTCTACTCAGGACTTTGTTTTACTTCACGACCCTCTGCCTCTCTTCCACCTGAAGCTGACTACAGATACCTTCACAATTCACATCCATCGACCAGCACCAGTGACACTTACACTGAAGAGATGTCACTTTCATGAGCAGTGATGGGCAGTAACGCGTTAGAAGTAACGCGTTACTGTAATCCCATTACTTTTTTCAAATAACGAGTAAAGTAATAGCCTGACGAGCCAGACCCACATTAAAATGTAGGGTCTGGGCACTCACCGTTCGCAGTGCTCAGTCCGAGGGGCGGGATAATCAGTTGTCTTTCAAATTCCCTCTGCACGCAATAGGACAGCGGCAGCACTATGAGTCCCATGCGTTTCCCACCAGCGGCGCTAGTTGGCTAGTTTAAACATTTGCCAACTTAATAAAAGCTTAACTCGTGTCACACTGTTCGCCAACAGCAACATCCATCTTATTTGTTTTCAAGTAGTAGGGAATTCAAGCCAAACCGTTGCAACTCTGCCATCAATCATTATGTTAAGCCCACCTAACGACTCTATACACGATTTCATTGGCCTGATTGAGTTTCGATTTCTGGAGCTCACAAGCCAACGGAGAGTTGCTAGACTAGCCCTGGCAGCAAATGTAATTTGCTGCCGCTAGGGGCGCGTCTAGATTTCTAGGCTAGTAAAGTAAGGGATTACAATTGCAAAAACAGTAATGAGATTACTTTTACTTTCCTGCAAGCAGCCTGCGTTACTGCGTTACTAAACCGTGATTTTGCCATAGACAGTAAAAGAAGTTGGGATTTTGCTGTATGGATTTTGCTTTGTGAGACTAACTGGTGACAATGACTATAGCTGCGCGACATAGATGTAAACAACAGACACACGTGTGCAAGACATGGAGTGCGGGAGAGAACGGAACATGGAGCATTTAATTCATTGCAGTTCAGACATTACGAAAAAACATTAATGCTGTACACTCTGCGTGGGAAGAAAAATGTTGTCTACAGCAAAAAAATCCACCTCAAATCTGAGCAAGCACCTAGCAAGCCGGCACAGGAATGTGAAACTCATTGAGACACCCCTAGATCCCGACATGCTGCAACAGGTGAGAATAGACTCAAGAGGACGTCGCCGGTTCCCTGTAGCCTACTGACCCGTTATAAAAGGAGCCAGGGCATTATAATATTTTGGCTGCATTCACTGTGATTTGGAAAATGGACAAAAATATAATGTGGTCTTTGCCGTTTTGTAATGGGGCTGGTGAGTGTTGAAGTCTTTAATAATTTGTTTCCCTTAAACTAAGCATTTACATGAAGCACAGTAGCCTATGCCGATTGAAACACATTCCACTCAGATAGCGATCACTTTTAATTGCAAACAGAAAATGTCTAGCTAGCTGTTTATACCAACTTAATATAGTCATCACTATTGCTAATATTGTGCTAAATGTGGAGTTTGTGGACTAGCCAATGGCTTATATTTGAATGGAGCTGATCATTATGAGAGTTGTGTACTGTAGACGCCCTTAAAGTGACATACACACCAAAAAGTTAAGATTGAAACTAATAAAACCAAGTTTTAAAAAAGCGTATTCAGGTTGTGTATAGCTAGTGTGTTTTTGAAAAGTAACTAAGTAAAGTAATTAGTAAAGTAACTAATTACTTTTGAAAATAAGTAATCAGTAAAGTAACTGGATTACTTTCTTGGATAAGTAATCAGTAACTAATTTTTTTCAAGTAACTTGACCAACACTGTTCATGAGTGCTTACAATGCTCAATGGTGTTTTATGCCCCCAACGTCACCTTCCAGGCAGCGCTGCCACCACTGACTTAAAGGCACCTAAACCTAACCCCAAACCTAACCCTAACCTTAACCCATGCCTAACCCTAGTGTCTTCCAGGCAGCGCTGCCTTGAAGACAACGTTGTGGGCATAAAATACCAAGAAACGCTTCAAATGTCTGCCCTCTTATCCTCTAGGAACATATTGACTGATGCAGTCCTAATTTCTGCTCTGCATTGTGGCTTGAATGTTATTCCTTGTTCTGTAAGTCGGCGCGGATAAAAGCGCCTGCTGAATGAATGTAAAAATGTAAATGAGATGTTGTTGACTGGGGCGTACACAGCACCACTCGTGCTGTAATGGGGCCTTCTGAGCTCCGCTGTAGCTTCAGGCAGGACCTCACAGCGACGCCCCGGCAATCTCCAAAGCAGAGAGCCATCACACCGGCATTCCAAAATAGCACTGCGCAACACACACACACACACACTCCCTCACGACTGACTCCTCTGTTCCTCAGGTGCGGTCCAGTCCATTTGACCGCCCCCACAAACAGCCGGCGGTCTTAAAGATGCATCACAGATACCGCAATGGACTCCAAAAGCTCTAATTACATCACCAGGGTATTGGAACAAAAAGCCTCTGACACTACTGAAGTACAAAGCTTACTTTCACAACAGCATCTCAAGTACAAAGCTTACTTTCACAACAGCATCTCAAGTACAAAGCTTAACTTTTACTATCTATTATTGGTGAGTTCTGTTCATGACTATTCTAGAACACCACCAGCTGCTTTGTCTCGTCCAAGAGAAAAATCAAATCACAAGTGATCTGTTTAAAAGTGTATTCAGCTATGTAAGTAAAGTGCCGTATTGGATTTTGTGGGCTTTTCTTCTGGAATTCGTTTCAAAAAAGCCAACTCACTTCTGTGTTGTTGTCTAGTTCTTTGGTGCAATTGATCAATTATTCAATTCATCAAATTATTACAGGAGTTCATCAACATCTTCCCATTGGCCACAGTCAGAAAGCCCTGTGCAACTCTTACACGAGCACTTAGACAGATAAAATCTGTCTTTAAGGGAGGAAAAAGGTGTTCTTAACAGCGCTGCTGGCGGATCAATCTGAATGGGCCTTTGGTGATTAAAAGCCTTTCATGGCAATGGAGAACCCTCTTGAAGGCGACCGATAAAATCTCTCTTTTGCTCAACCTCCGACGCTCTCCGAGCTCACACAGGAAGTTGAGTGAGAAAGAAAGCCTGCATGCTTTTCTGTCAGCCATCTACAAAGAAAAATAACAATATTTAAAAAAAAGGTCGGGGAAAAAAGGCTTTATAAAGACTTCGACATGTTCTGCCCCCTCTCTCTCTCTGTGGACCATAGCTGTTGAATGTGCTCTATCAGGATGTATGCAGTCTCTATCGTCCGTTGGCTTCTTGTATTTGTGATTGCGTTTAATGTCGGTCTATTCTGCCGCTGAATAGGCTTGACTAGTGTGGACCAGCCTGGACCGAACTAGGGGCTTTCACTGGTGACCTTTTCATTGGTGTGTGGAGAGAGGAAGGGAGGGAGAGAGGGAGGAAGGGAGGGAGAGAGGGAGGGAGGGCTGGGGTGGGGAGGGAGGGCTGGGGGCACGGAGAGATGAATGCTGGGAATCACGAGGAGCGAGTGGCGTTCGGAGGGGATGTCAAGCGAGACGCTGGTGTCGCACCTGCGATTGGGATCGGTAATCTCCAAATACGAGGGGGGATTCTCCAGCTGAATTATTTATGAATTTGGGGTTAGGGGCCTCTTTGTTCCTGCTGATAAAGACACAAACAAAAACACACACGCTCTCTCACACACACACACACACATACACACACACACACAAAGCATATCTCTAAAGCCTTCATCAGTGAGGCTTTACTGCTGTCTGGACTGCAGAGATAAAAGGAAATATGGAAGGACATTCGATAAACATTTAACAGGTACGTGGGTGCATTGCAGATCGAAACACACACACACACACACACACACACACACACACATTCCTACACACACTCCTACACACACATACACACAGACTCTCTTTTTACAGTGTTTTCCCCCCTCATCAATCACATAAGCTTCTGATGCTCCAAATTCACAGTCATCCATCAGCTCTCATGCCCCCTCCATCCATCTCTCCATCTCATCTCTCCCTCTTTTCCTCATCCCTCCTTCTTTAGCCACTCTCTCCACACTCTCTTCTCATACACCACACGTGTCTGCATCGCACTCCTCCGTCCATCCGCTTCACTCTCTCTCTCTCTCTCTGATCCTCCCATCTTTTGGGTCTTTGTCCCTCTCCCCTCCTCTATACACCATATTTACCTTTGCTTCGCTCCTTTTTCCTTCTCTCTCTCTCTCTCACTTTTCTCACTCCCCTTTCTCTGCCGTGAGGGAAAGCTGTGAAATTGGCAGTGTTGTGTGGTTCATCTCTCGGGACTCTACAAATCAAGGTCGCCCCTGATTCACCGGCGCTTCCCTTTCATGTGTAATTCTGTGCAGGTTCACACTTGGTGCTGAGGCGGTTCAGCTCAGTAGGGGCTCAGTAGGGGCTCAACTCAGCTGGGAAAACAAGATCAGGCTACTGGGGCCGGCACCACCAGAGGAGGACACAGAGACGCAGGTTAAGGTGGAAGATCTTCAATAAATAAATCAGTAAACAGACAACCGAAATGGTCTTCTCAGAAGCTCAACCACCTCATTGCGTGCGCGTGCACGCACGCACATGCACACAATATGTTTCTAAAACTGATAGTTCCGGTCCTTAATTGCGATTGGCTGAATCACGTTCGAAGCCGTTGTAAAAACCAGCATAAACATACACCTTGACCGCATTTCGTTCTATATTACTGCACTACCATAACTTTCCACCTTTCTCACACCATATCTCTGATGACCGATGCACACCAGCATAGCTGCATGAAGCTCTTCATTCATTCCATTGCACCTCTCTCCCTAGCTCCCTCTCTCTCTCTCACACACACACACACACACACACACACACACACACACACACACACACACACACACACACACACACACACACACACACACACACACACACACACACACACACACACACACACACACACACACACACACACACACACACACACACACACACACACACACACACACACACACACACACACACACACACACACACACACACACACACACACACACACACACACACACACAGAGGATGAAATGAGAGAAAAGCGGCATTCCGGTCCAGAAATAGCCTATTTCCCTGGTCTGGCCCAATCCCCATGGCCCTTAGAGATGGGGAGGCAGCCAGATAATGGCCGCCTGTCATCAGCACACTCGCTCAGGCTCCAGCTGTGGGCGGGAGTCTGGGGGAAGCACAGTGTGTGTGTGTGTGTGTGTAAGAAAAAATAGAAGTGTGTGTGTGTGTAAGAAAAAATAGAAGTGTGTGTTTGTGTGTAAGAAAAAATAGAAGTGTGTGTTTGTTTGTGTGTGTGTGTGTGTGTGTGTGTGTGTGTGTGTGTGTATGTATATACTGTGTGGACAATAAGAGGGGAAGGTGCAAAAATGTTTGTCGATCTTCAAATGAGATGGATTGATGGTGTGTGTGTGTGTGTGTGTGTGTGTACACACGCGCATATTCAAGTATATGTGTGTGACCATATGCACGTTGGTGTGTTTGTACGTGAGTGTTAAGTATTGTGTAAAGTGTAAAGTATTGTGTAAAGTGTAAAGTATTGCTGCTCTGATAGAAGATAGTGGTGCCTTAACTGGGCATACGAGGAACCAGGCTAATAAAGCGAACACGCGTCGCCCACCACACCTAAGAACGGAGCCCACAGAGCGCTAGCCTCTCTGGGCAGGAGTAGAGGAGACCAGGGGCCTCTTACTGACCGCTAATGCAGCTGCAGCTACAGCACAGCACAGCACAACACAAGTGGAGAGGAAAGTCAGCTCCAACTCTCCACTGCTGGCGTGAACCAATCAGCATGGAGCGGAACAAGAACACTCACAGACTTAATGTAACTGCTGGCAACAATATTAATCTCATCACACACACACACACACAAACACACTACAGGCCTTCAGCACACCCCGCCCCAACTCCACACACACACACACACATACACACACACACACACACACACACACACACACACACAGGGAGTGGTGGCTGACGCTAGCTAAACTGGCGGCGGTGTTATCACTGATTATGCTTATCATTAATTATGATTTATTACCATGCTTATCAGTGCCTGTAATTTATTATGCTTCACAGCAGAGGGACAGGCTACAGGGAGAGGGGGAACGAGTGAGACTGTGTGAGAGAGAGAGAGGAGGGGGGGACTGCAACAGAAAATGAAAGGAGAGAGAGGTCTGGCAAAATGTGCTTCTTCATGCATGAGTGTGGGAATGTAAGATGAGTGTGATTGTGTATGATTGTGGGAATGTAAGTAGTGTGTGCATGTGGATGTGTGCGCCCACACACAGAGGATGTGTCACAGATTATTTAAGATCCATTCTGACTGAATTATCTATTAATCCCAAGGGGCATCACCAGCCGGGGGTAATCTCAGTACTGGATGCTCTCTGCACTAATGGAAACTGGAAGTGTGTCCGTGTGTGTGTGTGTGAGTGAGAGAGCAAGAGAGTGAGAGAGAGAGAACGAGAAAGACAGATAAAGGAAGAGAGGAAGAGAGAGAGTGAAGGTGAAAGAGCAAGATGGAGTGAAATGTCACAGGAGAGGAGGGGAGGAGGAGAGGAGAGTGGCTAGGAGTTTCCATAGATAGGGGACCGTAAATAAGAGATGAGGAGGTGGAATGACGCGAGACCTGCGTCCCATTATTATTTAATTTCCCCCCCGCCGTCTCGCAACAAGCCTACACACACACACACACATTCAAAAACACAGACACACACACAAAACAGACAAATTCAAAAACATAGACACACACACGCATATTGTAGTTAGCCACCATTAGTGCAGCATATCACAGTAATTGCATGTGTGTATGTGTGTGTGTGTGTGTGTGTGTGTGTGTGTGTGTGTGTGTGTGTGTGTGTGTGTGTGTGTGTGTGTTTGATGCATGCTGTGAAGATAACACAAGATAATTCTGCTGTTAAAAAAAAAAAGAATTTGCCTGTGACAACACACAGGATCATATAAGCTGACATTATGAGATTATGTTTTATTTATGTGTGTGTGTGTGTGTGTGTGTGTGTGTGTGTGTGTGTGTGTGTGTGTGTGTGTGTGTGTGTAGTGAAATGTATGCATCTGTGAATGTAAATGCTAAACATGGATGAATGCATTTGGAATCAGCATATTGGTGGGTGGGTGACTGCAACAAATTCTTCTTTATTGAACTTGTAACAAACACAAACAGTCCTTTGTATACGTGTGTGCAGCAGCAGCAGCAGCAGCAGGAGGAGGAGGAGGAGCGATAGCAGGAGAAACAGCAGCAGGCACAGCGAGCGTGTGTGTGTGTGTGTGTGTGTGTGTGTGTGTGTGTGTGTGTGTGTGTGTGTGTGTGTGTGTGTGTGTGTGTATTGTGAGAGGACATTGTTTCACTATTCACATGTTCTCCACAGTGTGATTACGAGTTAAAGGAAAGCAATAGACGCTTGCTTTGTCTTCATGCGTCATTCTGCCTGTATGTACTGTATGCATGCCTGTCTGTGTGTGTTGACTGAGCTAAGCGACACATAGAGAAGTCTTTGTGTGTTATTCTACATACATGTATGTGTGATCAAGCCTGCCAAGACAAAAAAAAAAATGTCCTGGTCCACAAGTTTCTCTGATTTGTGTGTGGGCAGAATCCCCACTACCATACTGTATGCAAAAACACTATTCAAATCAGAGAATATATATATGTGTGTGTGTGTGTGTGTGTGTGTGTGTGTGTGTGTGTGTGTGTGTGTGTGTGTGCCTGGTTCACATATGTGGTTACAGCACCAATTTCTCATCAGGCAAGGCCAGTGGGTTGGGGGTGTCACCAGGGCATGATGGAAAATTTCATATGCTGTTTACTCCACATCCACTCTCCTATTCGCCGGGCGAACTGAACTAATTGCTTGATTCGGCAGCGACGGCGGCGCAGAAGCCTGACACACGCCGCCGTTAGTGCAAATTGAAACGGATGAGCTGGGCGATCTCACTCAGGCGTGGCACAGGGTGGCAGAGGTTGGCGAGGCAGTGCGCCTCGGTCGTGGTGCACTGCGTTGGTTCTTTAAATAGACTTCAGAGCCACACAAACACACAGAGTCTCACGCCCCGCCCCGCTAGCGTGCACAGCAGGGGATTGTGGGGGATTTCTAGGGCGAAGAGCGCACGCCGGACTGTCATGAAGTGTCAGAGCGCGACGGGCTGGGAAGGGGCTTTGCAGACAGCTCGCTCGAGAAACTGGCCCAGTCCTTTAGTAATCTCTCCAAAACACACACACACACAGACACACACACACACACACACACACACACACACACACGGTCTCTTTTGCACTCCCTCAGACAATCACACAAAGGGAAAGACACAGAGACCTCTCACAAACACACACAGCAGGGAAGAACAATCACAGGCAGATGCAAAGACTAGAGCACACAGACAAAATACACACACACACCTCTAAATCCACCCCCACCCCTTCTCCCAGATGCTTATTATCCATGAGAATATTGTTGGATGAGTTCTTCAGATGCCAGACTGAGTTGTTTGTTACTCATAGTTGGTCCAAGTTCAGTCGCCATCCACAAACAGAAGCAAAGTGTCCACAGACATGCAGAAGAGCAGACTACCACGGACAGCTCCCTTCACACAAACACTCACAGGGCTTACAGAAAGGATTTAGTTTTGATATGTAATCATGTATTACTTTCAAATCTGAAACAGACTGACCTGCATCTGAATTCCAGCACAGCGCCTGAGAACTTTAAAGGTTGCACAAATAAAAATGGAATCAAACACCACGTACAAACCCACACACACAAAAAAAGTGGACTGACCAACGTTACAAAGACTGAGCTGTTTTACCCAGAGATGGCATCTCACTCGCAATCTCCCTGAAGCAGTGCTAACTAGCACAAGCCAGCATCTTGTTTTCAAAATGGCTGTGTAATATATATATATATATATATATATATATGTGTGTGTATAATATATAATAACACACATCATTCCTCTCCATCATAAGAATTGTTCATATACTGATACTGACAATATAGTTGCACATTGACATTTTCACATCGTATGCAATTCACACAATTTTCCTAATACAATAAGGTGTCCATGTGCATTTGTTGCAGAACTGTGTGTATCATGAACACAACTATTAGATGTATTACTGTATGGTGTGTTCATTAAGCAATATGGCACAAGTGAGAGTGGCGTTGGTAGCAGATATCACCATGGCGGTGATCCAGCTGTAGGCAGGATGACATATCGTATATTGCCACTCCTCCTCCTCAGCATATTGAGCTCAGAGTTGTTGCAGCCATATTACCCATAGCTAATGTATTCAGTGCTGGGACCAGCTGTGCTGATGCACATTTACTGCTGATGCTGGGACTAGTGCTGGAGCACCTTTCATGCACAGGCACAACTGACTCCAGATCAGTAGTTAAAGCACTCCTGAAAATCATGAAGCGGGCTTCACTGCGGGAGCTCGAGCCGAGCCGAGCCCACTCCTGTCCAATCTGTCTGCCGCCAGAGCCCCGGCAGTCCATCTCATCAAGTCTCTTGGTCTCTGGGCATCGATCCGTCTCCATCGTGCCCTCTCCTTTCCCAGACGTCCATCTGAGTCCATTTCAGTCCAGCTCTCCTGTCGTCCTCCTCCCATCTCCCGTGTTTCTCTCCTGCCGCGAGGTTCATCCCGCTTGTCTGCTGTCTCCCAAACAGACATTCTACTCCTCTTCCTAGAGTTATTTTTTGTTCTCTGGGAAGCAATCCCTTCCTACCACACACACACACACACCCACAAATGGGTCAAATGCACCATGCCACGCAATGCCACACCATTCCATGCAATGCCACATCACGCCACGCCAGCTGGGTTACAGCCTTTATCGGTCACAGTCTTTATGAGGAAAGGTGTTCCTCCGGGTGGGCAGCACCAAAATTGCAGCATACTACAGTGCTTGGGGAGAGGGAGAGTTACTGGTCTTTCTCTCTCTCTCTCTCTCTCTCTCTCTCTCTCTCTCTCTCACACACACACACACACACGAGCAATGGTAGAAAGGAGGGGTGGAATCATGGAATTACACTGTTGTTACGGCTGCAGACACACACACACACACACACACACACACACACACACACACACACACACACACACGAGTCATTTTCACGCCTGCAGGATGCTGGAGCTGTCTAAATTGTTTTTGCAAAGGTCAAATGCAATGTTCCGCTATCCAGCCCTCGACAGAATGGATAGAGAAAAAAAAAGGAAAAAAAAAAAGAGAGTGCGCTCAGGGGGAGACTCCCAGACAAACACGACGCCATATTCACCCAGAGCAAATAGCGCACAGTACAGCAGAAAGCCTGCATCCAGAATAAAGAACCAACGCTGAGAAATTAGAGCAGAGGATTTATGGTGTTTACTTCACTTATTTGCTAAAATGGGATCAAATTAGAAGACATTTCCGGAGAGTTTCACAAATCACTGTACGTCCTAGTAACGCAACTAGAGCACATTTCCGATGGACCGCTGTGAGCATCTTCCTCTGAAGAAAATTTTTCAAGAGGTGGCAAAAAGCCATCTGCCCATCATGCTTTGCGGCGGGGTTGACAAAGTGGACCCGTTTCTATGACCACCGTCAGGGCGGATCCAAAAACCCGGGCTGGTTTTGTGCAGCCAGAGAAAAGATGCGGGGAGAAACCATTTAAATCTTTCACAGTGTTAAGACAGAAGCAAACCAACAAAAAAAGGTCCCTTATTTTCTCTCAATAAAGAGAATAGGGGCATAAAAGGAGGAGAGGAGAAAGAGATAGATGAAAAAAGGAGAGAGAGAGAGGGGGGGAGATATAAATGATGGGTGGATGGTCAAGGAGGGAGTGATCTTTCTTTTCTTGCGCTCTATCTCTCTTCCCTCTCCCTCAAGGGTCTTTGAAGCGACCCATTGGGATTTTATGGAGAGCCTGGAGTTTCTTCTGTCGCTTTTGTTTTACTTCACAACAGAGACTTTGGGATCTCTTCATTGCATCCCCCTCTTCAATTACCCTCTCCTGCTCATCACCCACAACAACCACACCCACAGACCCACACACACACACACACACACACACACAACCACACCCACAGACCCACACACACACACACCTCCCTGGCTGGCATGCTCTCGCTCTCATTTCTGTTTGCTGTATGTGAGTGTGTGTACAGTATGTGTGCGGGATGGCAGATCAAAGTAATCAGCGTTTTGTTCATGAGGCGTTGTTAATAGCGCCTTTATGAACGATGGCCTATTTTGATCTTATTTAAAGACAGGGAGGGTAAGAAAAGAGTGTGCGCACACAGACACACACACACACACACACACACACAATAAGCACAGTTGGTTTGCATAAAGTAATTGGATTCATGGCTTTTTGTACCACAAGCTCGCAAAGGCCGAGAAAAGCAGTCCCATGATAGAATGTTATTCACCCCCTTCCTCCCACCACCCCAAAAGAATCTCCAAAGAATCAAAGAGGTCTTTGAACGTTTGTGACTGTAAATTAAGTATGTGTGTACGTGCGTGCGCGCGCGTGTGTGTGTGTGTGGTAGATGCTATCCCCCCCACACAGGTCCACTTGGAGCAGAACTGAGGGCAGTGCTGGCGATAAAGTTTTAATTAAGGACCTCCTCTCTCTCTCTCTCTCTCTAGAACTTATCACCATCAGAAACGCCTTCCCAGACCAGAGCAAGTTCATTTCACTTTCAGCAATCAGAGGACAAGAAGAAGAGAAAGGAGAGAGAGAGAGAGAGAGAGAGAGAGAGGGAATGAGACAAAAGCCGATGGAAGAGAGGCGAGAAGAGAGAATGGAATGGAGGACAAAAAAAGAAAGAAGACTATGAAGAGATAAAAAGGGAATATTACCAAGAGATAAATGAAGACAAAGAGATGAGAGGAAATAGAAGGAAAGAGAGAAAGGGGGGGCAGAGTGTGGACACAGAAACTGAAAGAAAGTGAGGGAGTGTGTGTGTACAGTATGTGTGTGTGTGTGTGTGTGTGTGTGTGTGTGTGTGTGTGTGTGTGTGTGTGTGTGTGTGTGTATGAGAGCGAGAGAGAGAGAAAGTGTGTATGTGTATGCCCTGGGAGAGGAAATAAGTAAACATTGATGTAATTATTATTCAACATTGGTGACGTACTGAGCCTCCATCACGTCACGTCACGTCCTGTGACGTGCTGAGTCCATCCTGCGCCACACAAGGCTGGACACATACCAGAGAACAGAATGTCCCCAGCATCCCATTTACATGTGACTAACACAAACTAACACACAAATGTACACACTACTCACACATATATGGAAACACGCATGCATGCACACACACACACACGCACGCACTCACACTCACACACACACACACGGGAAGGAGGAGATGGGTGTCCCCCGGGGGTGCTTGGGAAACAGGCTGAGCTAATTCCTGCCTCCAGAGCTCCAAATGCGGCGCCCATTGATTAGCCTCCCTGCAGCACGGCCATCGATCGCCTGAGAGCAGGTGTGCTGAGGGGAGCCAGGCCGAGCTTAGCCACAGCGGAGTGTGTGTGTGAGTGTGAGTGCGAGTGAGTGTGTGTGGTGAGGGAAGGTGTCCCTTGTTAACGAGAGATATGGTGTTTGTCAGAGGACACAGTTCATTCAAGTCACCCTTCACATGCTCTCACACACACACACACACACACACACACACACACACAAGCAAGGACAAATTCAATATGCATTGACCTGCCCTCCCAGTAATAATGGGAATAGTCTGTATTGAAATCTGTTGTTGTGGAAAAGAAATCCTACGTGTAGTGTGTGTGGGCGCGTGTGTGTGTGCATGTGTGCGCGAGAGAGAGAATGTTGTAGAGGAGCATGTCCTACCCAGAAAAATGTAGGCTCTGGTTTTCTACTGAAAGTATTTGTGTATATGCTGGGTACCAACGTGTTCACATAGCAGATGGAGAGGGGGAGGAGAGAACAACAAACAGAAGGATAGAGATAGAGAGAGAGAGAGAGAGAGAAATGGTAAGTGCTATATTGTGGTGGCTCTTTCTCTGGCTCCACGGCGTAGTGGTGTATCGATGTTTGGGGGCTTAGCGACGCAGAATATGCGGCAGCTTAGCAGGACGGATGGCAGACCACAGCGCAGCACACCAGGAGATGTAGAGGTCAACACACACACACACACACCACACACACACACACACACAGGCCAAGGTCAATACAACTGTAAGAGGGCTGCTGGACACAGACATATTACAGGCCATCTCTTCCTTTCCCATTACCACCCTCCCCTCCCCCGTCATACACATGGTTAGAGACTGCCTGTCAGACAGAGCAGGAGAGTTAGGGCATACCAAAGACAAAGAGAGAAAGTATGTGTGTGTCTGTGTGTGTGCGTGTATGGGGAAAGAGAGATTTAAGGAGACAGGATAGACAGAAATAGAGAAATAGAGAAATAGAGAGAGAGAGAGAGAGAGAGAGAGAGACTGCTACAGAGCCATTGGTCTGCTCCCCATGCATCCACCAATAATGTAGCACCTCCTCAGTGCTGTGCCCATCAATTTATACACACTATGTGTGTGTGTGTGTGTGTGTGTGTGTGTGTGTTTGTTTATGTGTGTGAGGTGTGTTCGGAGTATCTATTGGCCTGCCTAGTGCCTGTGTTTCTCTGCCTTGCACAGATTTATACTCCTGCAAAGGGCTGCTGGCAAAGAGAAATTGATCGCCATTTGCAGGGCAGATGTTGCATACAAGGCACTTCTTAACCTGACCCACAATGACCCACACACACACACCCACCCACACACACACCCTCGGGAATCACACCTTCACTCGACTGTCTATGCACGCCCGTCTTTTCTCCCTCACTCAAACAAACAAACAAACAAACAAACAAACACACACACACAGTAAACTCAAGGGAGACATTCCCTCACACAAATCTGTCATCTACACACACACACACAGACACAAGGCCCAACAGAATTAGTCGTCCACACACACACACAGTTATACGAGTCCTTGAGAGCTCCTACAAATACTACCATCTGTACTGCACTGTAATGACTCACATCTATGGTTATGCACACGCACGCATGCACGCGCACACACGCGCACACATACACACACACACCAAAATGTCAGGCATGTCGAGCAAACACCCGTCTTTCAGATTCCTCTTGTCAACACAGGCTAGGCATCGGAGACAAAAAACAGTGTGTGGAACGTTCTGAGGCTCCATGCATATTTTATGAAGAGGGACAGACAGTGTTTCAGACTGGATTCCAGAATCTTCTAAGGTTCAGACGAGTCACCTGAGCAGGCCATTTAAATTGATTTATGCACCACCACCACACCATCCACGCAAAAACGACTTCGGTTACCACAAACACGGTCAGTTCTAAGACATGGACAGCCACCTCAGGGGACTCAATCAGCCTCCCGTCCAGACAGGGAAAACAAAAATAATAACAAGAATAACAACAACAGCAACATCAACAACAACAATACGGACATCAAAAGAGCAGACGGCCAAATTCTCAAAACGATACCATCTTGATTACAACAGATTATTCCCTCTGAGGAGACAATTCTCTACAAAACATTATAAAAAGCTACGGACTAAAGCTCAGAACTTTCCAGAAGCTGGCCCGCCGTGGGATCTAGCATAAGGGCTGTGGGCGGGTCATAAACATGCACTGCTTCACACTGCCTTGCTTGTGAGCCACAGTTCTTATGGGAAATGGCCCAGACTCAAAGACAACACTGTACTGAACGGTGTGTGAGGGTAGAGAGAGCTCATCAGCACTCGAGGCAGCACCAGTCTCTTCAAGCTCTTGTCCATGGATCCTCCTCATTCGCGCCAGCTCCCAGCTCGGCAAACACAATAGGAATTGGAATTGGCAGCCGACCAATTAAAGGCTGCTAAATGTCTCCCTGGCGAAGCCCTGGGACGATTTCTCATACAGCGGACCAGGGCTGCCATCAACCCGTCCACAGGCAAGAGGCCACAGCATCCTCCGTCCCATTCGGCTGGGGGGGGGTGGGGTTCTAGGAGTTCTTCGTCTTCAAATCTGACTATACAATACTCAATGCTAGACAGTGTATTATCCAGCCTCTGCTCCGTTTGTATGGAAGTTGCAAGAATAAACTTTGTTCGTTTAAATGTGTTTGAGAACCTTGTAGCCGCCCAACGGGTTGAAGCGATTATTGAACACGCTAAGAAAAAGCAGTACACAAAGGCAAGGAATGAGCTGTAATCTATAGGTAATTAGAGAGTAATTATCCTTCCTATCGGTGCAAATTAATATAAGATGGGTTAGTACATATTGATGGGCTATAAAAAGGTTTTTCGTTACCAAGGTGTGACACAAGAACCATTTCATGATGGGTAAAAGCAAAGAGCTCTTCCAAGATTATATATATATATATACACACACACACACACACACACACACACACACACACATGTATATAGTCACAAGATCAGAGACGGGGAAACTCGAGAGGCTAACCTCTATTCAGAGGAACCGACTGCTCGTCACTCTCCTAGACGCAGATCTCTCTCCATCGCACCTTTTCACCAGCGGTGTCTGTACTCGGTCAGACCCCGCCCACTCACCTCAGACGGACGCACGGTGTCTAAACCGTCTTATTAAGTCAGGTGGGCACACCTGTGCGGAGGCAAGCAACGCACCTGCTCTGAATTTGGCTTGTCCGCCTCGCTTATCAGAGAGGCCTCGATGCTTCCTGGCTGGTCAATCCTTGAGGGACTGGGCTGCCCATCTGCTTGGTGCACATAGAGGTTCTAAATGCGGTGGAGGTGATGTTCTGCTCTTCGTGTGCAAGCAGGTTGGTTCCTTCCTGTGTGTTTTTGTTGGTTTTGTAACTGAACTACTTGATACTAGTCAATTTGTGCAACACAGTCTGAGTGGCTTCATCTTACAACTGGCAAATACATCACTGTACAAAACATATACAGTATGTCTATACAGTATACACAATGCAAACAGAAGGAGGCCCTTCTCTCTCTGCATTGCGTTAATACACTCATGTACACACACACACACACACACACACACACACACACACACACACACACAAGTGATGCACTGTCAACACTAGAACAATAACTGGCCAGCTCCATGGAGAATCATACGATCCATCTAACATGTCCATGCATACACAACACAGCCAGACCTCCCACACTCATCCATACTGGGCTGCTACAGCACCTCATCGATCCTCACGAGCATCACTACCGTACTTTACAAAAGAACATTACCAGTGAAAACATCTCACTGAGTGACAGAGTAAGATTAACAATATTGTGTGTGTAAGTGTATAAATGTTTGGTGCATACAATGTTGCTGCATTCATTTTTGAAACTGTGTATTAAGAGATTATTTTACGATTCTCTCTCTCTTCTCTCTCTTTCTCTCTCATCAGCCTCCTGCAGAGCAGCTCAGGACTCTCTCCTCCTCTTCCATCTCTCCCTCCATCTCACCTCTCCCCCTCCCCCCCATCTCTGTCTCGATGCAGTGGCTGATCCCGTGTTCTGCTGCCGACTGAGAGTTCACACCGCTTATTAAGTGCCTGCTGCATAACCAGGAAGCCTGTGCTATGGTTACAACAGGGTGTCCCAGCACACCCCGGCCATGCTAAGATGAGGCGGCGGAACACAGTCATCTGGACACAGACATGCACAAGCGCACACGCGCGCACACACTATCATTAGTGAAATAAAGAATATAGATTTTCACATGAACTATTTTTAAATAAAGTATGGTACATGTTCACACACACACAGCTATCAAGCACATTTCATAAAGGACTACAGCTTCATAAGTGGCAGACATTCTCATGAAGAGAGAGAGTGAGACGCAGAGAAAGAGGGGAGAGGAGGGGAAAGAAAGAAAGAAATATAGAAAATGAGATAGAGTGGTGGAACAGAAGTGGAAGGGTGGACCCTGGGAATATAAATCAGGATGATTCACAGACTTTATCTCTGGCGCTGATAAAAATATCACACACCTGAATGCAACCCAGCACAGGTGAAGATGTGTACAACACATTCACACACAAAAACACACACACAAACACACGCACACCTCAAAAGAAACATACATCAAGCTTATCATCTCAGCAGACACTACTATAGACCAAGCTGACACTTCACACACTCACACACACACAGACACACACACACACAAACACAACAAACTGTGGCCATTTCCAGGCCACCACGGCATCAGTCATGATTTTCTCTGTGCACTTGAAGAGGCACCTTTGCTCACCCCCTTCCTTCTCAACCCACCACACATCAGCATCTCTACCCTGTGTGTGTGTGTGTGTGTGTGTGTGTGTGTGTGTGTGTGTGTGTGTGTGTGTGTGTGTTTTTGCTAAAAAGACAGGAGTAGGAGGCGGAGGAGGCCCGGAGTGGTTGTTAGCCTGCATTAGAGATGGAGCGGAGGTGGGGGGGAGGGGGGTGGGCACTCTCTTATCGGCCCTCCGCTGAGCCCCCGGGCTGGAGACCGAAGTCGCTTCTCCCCCCTTTAAAACTGATGGGAGTGAGAGAGAGAGAGGGAGAGAGAGAGAGAGAGAGAGAGAGAGAGGGAGAGGGAGAGGGAGAGGGAGAGAGGGACAGAGGGAGAGAGAGGAAGGGACAGAGGGAGAGAGAGAGAAAAAATGAAAAGACAGAGCGGCGATGGAAAGTCTGGAGACAGTGACAAAATGGAGAGACACTGTGGCAGACGAGACAGACGTGCGGGCACAGAGAGAACGACTGCATGGAGGCGATAGAGAGGAGGACAGAAACTGGGACATAGATTAGGGAGGAGAGAGAATGACAGAAGCAGGAGAGACAGTGACAGACAGGAGGACTGATAGAAAGAATGAGAGAGAGAGGGGGTGGGTGGGATAGAGAGAACGACAGGAGAGGGGGATGCTGTGAGAAAGACAAACAGGAAAGACAGAGAAAAAATGAAAAGAGTGATAGAGATAGAGCGATAGAACAGGGGACAGAGAGAAAATGTAAAGAGTGAAAGAGATGAGAAAGAACGGGGGACAGAGAAGGAGAGATAGAGAGAACAGCAGCAGGATGGACAGAGCGATAATGGAGGAGAAGTGTTCTGTGACAGGTGGCTGACAGTGGATAGTGTCTGGGCCTTTAGAAATCCCATCAGCATTAAATATGGATGTCATCTCCGAGACTTCAAAGCAGAGCCTCACCTGCTCGCGTGAGTCACTCACACCTCATCGCAGGAGAACGCACAGCACAGGAACACAGTTGTATCACTCACACCATCAGGAGACTGGTCAGTGTGAGGATCACACATACACTTGGTATCACAAGAGAATCAACACAAGGACACACATGCACACGTTGAGCGATGCAACAGAGGAGAGAACAAAAAAGAGAGAAAGCACACACTCACTCACACACACACACACACACACACACACACACACACACACACACACACACACACACACACACACACACACACACACACACACACACACACACACACACACACACACACACACACACACACACACACACACACACACACACACACACACACACACACACACACACAATAATACACAACATATGAAAACGCCTCACACACCAAACACACTGATGGATTGAAATGTCTAAAGCCTGCGGCCCCGCAGTCTGAGCAGCATGAGGGTACGCCTGTGTGGCTGTCTGGGGCTCTGCTGTGTGGCTGTCTGGGGCTCTGCTGTGTGGCTGTCTGGGGCTCTACTGTGTGTGGACAGCGGTTTTGTGGGAACATTAACGGAAATTCGATTCGATACTATTGTGATATTTGGGCCACGATATTATATTATTAAGATTCAATGTGAAAGAAGACAGAGCGTTTTGTATAACAGGTTGAGATTGTGATAGTGCTGTCACGATACCAAAATTATGACTTCGATACGACACCTGCCATAAATATCACGATGCTCGATACTGAAACAATACTACGGCAAAAAAAAAAAGATATCTGGAAAAGAAAGGACTCATACTTCCTCCAAGTGTATTGAGTAATTTGTGTTGAATTCGGTGCACTTTTGTAGTGTGCAGGTCAATTCTGGGTTCTAAACTTCTAAACTTCCTACATAATTATTATTTTTTATAGTCAGTAAAATAGTAGGCCTACTTTGTATGACTAAGTCCTTTATTGTTTGTTATTGTCCATTTATATTGTGTTGTATTTTGGCAATAAAGTAGCTTTAAATAGCCAAACTAGGCTAGATCAAGGTCAGTGTTGAAACTAGACTGCATTTCCGGCGGGAACTGCGAAAGTGTGCTTGCCCTGGTCCGGTCACCAACGTGAGCAGACAGTGACTGGGCTATGCTGAACCTGGCTTGATCCAAGCATTCTAACAGTGCCTTTCAATGTTGGAGCAGTGGCAATACCTCAAAATCTCTAGGAGAGGGCTATTCAACTATTGGCTTGCGGGTTGAATGCGGTTCGTTGGATTTTACCTTTGGGCCTGCCTTCGAATTTAGCTTCTATGACTGAGATCAAATCAATAAAATAAAATGACAGCAGTGATTGGCTGCAAAAATAAATAATGTCACGCGTCTTGCACCTCTCAAACTGGGCTATCAGGTAACCTACAGAGGAATTGAAATTATGAAATATGACCAAGGCATTAAAAAGCTGCATGTTTGTCAGGATAATTTTTCACTGATTTATTTTAAAAAATATGAGCTATGAGTGTGAATGTTATATATTCCATCCCACAAATTATGTTTTACTGGTTTATTTGACAAATAATCTATATGGATTTGCTCTATAAAGACCTTATGTCTGTTTGGGATTGTTTTGTGAGCCTGGGGTTGTTTTGAGAGCCTATTGATGTAGCCTATCTCAGATGTATCTCAGAATAAAGGAATACTTCATATTACTCTAAACCACCGTCTGTAAATCAACTGTATACTACTGTCTACATTGCACTATATTTTTGACCTGTCTCTGTATATTTCATCACCTTTCTATACTGTGCCTCACATTGCAACACAGCTCAGATCTTTGGTTGCTATGAAGGCCAATCGTTCTAAATGGATGGTTGGCCAAAGGCCAGTTCTATCTCTGCCGTTGTCAAGTGGGCATATCGTAGAATTCTGATTAACCTTATTTTATTTGAAACATCTCTATTTTACTTAGCCCACTTCCATACAGTGGGTCCCATTAAGAAGTGGCCACTTCATTCGCGCTTACCGTGATTCACACAGCAGCATTATTAAATTAATCTGTCACCATATGCCTATGCCTACATTTGCAAAGAAAACATTTTAATTTGATTCACATGAAACGTTACATTTAATGTACATGTTGACAATGAGTAGGCTAGTTCTGGTTGATGGTGGTGTTATTGCATCCTTTAGTTATGCCTACAATGCAAGTTCTCGCCCACTTGCCTAGATGCGTGCAAGGAGCAGTGAGAGCAGCAGTTCACAGACACTGAACGTTATTATTTTAACAAAGTATCGATTCTAAAAACGTCGGAAATCGTATCGTTTTTTTGCGTGAAGGCATCGTGATACCTTTTTAGTATCGATACACCGTGCAACACTAGATTGTGAAGCCATTTTCATTTGAAATTGCCGTTAAATGCACAACAAAGTGGCACAACAAGTGCAACCTTGTGGGCGTAATAAGCAAATTTACAGTAATGTTATCAGAGTAAACCCAGAGTAAACCCGACTCAAATAAAGTCAAATAGATAATTAAATGATATAATTAAATATTGCAATACTTTGCGCTACGGTATCTGTATACTTGTGTGCACAAAATATCACGATACTGAACAGAATCGATTTTTTTCCCCCACCACTAGTGTGTGTGTGTGTGTGTGTGTGTGTGTGTGATGATTAAGTCACACCCTTCATCTCTCCAGGTCTGAGCCGTGTGCCCTGGGTAGATGTCAGGAGTATTGCTCCTTTAACACTGCATAGCATACAAGGTCACTGTTAAAAGAGTAGTGTGTGTGTGTGTGTGTGTGTGTGTGTGTGTGTGTGTGTGTAACAAGCAGCCTGCAGCTAAATGTCACAGTGAGAAGAGAGATGAAATAAGAGGGAGAAAAACAGTGCGTAGAGACACAGCGAGATAGAAAAAGGAGAGTAAAAGAGCTAAAGAAAAGGGAATCAAGACGACACTGGCTCTCTGTAATTGGCTGCGTGACCTGGCATATCATTCCCAGACAAGGTCCCTAGCGAACGTCTGTCTACCACTCTCTGTCTTTCTGTCTCTGACAACCTCTCTCCCCCACACACGCACACATACATGCACACACACATGCACACACACACACTTTGCCTCCTTTGTCATTTGTTCCAACTTCCATCAGACTCCTTGGGCCTCTCTCCATCCCCAACGAAGTTGGTCCTGAAAAGCCTGACGGCCTCCGCTGTTCCCTTCAGGTCCCTTTTAAAGGGCTACTAGCAAACGCAGCGGAGCCAACACATTAAAATCACCCTCTAAGTGGGCCAACTCCGGGCCCAGCTGGTGCCTGGTATAAGACTGGCCAACACACGGGAAGGACCAGATGGAGCCGGTGGAGGAGGAGGAGGAGGTGGGGAGGACGTTCAGGTGGCTGGCCCAGAAACAGTGCTCCTTCCCTGGGTGGAAGGTGTGGCGACAGCCCTCGGCACCTGCTATGGTATGGTGTGGAGTCAATGTCACGCTCAGAAGCAGCCCAAGGGATCTGCTACACAGCAATCTCTCAGAAAAGATCATCATCCACTCTCACTCTGCTTTATACACTTCCTGGATGTGACACACACACCAAAAATGACAGTATACCGAGCTACATCGCACAACTCGTTAAAAACTTTTCCACACAGCATTGTGCATATAGGCCAATATACAGCGGGGAAAATAAATATTGAACAAGTCAAAATTTTTTTCAGTAAGTATACTTCCAGTGAGGCTATTTGCATGAAATTTTCACCAGACATTAGTATTAACTTAGGTAATCCAAACATTAATGTTCATAAGTAGAGTTATGAGTAAAAAAGTAGAATGCCACAGGAAAAAAGTATTGAACACACCTACTGAAATTTCTTAAATACTTTGTGGAAAACCCTTTATTTGTAATGAGAGCTTCAAGGCATTTCCTCTATGACTAAACTAATCAGTCGCAGTATTGAGGTGTGATTTTGGCCCATCCTTTTAAACAGATAGTCTTTTAATATTGAAGATTCCAGGGGTCCCTCTTGTAAATCCTGATCTTTAGGTAACTTCCAAAACTGTTCAATTGGATTTAAGTCAGGGCCTGAATTTCCTTTCTCTGAAACCAATTGATTCAAGATTCAAGATTTCTTTTATTACATCTCATTATAGGTTTATAATAGAGTAAAATTTGTTGTGTTTTTTTTTTGAGAGTTTCCTTTGCTAAATGCTTTGGATCATTGTCCTGCTGGAAGGTCTAGCCATGTCTCATCCTCATTGTTCTGGTGGATTGCAAGATTCTCCTAGAAAATGGCTCCATTCATCATTTCTTCAACTGTATGAAGTCTGCCAGTACCATGAGATGAAAAACACAACACCGTGATGCCTCCACCTCCAAACTTCACTGTTGATATGGTATTTTTAGGGTGATGCACAGTGCCATTTCTCCTCCAAATATGTTGTGTAGTATGACATCCAAAGAGTTAAATTTTGCTCTCACCTGACCAGAATACATTATCTTAGTATTTCATAGGCTTGTCCAAATGTTGTGTAGCAAACTTTCAATGAGCTTCGACATGTTTTTCTTCAGTAATAGTGTCATGTGGGGTGAGCGTGCATAGAGGCCATGGCGGTGGAGTGCATTAGCTATGATTTTCTCTATAACAATTGAACCTGCTGCCTCCAAGTCTTTCTAGAGTGGTCCTTGGCTCTTAGGCTACACTTCTGCTTATCCTTCTGACTTTCTGGTCAGAAATCTTTGAGGAGATCCTGTGCATGGCCGATTGATGATGCAGTGATGTTCCTTCCACTTGCAGATAATGGCTCCAATACTGCTTACTGGATGATTCTGAAGTTTTGAAATGCATCTGTAACCAGTTCCATTGATATGTTTTGCAACAATAATGTTGCAAAGGTCTTGGAAGAGCTCTTTGCTTTTACCCATCATGACATGTTTCTTGTGTGACAACTTGGTAACGAAAAATCTTTTTATAGCTCATCAATATGTACTAACCCAGCTTACATTAATTTGCACAGATAGGAGGGATAATTACTCTCTAACTAGATTCCAGCTCGTTCCTTGCCATTCCTTGCCTTTGTGTACTGTTTTTTCTTAGTGTGTTCAATACTTTTTCCCTGTGCCATTCCACTTTTTTTCTCATAACTCTACTTAGGGACATTAATGTTTGGATTTTTTAATATGTGTGGATAACCTAAGTTAATACTAATGTCTGTAGAAAATTTAATGCGAATAGCCTCTCTGGAAGTATACTTCGTGAACAAAAATGTTGACGTGTTCAATACTTATTTTCTCCGCTGTATATGAGGCCAGGCTAGTGCATACTGTTCTAATGAGAGTGTAATGGGAAGCGCTGGGGGACAGCTGCCGGCTCTACAGAGGGCTGATGAGCTAGAAGTGCACACACTGGGCTATGCCGGCTCATAACTGCACACACACACACACACACACGCACACGTAATACACGATCAGGAATATAACACAAACAAACGGATTTCATTCTCTGTTTTCATGACTCTTCCAACGATCACCTTGACAACCATCCCAATTCCATCAGATATGAAGTCATGTAGGCTATGTATTCATGTGTGTGGGCATTATGTAAACCACACACACACACACACATTTATGTCCCTATTATTGGCTCTCTTTATTTTCCATCTCTTACCACAGCTACCCCCCCCCCCCCCCACACACACAGGCTTGTCAGGAATGTCAGAGAAAGGTTCACACTCATGAATTGATGTGAAGATGAGAGAAGACATGGGGTAGAGAACAGTAGATGGTCTCTCTCTCTATGTGTGTGTATTTTCTCTCTGAAGCTTGGACCACACACACACACACACACACACACACACACACACACACACACACACACACACACACACACACACACACACACACACACACACACACACACACACACACACACACACACACACACACACACACACACACACACACACACACACACACACACACACACACACGATGAGGAGGGAGGAGAGATGGAGAGGGGCTTGAAAGCTGATGAGAAACAGGAGGAAAGACAATGAAGATAAGTGAAGTGAAGAGGAGATGTGTGTGTTTGGGGAACACCTGTGGAAAAGGGAAGATGTGAGATAGTGTGTGTGTGTGTGTGTTTTCAAGTGTGTATGCCTTCCTCGCCGATGTGCATTGTCCTTAAATCAAGTCAGGAGCTGTGAACTGCTATGGCATGAACACATGAGGTTGTTTTTAAACTCTAGTGGAACGAATGCAAATGAGCCTGTTTCCACTGACCTTTGTGACATTATCCCCTATGTGAATAAGGATTAATCCAACCCCCTTCTGGTGAATCGATTTCTTTCTCGACTAAGAAGATTTTATGCAAATTTCAAGCGTTTCCACTCTGGATTACCTATTTAAATGGCCAGAGTTTGTATTAATAAGTTGAAGTTGACAGCTACTGACTGCCAACGGGAGACTGAAGTGTGAAACCGAAAGGAGGGGGGGGTTTGGTGAAAAGGAGAGTGTGTGTGTGTGTGTGTGTGTGTGTGTGTGTGTGTGTGTGTGTGTGTGTGTGTGTACATCTATCAGACATGTGGTTTAGCTGCTGGCTTTTCCAGGAGTCTAAAAAGAAAAAAAAAAGGAAAACAATCGGCAGTCTGCAGCTGTCATTAATGAGGAGGGAGCTTTCAGGGCTAATTCCACTTAAACCCTAACGAGCTACTGAGCGCTACTGCTAACAAACGCAGCCAGGAAGGCCGTACTGCAGCACAGACAACAATGACAGACACAGACAGAGAGAAGGTCACAGACGGAGCCAAAACACTGCAACACAGGTCTGAGAAGTTCCTCAAAGGGAAAACTATACATTTGGAGAATAAAAACTTTAAAAGGAATACCGTTAAACCAGACACCAGAAACTAGAAAGTCAATCGTGAAAACATTATGTCGATTACAATTATATCAAACCCTCTAATTTAGTAATCATATTCCTTGACCGCTCACACACGAATGTTCCACTTAAATGTCCTGCCTGCACATAACTGAGCTGCCCTGTGATTACTGTACCCAACGAGATATAATTACGAAGAAATTCTCAATCATGTATCGTAATACAATATTGATGAGAGTAATGACCTTGCTAATTGCGGTGTGGTGTGCACACTGAAACAAGTCTCTATCGACAACTGGGAAGCCAACCCACACTATTATAACCCTCAGTGCCCATAGAAGTCCCAGCACTGCTGCAAATGAAGTGGCATTCTGGGGAACGTAGGCAAGAAGACTCCGTCTAGATCGCTCTATCGATCTATGGACGTAAATGTACAGAGGCATTTTGTTTATTGGCACTGTCCAATAGCGCTGCACTGCCTGGTGGAGTGACTGTTTCTTCACAATCAGCAAAGTGAGTACTTTAAGCTGCCGATACAGCATCCAACTTCCAACGCAAGCTCAACTGGCACAAACACCTCGTGCCAGCGGAGAGATAAAACATTTAGAGCAGATTTTTGGCACAGGCCCGACGCCAAATGGCGAGATAAATTATATTCCTCCACTCCATTTAGCTGAGCTGTAAACTTAATCCTCGGAGGGCCAGGGAAAACCAGGCCTGCTTAATACACCTGTGCTTCCCCGAGTGAACCGTTCCCTAACTGTGTATTGATTTAACTCCAAGCTAAAGATTAGCTGTTAGCCACAGGGAAAAAAAGAGAGATGGCGACGTGCAAGCTAAAAACAGTAAATGCTAAAAACGCAAGGGCTGTCGAGGAACGGTGGCGGTAGCGGTGGCTGCTGTACCCGCCCCTTTCTTCCCCACCACCTTCAGAGGGTTGGCCTGATGGGGTGATTCTTCTTCCTCTTTCTTCATCTACCTGCCCTCTCCCCTCCTCTCCTTCCATCCTGACCACTTTGCAGACTGCAGTGCCGCATAGAATTTGACTGCCTTCCAAACTTCACACAAATCCACCTCCTGATAGAGGGGTGTGGAGGAAAGGGAGGAAGAGGGGGAGAGAGAGAGAGAGAGAGAGAGAGAAAAAAAGAGGCAGGCACAGGACTATTTACATCCTCCCTCTTTAAACTCTGCTGATTCTACAGGAGCAATTATTATAAAAGCCCAGTGCTCCTCCTTCGCATGTCTCACTCTCTCCCACTGCTTTTCTCTCTCTCTCTTTCTCCCTCCTTCCTCCTTCTCTCTTTCCCTCCCCCCTCATCCTCCATTCCTTCCTTCTTTTTTTCTCCATGCTCCTTTCTTCATCCTCTCCTCCCCCTGCTCAGGATAAAAACAGAATTGTGTGGGAGTGCAGGAGTAGGGACACAAAATGGACATTTGGACACCCCCCCCCATGTGTGTCTGTGTGTGTGTGTGTGTGTGTGTGTGTGTGTGTGTGTGTGTGTGTGTGTGTGTGTGTGTGTTTAGCTCCCGACTTAGAACGCCAACTGTCAGCACATTTCTTTTCTCCCTTCCTCTCTGCTGCAAAAACATTAACTGGCTTTTCAGACACATCCATAGAGAATGATGTTACACAGCCTGCATGGCTGAGAACGACAGAAGTATGTGTACCCCAGCACACACACACACACACACACACAAGCAAAACATACTATTCCTGATAATACAAATGCAATACAAATAAGATGGCCAGCAGCACCATCTTACCATCTCCTCGCAAACTCAATCCAAGAGTGTGCGCACACACACGCATCAAAAACCCCATCAACCGACAACATATACACACACATAAAGATACACACAAAAACACACACTACACACAAACATACCACCACCAAAGCCACAAAAACCCTACATGCAATGAACGGTTAGCAGTAAAGTGCTTTTTTTTTTTAGACCCGAGGACAACCTACAACAGCAGGCCATCCACTTAAGGCCCTCTTGACCTCCTGAGCCATTACATGCATCTTCATCTTCATGTTCATGCATATTACATGCCCGACATCAGCCTTCACATAGCGCCCCGTCCACTGCTATCTGACCCATTAGCATCGCTGCCTCTCTGACCACAGGGCAGGCTAAAGGACTCTGCAGCACCTTTGATCGATCATTCATGACATATCCCCCTCTTCTGCTGCCACTAGGCTGATACACCAATCACTCAAATCAATATCAGTCACAGGATTCCAAAACATTTACTGTATACACTGTATTGTAAAGTACATGTTACAACAAAACTAGTGTGATTTAATCCAGTCGTTTCAGGACATCTGTCTAATTCTGCTACTGTATAGTGTTTACACATAAAGTACAAGTTACAGTTGACCCACTACCCATTGTAGTGTGTTGTTGCCTTCCACATCAGTACCTCCTCCCACACAAAGACTGCTCCTTGTGGCCAAGGCCGGGGCTTCAGCTGCCAGGGAGTAGCGACTGATAAAAGGTCTCCTCCTGTTGCCCTCCCCTACAGAATCAAATCTCTGAATTGTCTGAATGAATAAACCTGGCTGGAAATGCAGTGCAAATGTATTCAACATGTTTGTTCATGTATCTTCAAAATATGCAGCACACAATTCATACTGGTGCATTTTTCTGACACAACCTATTTCAATTTCATACAGGTCTATGCTACACAGTCGTGGCACCTACTGCTTTATACAACAATACTGATTCACAACTCTACTATACTAAACTATATCATAGGGCAATTCCACGCAGATCTGTCACGTCCATAACGCCAACTAAATAACATGGCATTGTGTTGCCGTTATGGATGTGACAGTTTTGCTCGGAATTGCCCTATACTATACTGAAGACCAACTCTCTCACATCTGATGGCCAGTCTGAATGACACACACACACACACACGGACAGACTGTCACACACACACACACAGAGACGGTCACACACACACACACACACACACACACACACACACAGAGACGGTCACACACACACACACACACACACACACACAGAGACTGACACACACACCCTGTTGACGCCACGAGCTTCGCTCGCTCTGTCAGCTCTGTGGTCCGTGCAACATGGCGACGGCTGATAATACACCCCAGAACAGCTAAATACACTCAGTGAAGCACGAGTATCAGAGGATATCAAGCACTGGCACACTCACCGGGGAAACCTGAGGGAGAGACAGTGCCTTCATCATTTATTCATCAGGCGTACACACACACACACACACACACACACACACACACACACACACACACACACACACACACACACACACGTTGCTGGGAGGCACAGTGAAATGAGGTTTGTGTGTGTGTGTGTGTGTGTGTCTGTGTACGCCTGATGAGAAAGACTAAGAGAAAGTAGTATTTTCCCAGCACAAGCTAAAGCATGACTAGCTGTGTCTCCAGCAACGACAGCCTCTTTCTCACTCACTCACTCTCTCTCACACACACAGTCCATACTTTTATGTGGCTTTGTCTGTCACATTTCCAAGGACATACTCGTCCACCTACTGTCCGTCGTGTCTTTTCACGCTCTCTCTCCATCTATCTCTGTGTATTTCAATCCATCAATCTCTCAGTCATTCTGTATTCCATGGTCCCAGAGCTACTCAGGATTCCAGTCACACCTTTCTCACACACACACACACACACACACACACACACACGTCAGTCAATCCCTCAAGCACCATTGCTTTAATCAATCCTCGTGCTGACCCAGGGTGAGTCACCCCCTCACCCCCATCATACTTCCTCATTCCCAGCATGCTCTACTCTCAATCTGTGCCCGAGACAGGGTCAGGGGGCACATCGCTCACACAGTCACACAGACAACCAACACCACGCCCCTGACACCGCACACATGCAACCACACAAGTAGACAGACAGACAGACAGACAGACAGACAGACAGACAGACAGGCAGACAGGCAGACAGGCAGACAGACAGACAGACAGACAGACAGACAGACAGACAGACAGAGACACGCGCGCGCGCACACACACACACATACACACGGCGACTCACATCCACGTCTCAAATAAAACACAAAATCAGAAACTACATGAAGAATCATGCAAAGGATATAAAAGCAATAGAAATAACGACACACACGCAAAACAAGTGCAAACTTTCTCTCTATCTCACACACACACACAAGCAGGGGGTAATGGCGGAGGCTATGAATCTCAGTGTGTGTGTGCGGTGCTCTGGAGTGTGTAAAACACACACGTCTGCCGCTCCGCTGCCTGCAGATATCTGTATGGAGATGAGCATGAGCTCCCTCACCTCGGACATCTCAGAGCTGGGGGTCCGAGCAAGGATGCACACATCCAAAAGCCCTTGCTTCCACTTGGAGCTCTTTGACTTGGGCTCTTTGTGTGTGTCTGCGTCTGCGTATCTGCGCGTCTGCGTCTCTGCGTCTGCGTCTCTGCGTCTTTGCGTCTCTGCGTCTCTGTGTCTCTGCGTCTGCGTCTCTGTGTCTGCGTCTCTGTGTCTCTGCGTCTCTGTGTCTGCGTCTCTGTGTCTCTGTGTCTGTGTCTGCGTCTCTGTGTCTCTGTGTCTGCATCTCTGTGTCTCTGTGTCTCTGTGTCTGCATCTCTGTGTCTGCATCTGCGTCTCTGTGTCTGCGTGTGCGTATGTGTCTCGAGGCGTTGCATCAGTATGAACTGATGAGCAGAAAACAAATGGCCAGTGTTAAGCTAACATACTGTTGGGACTGAGGGATGGGGGCATTAGCAGTGAGATGGATGCGTGTGTGTGTGTGTGTGTGTGTGTGTGCGTGCGTGTGTACCGGTACCCTCACTCTCAATCTCTCTCAAAACACACACACACGCAGCAATAGACACACTCAGTCAACACAGCAGGCTCTGCATTAGGACAAGGCATTGTTATCAACACGGATTCAACTAAATAGCCGTTTAATAGCAGTGAACACCACCTTTAATTAAACCATTGTGTGTGTGTGTGTGTGGTGTATGGTGTGTGTGTGGTGTGTGTCCATCAGTCAGAGAGAGAAGTGCATTGTGCCTTTCTCTGCAGAAGGTCAGCTGTGTGTTCTGTGTCAGCAGCTTCCAACATTTAACAGAAAGACTAATTATGACGTATGACTGAGCACTCTTGAACTTACTCACTCTTTCTCCTTCTCTCTCTCTCACACACACACACACACACACACACCTTCCTTGGGGTTGTGAATATTACTGGGTGAGAGGCAGTAGTGTGGAAAGCTGGAGAGATTGCTACTACTAGGATCAGGAGTTTCCTAAAGGCCACGGAATTACTTCTCCCTGTGCACCATGACCCAGAACTAATGCTACACCCCACACACACACACACACACACACACACACACACACACCAAGTGGGCATGTCATGGTATACAAACTAGAGAGAAGGTCAAGAGACAGAAAGAGCATAAGATATATGAAGACAGGAGGCAATGAAAGTGTGGGGAGGGAGGGAGAGGGGGAGAGGGGGAGAGAGAGAGAGAGAGAGAGAGAGAGAGAGAGAGAGAGAGAGAGAGAGAGAGAAAGGAAATGATAAATGAGGACAGGAGTGGAGGTATGGAGTGGGGGGTCTTTTCAAGCACAGCCCCTGCATCCTGGGCCAGGAGACCCCCCAGTACCATGCTCACCCTGCCTGCCTGTCATTCAGCACCGGTCATGCTCCTAACGTGTGCACGCCCCCATCCCACCTCCAATCTTTCGCCATTTTCTCCGGTTTCATCTCCAAACACAAGCAGAGCCTCACAACATAAACACAGTTACACAGTAGGAATCACTGAGGAATCACAAGGTCCTTCACACCACACTGGACCTAACCGTTTTCTCAGAGAGCTCTAAAAAAGATAACATACAGTATATCAGTCTGTATCAGTATGTGAGCTTGCATACAAATTCAGTACATATCTTTTTGTGTGTGAGTGTGCTTCAGCATTTCTGTAGTACTGCACCGCTGGTGTAGTACATCATGTTTCCTTCTAGTAAGTTCCGCTGTAAGCAGTGGCAACAGTGCTTTGCTGAGGGCTCTGATAAGCACTGGCGTGGAGATAAACTACTCTACACCTTTCAGCTCTAGTTACCACCTCTACCCTCTCACACACACACACACATACACACACGTTGCTTCAATAGTGTGTGTGTTTATCAGCACAGGCAAGCCCCTCACTACACCACACTCGAGAGCTCCAATGCTTCATATAAATCGGCAACATTTCAATCTGAGCTATTATCACAAGAGCATTCCCAGTGGTCTGGTCTTCTGATGCTAATTAAAGTGCCGGGAGCAGCAAGAAAATGAGCACTAGGCATGCACTCCAAGATGGTGGTTATTTTTTTTAAACAAATTCAGATCTGGCTTGTGACTACCTGGGGAGGTGATACGATGCCTTTATTTTCTATCCAGCATAATCTGGAATGAGGCCAGGTACACTGACTGATGTTGACACTTAGTGTTTACAGTGTTGTATGGATGTTGTATGGATGCATACATTTATTTATTTACTGTGTGCAGCTGATTTTTATTTGATCTATTACTGATCTATTACTGTCCCTTTACTCTTCTCTGCTCTCTGTGACATGTTTGAAATTACTTTTTGAATCTTTCATGGCACAAACCTGTGGACTTTTTTAAAAAACAATAAAGCAACTGGTTGAAGAATGCACATCCATTTGGCCATTTGGCCTCCAAAAGGCACTCGCAACCTTTTCATCCAACTATAGCGTGCAAGCCACAGCCAAGGTGCCGCTTAACTGGGCCCTGATGTATGGAGGGAGTCTGCATGGAGATGGATGGAGGAGGGAGAGGTGGAGGTGGAGGCGGAGGCGGCTCGGAGGGGAGGGTGGGGCGGCGGCGCTGTTGAACGCTGTTTGTGGAAGCGGAGATTTGTACTGACCTTCTCCAGAGGCGAGGGCTTGGTGCTTTTGTCTGTGTCCTTTTCCCTCTTCCTCTCGTCCTTCTTCTTCTCTCTTTCCTTCTGTCGGGAGGGGAGGGGGTGAGAGTGAGGGATGGGGGATGGGGGGGGGGGGTGGAGGGAAGGGAGGCAGGCAGAGAGGGAGAGGAGTGGGAAGTCAGTCAGAGTTTGTCTGTGTCGATGCAGTGTGCAGGCATGTAGGAGCCAGCATGCAGGTAGAGATGAATACCAATACGTACACACACACACACACGCTCAGTCTCCTCATTGGAAATGTTCCATAAACTTCACAAACCACAAGTTTCTTTTCTTTTTTCATACAGGTTAAAGAAACTTTCTCTCTCACACACACACACACACACACACACACACACACACACACACACACACACACACACACACACACACACACACGCACACGCACACACACACGCACACACACACACACACGACTTGAAGGAAGCCTCTGGTGAGAAGCCAGCATAATTATGAATAATGAAAAACTCATAAAGGGTTCAAAGATTGTTATCGAGCTGCTGGCACACCCCCCCTCCTCCTCCTCTTCTTTCCCTGTTCCCCCTCCTCCACCACCTCTCTTGCACTTACACTAAATCAATTTCTCACTATAGAGAAAAAAACAGAGAGAGAGAGAGAGAAGGAAAGTAAAGCAAAAAAGGGGAAAGGCAACAGTGAATGGACAGCAGGTATGATCTTAGAGCAAACAACCAGCACAAGGTTTTCTTAGATGTGTAAGGGGTGCGAGTGTCAGAAGAAATACATGTGAGGAGAGGAGAGGAGAGGAGAGGGGGATGAAAGAGCGTAGTGAGATGAAAAGAGAGAAAGGGATGGAGAGGGAGCGAGAGACGGAGAGAGCAAGGCACCTTGAAGGATGGCTAAGTGCTGTACGCTGTCTCTCAGAGCCTTTACAAGTGTATCGATTAC
>NW_027468620.1:13055052-13198824 GCF_046254945.1 Alosa pseudoharengus | reverse complement strand
ACCCAGAGCAAATAGCGCACAGTACAGCAGAAAGCCTGCATCCAGAATAAAGAACCAACGCTGAGAAATTAGAGCAGAGGATTTATGGTGTTTACTTCACTTATTTGCTAAAATGGGATCAAATTAGAAGACATTTCCGGAGAGTTTCACAAATCACTGTACGTCCTAGTAACGCAACTAGAGCACATTTCCGATGGACCGCTGTGAGCATCTTCCTCTGAAGAAAATTTTTCAAGAGGTGGCAAAAAGCCATCTGCCCATCATGCTTTGCGGCGGGGTTGACAAAGTGGACCCGTTTCTATGACCACCGTCAGGGCGGATCCAAAAACCCGGGCTGGTTTTGTGCAGCCAGAGAAAAGATGCGGGGAGAAACCATTTAAATCTTTCACAGTGTTAAGACAGAAGCAAACCAACAAAAAAAGGTCCCTTATTTTCTCTCAATAAAGAGAATAGGGGCATAAAAGGAGGAGAGGAGAAAGAGATAGATGAAAAAAGGAGAGAGAGAGAGAGGGGGGGAGATATAAATGATGGGTGGATGGTCAAGGAGGGAGTGATCTTTCTTTTCTTGCGCTCTATCTCTCTTCCCTCTCCCTCAAGGGTCTTTGAAGCGACCCATTGGGATTTTATGGAGAGCCTGGAGTTTCTTCTGTCGCTTTTGTTTTACTTCACAACAGAGACTTTGGGATCTCTTCATTGCATCCCCCTCTTCAATTACCCTCTCCTGCTCATCACCCACAACAACCACACCCACAGACCCACACACACACACACACACACACACAACCACACCCACAGACCCACACACACACACACCTCCCTGGCTGGCATGCTCTCGCTCTCATTTCTGTTTGCTGTATGTGAGTGTGTGTACAGTATGTGTGCGGGATGGCAGATCAAAGTAATCAGCGTTTTGTTCATGAGGCGTTGTTAATAGCGCCTTTATGAACGATGGCCTATTTTGATCTTATTTAAAGACAGGGAGGGTAAGAAAAGAGTGTGCGCACACAGACACACACACACACACACACACACACAATAAGCACAGTTGGTTTGCATAAAGTAATTGGATTCATGGCTTTTTGTACCACAAGCTCGCAAAGGCCGAGAAAAGCAGTCCCATGATAGAATGTTATTCACCCCCTTCCTCCCACCACCCCAAAAGAATCTCCAAAGAATCAAAGAGGTCTTTGAACGTTTGTGACTGTAAATTAAGTATGTGTGTACGTGCGTGCGCGCGCGTGTGTGTGTGTGTGGTAGATGCTATCCCCCCCACACAGGTCCACTTGGAGCAGAACTGAGGGCAGTGCTGGCGATAAAGTTTTAATTAAGGACCTCCTCTCTCTCTCTCTCTCTCTAGAACTTATCACCATCAGAAACGCCTTCCCAGACCAGAGCAAGTTCATTTCACTTTCAGCAATCAGAGGACAAGAAGAAGAGAAAGGAGAGAGAGAGAGAGAGAGAGAGAGAGAGAGAGAGGGAATGAGACAAAAGCCGATGGAAGAGAGGCGAGAAGAGAGAATGGAATGGAGGACAAAAAAAGAAAGAAGACTATGAAGAGATAAAAAGGGAATATTACCAAGAGATAAATGAAGACAAAGAGATGAGAGGAAATAGAAGGAAAGAGAGAAAGGGGGGGCAGAGTGTGGACACAGAAACTGAAAGAAAGTGAGGGAGTGTGTGTGTACAGTATGTGTGTGTGTGTGTGTGTGTGTGTGTGTGTGTGTGTGTGTGTGTGTGTGTGTGTATGAGAGCGAGAGAGAGAGAAAGTGTGTATGTGTATGCCCTGGGAGAGGAAATAAGTAAACATTGATGTAATTATTATTCAACATTGGTGACGTACTGAGCCTCCATCACGTCACGTCACGTCCTGTGACGTGCTGAGTCCATCCTGCGCCACACAAGGCTGGACACATACCAGAGAACAGAATGTCCCCAGCATCCCATTTACATGTGACTAACACAAACTAACACACAAATGTACACACTACTCACACATATATGGAAACACGCATGCATGCACACACACACACACGCACGCACTCACACTCACACACACACACACACGGGAAGGAGGAGATGGGTGTCCCCCGGGGGTGCTTGGGAAACAGGCTGAGCTAATTCCTGCCTCCAGAGCTCCAAATGCGGCGCCCATTGATTAGCCTCCCTGCAGCACGGCCATCGATCGCCTGAGAGCAGGTGTGCTGAGGGGAGCCAGGCCGAGCTTAGCCACAGCGGAGTGTGTGTGTGAGTGTGAGTGCGAGTGAGTGTGTGTGGTGAGGGAAGGTGTCCCTTGTTAACGAGAGATATGGTGTTTGTCAGAGGACACAGTTCATTCAAGTCACCCTTCACATGCTCTCACACACACACACACACACACAAGCAAGGACGAATTCAATATGCATTGACCTGCCCTCCCAGTAATAATGGGAATAGTCTGTATTGAAATCTGTTGTTGTGGAAAAGAAATCCTACGTGTAGTGTGTGTGGGCGCGTGTGTGTGTGCATGTGTGAATGTTGTAGAGGAGCATGTCCTACCCAGAAAAATGTAGGCTCTGGTTTTCTACTGAAAGTATTTGTGTATATGCTGGGTACCAACGTGTTCACATAGCAGATGGAGAGGGGGAGGAGAGAACAACAAACAGAAGGATAGAGAGAGAGAGAGAGAGAGAGAGAGAGAGAGAGAGAGAGAGAGAGAGAGAGAGAGAGAGAGAGAGAAATGGTAAGCGCTATATTGTGGTGGCTCTTTCTCTGGCTCCACGGCGTAGTGGTGTATCGATGTTTGGGGGCTTAGCGACGCAGAATATGCGGCAGCTTAGCAGGACGGATGGCAGACCACAGCGCAGCACACCAGGAGATGTAGAGGTCAACACACACACACACACACCACTAGGCTTGGGTATCGAATATCGAGTATTGGTTGGAACCGGGACTATCTTTGCGATTTTCCCGGAATCGTTCAAAAGTTTAAATTTCGATTCCTACTTTCGATTCCCAGTCTGCCGACAGGAAGAAGAAACGTCTGAACACCAACGAAGAAGCGCATAGTTAATAGAATTAAAATTCATGGAGAAGGTCAGACTATTTCATTCAGAAAGCAGGGTTCCCGAGGATCCTTAAAAAGTCTTAAATAGGCTACAACTGAATTTTCGAAAGAGAGGTATTAAATGTGCGAATGGGACCGCCAGCAAGTGCAAGAGAGCGAGTGATGTCTCCATCCAGTTTCGTGTATTTAAAACGCAATTGTATACGTGATAGGCTATTAGGCTACGGGAGGAAGTGTAGTGGTTACAGAGTGAAGATGTTTTTCACGGGTTTGGTTAAAGGTGTGAAAACGGTAATAATACAGTAGGCCTATGTACAAAATAATATGCCTGGCGTTTTCGTGGTGTAGCTGAGGCCTGAGAGATAGACAGGGTAGCCTACGTGGAATGAGGGAGCCTACGGTAGAATGAGCGGGAGAAAGAGTTGGTAAGCCAGTTAGCGATAGGTTGGCCATATGTTCGAATTTAGGCCGGACATATGGGTTTTAAAAGCCCTGTCCGGCGTCCGGCGCAGCCTCAAGCCGGACGTTTATTTGTTCTCCTTTTTGGAGTTGCGCTTGGCATCTAAAGTCTTTGCTCGGACGCAGCATCGTTTCACAAACTATGGACGCGAAGACTGCTGGTGAAATTATGTGCAGTGCTTCGCAATCAGGAGGAAATACTGTATACCGGTATGTTAAGTTGATCTGTTTGCATCTTTCCAGCGTGTGTTGCTGGCCTAGCCTAGGGAAGAAAATATCTGTCTAAGTTATAATAGCCTACCTGTAATATCTGCCAGCAGCTTGCTTGCCAGCGTTTCCCAGTAGGCTAGGCCTACTTAGCAAAAGTTGTGAAATATAACCGCATATGTTTTGAATGTCGGCGACTGCTACATAAAAATACGTGCGTTCATAATGTGCGTGCTTGAGATGAAACCAGCAGTTTTCAGCAGGATCATGCGAAGAGGACCTGTCTCTTAATTAATTTAAAACAAGTCAATGGTTTTACAATGTTTCAGTCAAGCTTTGGTTGGTTTAGATACAACTGGTATGCAAAATGTAAAGTAGTGGATTAACTTTAATTTGCTGTGCTGCATATGGACAATAGATGCACATAGTAAATTATATAAAGTAGGCTTATTAAAATATGTAAATAGCTTAGTTAACTTTGAAAAAAATATTTAAGGGAATCCAGTCCAGTGCACATGTCTTTGGCAAGTAGCCCTAGGCTACTACAGACACAGGTGAAGAACAGCCTCAGCAGTAAGCAAAACCAAATATGTACAGTACAGCCAGCTTCAAAAGCAAGCAGTCCAGACCCTAAAATTGGGCATTTATAGCTGTGAAGGTAATTCACACACAATTATTTTCTTTCGCCAAAATATTTTTGGTAACTTCTGTAGACATCCAAAATGGGGTGGGGGTTAAAATTAGTAGGAAAAAAAAACTATTGCATTAAACAGTCTTATATATCTTTTTGCCGTGGTATAGTCTTAATTTTCATTTAGATGTCTTGAAAAGGTCTTAAAAGTCTTTAAATTTGCACTTGGAAAATGTGCAGATACCCTGAGAAAGACCGTTGGTTAGCTAGCTCATTTAAAATATCCTAAACTTTTTTTGACCCTGCCTTTAAAAAAAATCGGAATCGAGAATCGTTAGGAACCGGAATCGAAATAAGAAATCGGAATTGGAATCGGAATCGTTCAAATTGAAACGATACCCAACCCTACACACCACACACACACACACACACACACACACAGGCCAAGGTCAATACAACTGTAAGAGGGCTGCTGGACACAGACATATTACAGGCCATCTCTTCCTTTCCCATTACCACCCTCCCCTCCCCCGTCATACACATGGTTAGAGACTGCCTGTCAGACAGAGCAGGAGAGTTAGGGCATACCAAAGACAAAGAGAGAAAGTATGTGTGTGTCTGTGTGTGTGCGTGTATGGGGAAAGAGAGATTTAAGGAGACAGGATAGACAGAAATAGAGAAATAGAGAAATAGAGAGAGAGAGAGAGAGAGAGAGAGAGAGAGAGAGAGAGAGAGAGAGAGAGAGAGAGAGAGAGAGAGAGACTGCTACAGAGCCATTGGTCTGCTCCCCATGCATCCACCAATAATGTAGCACCTCCTCAGTGCTGTGCCCATCAATTTATACACACTATGTGTGTGTGTGTGTGTGTGTGTGTGTGTGTTTGTTTATGTGTGTGAGGTGTGTTCGGAGTATCTATTGGCCTGCCTAGTGCCTGTGTTTCTCTGCCTTGCACAGATTTATACTCCTGCAAAGGGCTGCTGGCAAAGAGAAATTGATCGCCATTTGCAGGGCAGATGTTGCATACAAGGCACTTCTTAACCTGACCCACAATGACCCACACACACACACCCACCCACACACACACCCTCGGGAATCACACCTTCACTCGACTGTCTATGCACGCCCGTCTTTTCTCCCTCACTCAAACAAACAAACAAACAAACAAACAAACAAACAAACAAACACACACACACAGTAAACTCAAGGGAGACATTCCCTCACACAAATCTGTCATCTACACACACACACACACACAGACACAAGGCCCAACAGAATTAGTCGTCCACACACACACAGTTATACGAGTCCTTGAGAGCTCCTACAAATACTACCATCTGTACTGCACTGTAATGACTCACATCTATGGTTATGCACACGCACGCATGCACGCGCACACACGCGCACACATACACACACACACCAAAATGTCAGGCATGTCGAGCAAACACCCGTCTTTCAGATTCCTCTTGTCAACACAGGCTAGGCATCAGAGACAAAAAACAGTGTGTGGAACGTTCTGAGGCTCCATGCATATTTTATGAAGAGGGACAGACAGTGTTTCAGACTGGATTCCAGAATCTTCTAAGGTTCAGACGAGTCACCTGAGCAGGCCATTTAAATTGATTTATGCACCACCACCACACCATCCACGCAAAAACGACTTCGGTTACCACAAACACGGTCAGTTCTAAGACATGGACAGCCACCTCAGGGGACTCAATCAGCCTCCCGTCCAGACAGGGAAAACAAAAATAATAACAAGAATAACAACAACAGCAACATCAACAACAACAATACGGACATCAAAAGAGCAGACGGCCAAATTCTCAAAACGATACCATCTTGATTACAACAGATTATTCCCTCTGAGGAGACAATTCTCTACAAAACATTATAAAAAGCTACGGACTAAAGCTCAGAACTTTCCAGAAGCTGGCCCGCCGTGGGATCTAGCATAAGGGCTGTGGGCGGGTCATAAACATGCACTGCTTCACACTGCCTTGCTTGTGAGCCACAGTTCTTATGGGAAATGGCCCAGACTCAAAGACAACACTGTACTGAACGGTGTGTGAGGGTAGAGAGAGCTCATCAGCACTCGAGGCAGCACCAGTCTCTTCAAGCTCTTGTCCATGGATCGATCCTCCTCATTCGCGCCAGCTCCCAGCTCGGCAAACACAATAGGAATTGGAATTGGCAGCCGACCAATTAAAGGCTGCTAAATGTCTCCCTGGCGAAGCCCTGGGACGATTTCTCATACAGCGGACCAGGGCTGCCATCAACCCGTCCACAGGCAAGAGGCCACAGCATCCTCCGTCCCATTCGGCTGGGGGGGGGGTGGGGTTCTAGGAGTTCTTCGTCTTCAAATCTGACTATACAATACTCAATGCTAGACAGTGTATTATCCAGCCTCTGCTCCGTTTGTATGGAAGTTGCAAGAATAAACTTTGTTCGTTTAAATGTGTTTGAGAACCTTGTAGCCGCCCAACGGGTTGAAGCGATTATTGAACACGCTAAGAAAAAGCAGTACACAAAGGCAAGGAATGAGCTGTAATCTATAGGTAATTAGAGAGTAATTATCCTTCCTATCTGTGCAAATTAATATAAGATGGGTTAGTACATATTGATGGGCTATAAAAAGGTTTTTCGTTACCAAGGTGTGACACAAGAAACATTTCATGATGGGTAAAAGCAAAGAGCTCTTCCAAGATTATATATATATATATATATATATATATATATACACACACACACACACACACACACACACACATACATACACACACACACACATATATATATATATAGGCTAAGTCACAAGATCAGAGACGGGGAAACTCGAGAGGCTAACCTCTATTCAGAGGAACCGACTGCTCGTCACTCTCCTAGACGCAGATCTCTCTCCATCGCACCTTTTCACGAGCGGTGTCTGTACTCGGCCAGACCCCGCCCGCTCACCTCAGACGGACGCGCGGTGTCTAAACCGTCTTATTAAGTCAGGTGGGCACACCTGTGCAGAGGCAAGCAACGCACCTGCTCTGAATTTGGCTTGTCAGCCTCGCTTATCAGAGAGGCCTCGATGCTTCCTGGCTGGTCAATCCTTGAGGGACTGGGCTGCCCATCTGCTTGGTGCACATAGAGGTTCTAAATGCGGTGGAGGTGATGTTCTGCTCTTCGTGTGCAAGCAGGTTGGTTCCTTCCTGTGTGTTTTTGTTGGTTTTGTAACTGAACTACTTGATACTAGTAAATTTGTACAACTGGCAAATACATCACTGTACAAAACATTATGTCTATACAGTATACACAATGCAAACAGAAGGAGGCCCTTCTCTCTCTGCATTGCGTTAATACACTCATGTACACACACACACACACACACACACACACACACACACACACACACACACACACACACACGAGTGATGCACTGTCAACACTAGAACAATAACTGGCCAGCTCCATGGAGAATCATACGATCCATCTAACATGTCCATGCATACACAACACAGCCAGACCTCCCACACTCATCCATACTGGGCTGCTACAGCACCTCATCGATCCTCACGAGCATCACTACCGTACTTTACAAGAGAACATTACCAGTGAAAACATCTCACTGAGTGACAGAGTAAGATTAACAATATTGTGTGTGTAAGTGTATAAATGTTTGGTGCATACAATGTTGCTGCATTCATTTTTAAAACTGTGTATTATTAAGAGATTATTTTACGATTCTCTCTCTCTTCTCTCTCTTTCTCTCTCATCAGCCTCCTGCAGAGCAGCTCAGGACTCTCTCCTCCTCTTCCATCTCTCCCTCCATCTCACCTCTCCCCCTCCCCCCCATCTCTGTCTCGATGCAGTGGCTGATCCCGTGTTCTGCTGCCGACTGAGAGTTCACACCGCTTATTAAGTGCCTGCTGCATAACCAGGAAGCCTGTGCTATGGTTACAACAGGGTGTCCCAGCACACCCCGGCCATGCTAAGATGAGGCGGCGGAACACAGTCATCTGGACACAGACATGCACAAGCGCACACACGCGCACACACATCATTAGTGAAATAAAGAATATAGATTTTCAAATGAACTATTTTCAAATAAAGTATGGTACATGTTCACACACACACAGCTATCAAGCACATTTCATAAAGGACTACAGCTTCATAAGTGGCAGACATTCTCATGAAGAGAGAGAGTGAGACGCACAGAAAGAGGGGAGAGGAGGGGAAAGAAAGAAAGAAATATAGAAAATGAGATAGAGTGGTGGAACAGAAGTGGAAGGGTGGACCCTGGGAATATAAATCAAGATGATTCACAGACTTTATCTCTGGCGCTGATAAAAATATCACACACCTGAATGCAACCCAGCACAGGTGAAGATGTGTACAACACATTCACACACAAAAACACACACACAAACACACGCACACCTCAAAAGAAACATACATCAAGCTTATCATCTCAGCAGACACTACTATAGACCAAGCTGACACTTCACACACACACTCACACACACACAGACACACACACACACAAAAACAACAAACTGTGGCCATTTCCAGGCCGCCACGGCGTCAGTCATGATTTTCTCTGTGCACTCGAAGAGGCACCTTTGCTCACCCCCTTCCTTCTCAACCCACCACACATCAGCATCTCTACCCTGTGTGTGTGTGTGTGTGTGTGTGTGTGTGTGTGTGTGTGTGTGTGTGTGTGTGTGTGTGTGTGTGTGTGTGTGTGGTTTTGTTAAAAAGACAGGAGTAGGAGGCGGAGGAGGCCCGGAGTGGTTGTTAGCCTGCATTAGAGATGGAGCGGAGGTGGGGGGGGAGGGGGGTGGGCACTCTCTTATCGGCCCTCCGCTGAGCCCCCGGGCTGGAGACCGAAGTCGCTTCTCCCCCCTTTAAAACTGATGGGAGTGAGAGAGAGAGGGAGAGAGAGAGAGAGAGAGAGAGAGAGAGAGAGAGAGAGGGAGAGGGAGAGGGAGAGGGAGAGGGAGGGAGAGGGAGAGGGAGAGAGGGACAGAGGGAGAGAGAGGAAGGGACAGAGGGAGAGAGAGAGAAAAAATGAAAAGACAGAGCGGCGATGGAAAGTCTGGAGACAGTGACAAAATGGAGAGACACTGTGGCAGACGAGACAGACGTGCGGGCACAGAGAGAACGACTGCATGGAGGCGATAGAGAGGAGGACAGAAACTGGGACATAGATTAGGGAGGAGAGAGAATGACAGAAGCAGGAGAGACAGTGACAGACAGGAGGACTGATAGAAAGAATGAGAGAGAGAGGGGGTGGGATAGAGAGAACGACAGGAGAGGGGGATGCTGTGAGAAAGACAAACAGGAAAGACAGAGAAAAAATGAAAAGAGTGATAGAGATAGAGCGATAGAACAGGGGACAGAGTGAAAATGTAAAGAGTGAAAGAGATGAGAAAGAACGGGGGACAGAGAAGGAGAGATAGAGAGAACAGCGGCAGGATGGACAGAGCGATAATGGAGGAGAAGTGTTCTGTGACAGGTGGCTGACAGTGGATAGTGTCTGGGCCTTTAGAAATCCCATCAGCATTAAATATGGATGTCATCTCCGAGACTTCAAAGCAGAGCCTCACCTGCTCGCGTGAGTCACTCACACCTCATCGCAGGAGAACGCACAGCACAGGAACACAGTTGTATCACTCACACCATCAGGAGACTGGTCAGTGTGAGGATCACACATACACTTGGTATCACAAGAGAATCAACACATGCACACGTTGAGCGATGCAACAGAGGAGAGAACAAAAAAGAGAGAAAGCACACACTCACTCACACACACACACACACACACACACACACACACACACACACACACAATAATACACAACATATGAAAACGCCTCACACACCAAACACACTGATGGATTGAAATGTCTAAAGCCTGCGGCCCCGCAGTCTGAGCAGCATGAGGGTACGCCTGTGTGGCTGTCTGGGGCTCTGCTGTGTGGCTGTCTGGGGCTCTGCTGTGTGCTGTGTGGCTGTCTGGGGCTCTACTGTGTGTGGACAGCGGTTTTGTGGGAACATTAACGGAAATTCGATTCGATACTATTGTGATATTTGGGCCACGATATTATATTATTAAGATTCGATGTGAAAGAAGACAGAGCGTTTTGTATAACAGGTTGAGATTGTGATAGTGCTGTCACGATACCAAAATTATGACTTCGATACGATACCTGCCATAAATATCACGATGCTCGATACTGAAACAATACTACGGCAAAAAAAAAGATATCTGGAAAAGAAAGGACTCATACCTCCTCCAAGTGTATTGAGTCATTTGTGTTGAATTCGGTGCACTTTTGTAGTGTGCAGGTCAATTCTGGGTTCTAAACTTCTAAACTTCCTACATAATTATTATTTTTTATAGTCAGTAAAATAGTAGGCCTACTTTGTATGACTAAGTCCTTTATTGTTTGTTATTGTTCATTTATATTGTGTTGTGTTTTGGCAATAAAGTAGCTTTAAATAGCCAAACTAGGCTAGATCAAGGTCAGTGTTGAAACTAGACTGCATTTCCCGCGGGAACTGCGAAAGTGTGCTTGCCCTGGTCCGGTCACCAACGTGAGCAGACAGTGACTGGGCTATGCTGAACCTGGCTTGATCCAAGCATTCTAACAGTGCCTTTCAGTGTTGGAGCAGTGGCAATACCTCAAAAGCTCTAGGAGAGGGCTATTCAACGATTGGCTTGCGGGTTGAATGCGGTTCGTTGGATTTTACCTTTGGGCCTGCCTTCGAATTTAGCTTCTATGACTGAGATCAAATCAATAAAATAAAATGACAGCAGTGATTGGCTGCAAAAATAATAATGTCTTGCACCTCTCAAACTGGGCTATCAGGTAACCTACAGAGGAATTGAAATTATGAAATATGACCAAGGCATTGAAAAGCTGCTTGTTTGTCAGGATAATTTTTCACTGATTTATTTTAAAAAATATGAGCTATGAGTGTGAATGTTATATATTCCATCCCACAAATTATGTTTTACTGGTTTATTTGACAAATAATCTATATGGATTTGCTCTATAAAGACCTTATGTCTGTTTGGGATTGTTTTGTGAGCCTGGGGTTGTTTTGAGAGCCTATTGATGTAGCCTCTCAGATGTATCTCAGAATAAAGGAATACTTCATATTACTCTAAACCACCGTCTGTAAATCAACTGTATACTACTGTCTACATTGCACTATATTTTTGACCTGTCTCTCTATATTTCATCACCTTTCTATACTGTGCCTCACATTGTAACACAGCTCAGATCTTTGGTTGCTATGAAGGCCAATCGTTCTAAATGGATGGTTGGCCAAAGGCCAGTTCTATCTCTGCCGTTGTCAAGCGGGCATATCGTAGAATTCTGATTAACCTTATTTTATTTGAAACATCTCTATTTTACTTAGCCCACTTCCATACAGTGGGTCCCATTAAGAAGTGGCCACTTCATTCGCGCTTACCGTGATTCACACAGCAGCATTATTAAATGAATCTGTCACCATATGCCTATGCCTACATTTGCAAAGAAAACATTTTAATTTGATTCACATGAAACGTTACATTTAATGTACATGTTGACAATGAGTAGGCTAGTTCTGGTTCTTGGTGGTGTTATTGCATCCTTTAGTTATGCCTACAATGCAAGTTCTCGCCCACTTGCCTAGATGCGTGCAAGGAGCAGTGAGAGCAGCAGTTCACAGACACTGAACGTTATTATTTTAACAAAGTATCGATTTGGAAACGTTGGAAATCGTATCGTTTTTTGCGTGAAGGCATCGTGATACCTTTTTAGTATCGATACACCATGCAACACTAGATTGTGAAGCCATTTTCATTTGAAATTGCCGTTAAATGCACAACAAAGTGGCACAACAAGTGCAACCTTGTGGGCGTAATAAGCAAATTTACAGTAATGTTATCAGAGTAAACCCAGAGTAAACCCGACTCAAATAAAGTCAAATAGATAATTAAATGATATAATTAAATATTGCAATACTTTGCGCTACGGTATCTGTATACTTGTGTGCACAAAATATCACGATACTGAACAGAATCGATTTTTTCCCCCACCACTAGTGTGTGTGTGTGTGTGTGTGTGTGTGTGTGTGTGTGTGTGTGTGTGTGTGTGTGATGATTAAGTCACACTCTTCACCTCTCCAGGTCCTAGCTGTGTGCCCTGGGTAGATGTCAGGAGTATTGCTCCTTTAACACTGCATAGCATACAAGGTCACTGTTAAAAGAGTAGTGTGTGTGTGTGTGTGTGTGTGTGTGTGTGTGTGTGTGTGTAACAAGAAGCCTGCAGTTAAATGTCACAGTGAGAAGAGAGATGAAATAAGAGGGAGAAAAACAGTGCGTAGAGACACAGCGAGATAGAAAAAGGAGAGTAAAAGTGCTAAAGAAAAGGGAATCAAGACGACACTGGCTCTCTGTAATTGGCTGCGTGACCTGGCATATCATTCCCAGACAAGGTCCCTAGCGAACGTCTGTCTACCACTCTCTGTCTTTCTGTCTCCTGCTTTCTCTCTTTCCATCTCTGACAACCTCTCTCCCCCACACACGCACACATACATGCACACACACATGCACACACACACACACTTTGCCTCCTTTGTCATTTGTTCCAACTTCCATCAGACTCCTTGGGCCTCTCTCCATCCCCAACGAAGTTGGTCCTGAAAAGCCTGACGGCCTCCGCTGTTCCCTTCAGGTCCCCTTTAAAGGGCTACTAGCAAACGCAGCGGAGCCAACACATTAAAATCACCCTCTAAGTGGGCCAACTTCGGGCCCAGCTGGTGCCTGGTATAAGACTGGCCAACACACGGGAAGGACCAGATGGAGCCGGTGGAGGAGGAGGAGGAGGAGGAGGAGGAGGGGAGGACGTTCAGGTGGCTGGCCCAGAAACAGTGCTCCTTCCCTGGGTGGAAGGTGTGGCGACAGCCCTCGGCACCTGCTATGGTATGGTGTGGAGTCAATGTCACGCTCAGAAGCAGCCCAAGGGATCTGCTACACAGCAATCTCTCAGAAAAGATCATCATCCACTCTCACTCTGCTTTATACACTTCCTGGATGTGACACACACACCAAAAATGACAGTATACCGAGCTACATCGCACAACTCTATAAAAACTTTTCCACACAGCATTGTGCATATAGGCCAATATACAGCGGGGAAAATAAATATTGAACAAGTCAACATTTTTTTCAGTAAGTATACTTCCAGTGAGGCTATTTGCATGAAATTTTCACCAGACATTAGTATTAACTTAGGTAATCCAAACATTAATGTTCATAAGTAGAGTTATGAGTAAAAAATTAGAATGCCACAGGAAAAAAGTATTGAACACACCTACTGAAATTTCTTAAATACTTTGTGGAAAACCCTTTATTTGTAATGAGAGCTTCAAGGCATTTCCTCTATGACTAAACTAATCAGTCGCAGTATTGAGGTGTGATTTTGGCCCATCCTTTTAAACAGATAGTCTTTTAATATTGAAGATTCCAGGGGTCCCTCTTGTAAATCCTGATCTTTAGGTAACTTCCAAAACTGTTCAATTGGATTTAAGTCAGGGCCTGAATTTCCTTTCTCTGAAACCAATTGAATCAAGATTTCTTTTATTACATCTCATTATAGGTTTATAATAGAGTAAAATTTGTTGTGTTTTTTTTTTGAGAGTTTCCTTTGCTAAATGCTTTGGATCATTGTCCTGCTGGAAGGTCTAGCCATGTCTCATGCTCATTGTTCTGGTGGATGGCAAGATTCTCCCAGAAAATGGCTCCATTAATCATTTCTTCAACTGTATGAAGTCTGCCAGTACCATGAGATGAAAAACACCACACTGTGATGCCTCCACCTCCAAACTTCACTGTTGATATGGTATTTTTAGGGTGATGCACAGTGCCATTTCTCCTCCAAATATGTTGTGTAGTATGACATCCAAAGAGTTAAATTTTGCTCTCACCTGACCAGAATACATTCTCTTAGTATTTCATAGGCTTGTCCAAATGTTGTGTAGCAAACTTTCAATGAGCTTCGACATTTTTTTCTTCAGTAATAGTGTCATGTGGGGTGAGCGTGCATAGAGGCCATGGCGGTGGAGTGCATTAGCTATGATTTTCTCTATAACAATTGAACCTGCTGCCTCCAAGTCTTTCTAGAGTGGTCCTTGAGTCTTTGAGGAGATCCTGTGCATGGCCGATTGATGATGCAGTGATGTTCCTTCCACTTGCAGATAATGGCTCCAATACTGCTTACTGGATGATTCTGAAGTTTTGAAATGCAATAATGTTGCAAAGGTCTTGGAAGAGCTCTTTGCTTTTACCCATCATGACATGTTTCTTGTGTGACAACTTGGTAACGAAAAATCTTTTTATAGCTCATCAATATGTACTAACCCAGCTTACATTAATTTGCACAGATAGGAGGGATAATTACTCTCTAACTAGATTTGAGCTCGTTCCTTGCCATTCCTTGCCTTTGTGTACTGTTTTTTCTTAGTGTGTTCAATACTTTTTCCCTGTGCCATTCCACTTTTTTTCTCATAACTCTACTTAGGGACATTAATGTTTGGATTTTTTAATATGTGTGGATTACCTAAATTAATACTAATGTCTGTAGAAAATTTAATGCGAATAGCCTCTCTGGAAGTATACTTCGTGAACAAAAATGTTGACGTGTTCAATACTTATTTTCTCCGCTGTATATGAGGCCAGGCTAGTGCATACTGTTCTAATGAGTGTGTAATGGGAAGCGCTGGGGGACAGCTGCCGGCTCTACAGAGGGCTGATGAGCTAGAAGTGCACACACTGGGCTATGCCTGCTCATAACTGCACACACACACACACACACACACACACACACACACACACACACACACACACACACACACACACACACACACACACACACACACACACACACACACACACACACACACACACACACACACACACACACACACACACACACACACACACACACACACACACACACACACACACACACACACACACACACACACACACACACACACGTAATACACGTAATACACGATCAGGAATATAACACAAACAAACGGATTTCATTCTCTGTTTTCATGACTCTTCCAACGATCACCTTGACAACCATCACAATTCCATCAGATATGAAGTCATGTAGGCTATGTATTCATGTGTGTGGGCATTATGTAAACCACACACACACACACACATTTATGTCCCTATTATTGGCTCTCTTTATTTTCCATCTCTTACCACAGCTACCCCCCCCCACACACACACACACACAGGCTTGTCAGGAATGTCAGAGAAAGGTTCACACTCATGAATTGATGTGAAGATGAGAGAAGACATGGGGTAGAGAACAGCAGATGGTCTCTCTCTCTCTATGTGTGTGTATTTTCTCTCTGAAGCTTGGACCACACACACACACACACACACACACACACACACACACACACACACACACACACACACACACACACACACACACACACACACACACACACACACACACACACACACACACACACACACACACACACACACACACACACACACACACACACACACACACACACACACACACACACACACACACACACACACACACACACACACACACACACACGATGAGGAGGGAGGAGAGATGGAGAGGGGCTTGAAAGCTGATGAGAAACAGGAGGAAAGACAATGAAGATAAGTGAAGTGAAGAGGAGATGTGTGTGTTTGGGGAACACCTGTGGAAAAGGGAAGATGTGAGATAGTGTGTGTGTGTGTGTTTTCAAGTGTGTATGCCTTCCTCGCCGATGTGCATTGTCCTTAAATCAAGTCAGGAGCTGTGAACTGCTATGGCATGAACACATGAGGTTGTTTTTAAACTCTAGTGGAACGAATGCAAATGAGCCTGTTTCCACTGACCTTTGTGACATTATCCCCTATGTGAATAAGGATTAATCCAACCCCCTTCTGGTGAATCGATTTCTTTCTCGACTAAGAAGATTTTATGCAAATTTCAAGTGTTTCCACTCTGGATTACCTATTTAAATGGCCAGAGTTTGTATTAATAAGTTGAAGTTGACAGCTACTGACTGCCAACGGGAGACTGAAGTGTGAAACCGAAAGGAGGGGGGGGTTTGGTGAAAAGGAGAGTGTGTGTGTGTGTGTGTGTGTGTGTGTGTGTGTGTGTGTGTGTGTACATCTATCAGACATGTGGTTTAGCTGCTGGCTTTTCCAGGAGTCTAAAAAGAAAAAAAAAAGGAAAACAATCGGCAGTCTGCAGCTGTCATTAATGAGGAGGGAGCTTTCAGGGCTAATTCCACTTAAACCCTAACGAGCTACTGAGCGCTACTGCTAACAAACGCAGCCAGGAAGGCCGTACTGCAGCACAGACAACAATGACAGACACAGACAGAGAGAAGGTCACAGACGGAGCCAAAACACTGCAACACAGGTCTGAGAAGTTCCTCAAAGGGAAAACTATACATTTGGAGAATAAAAACTTTAAAAGGAATACCGTTAAACCAGACACCAGAAACTAGAAAGTCAATCGTGAAAACATTATGTCGATTACAATTATATCAAACCCTCTAATTTAGTAATCATATTCCTTGACCGCTCACACACGAATGTTCCACTTAAATGTCCTGCCTGCACATAACTGAGCTGCCCTGTGATTACTGTACCCAACGGGATATAATTACGAAGAAATTCTCAATCATGTATCGTAATACAATATTGATGAGAGTAATGACCTTGCTAATTGCGGTGTGGTGTGCACACTGAAACAAGTCTCTATCGACAACTGGGAAGCCAACCCACACTATTATAACCCTCAGTGCCCATAGAAGTCCCAGCACTGCTGCAAATGAAGTGGCATTCTGGGGAACGTAGGCAAGAAGACTCCGTCTAGATCGCTCTATCGATCTATGGACGTAAATGTACAGAGGCATTTTGTTTATTGGCACTGTCCAATAGCGCTGCACTGCCTGGTGGAGTGACTGTTTCTTCACAATCAGCAAAGTGAGTACTTTAAGCTGCCGATACAGCATCCAACTTCCAACGCAAGCTCAACTGGCACAAACACCTCGTGCCAGCGGAGAGATAAAACATTTAGAGCAGATTTTTGGCACAGGCCCGACGCCAAATGGCGAGATAAATTATATTCCTCCACTCCATTTAGCTGAGCTGTAAACTTAATCCTCGGAGGGCCAGGGAAAACCAGGCCTGCTTAATACACCTGTGCTTCCCCGAGTGAACCGTTCCCTAACTGTGTATTGATTTAACTCCAAGCTAAAGATTAGCTGTTAGCCACAGGGAAAAAAAGAGAGATGGCGACGTGCAAGCTAAAAACAGTAAATGCTAAAAACGCAAGGGCTGTCGAGGAACGGTGGCGGTAGCGGTGGCTGCTGTACCCGCCCCTTTCTTCCCCACCACCTTCAGAGGGTTGGCCTGATGGGGTGATTCTTCTTCCTCTTTCTTCATCTACCTGCCCTCTCCCCTCCTCTCCTTCCATCCTGACCACTTTGCAGACTGCAGTGCCGCAAAGAATTTGACTGCCTTCCAAACTTCACACAAATCCACCTCCTGATAGAGGGGTGTGGAGGAAAGGGAGGAAGAGGGGGAGAGAGAGAGAGAGAGAGAGAGAGAGAAAAAGAGGCAGGCACAGGACTATTTACATCCTCCCTCTTTAAACTCTGCTGATTCTACAGGAGCAATTATTATAAAAGCCCAGTGCTCCTCCTTCGCATGTCTCACTCTCTCCCACTGCTTTTCTCTCTCTCTCTTTCTCCCTCCTTCCTCCTTCTCTCTTTCCCTCCCCCCTCATCCTCCATTCCTTCCTTCTTTTTTTCTCCATGCTCCTTTCTTCATCCTCTCCTCCCCCTGCTCAGGAGGATAAAAACAGAATTGTGTGGGAGTGCAGGAGTAGGGACACAAAATGGACATTTGGACACCCCCCCCCCCATGTGTGTCTGTGTGTGTGTGTGTGTGTGTGTGTGTGTGTGTGTGTGTGTGTGTGTGTGTGTGTGTGTGTGTGTGTGTGTGTTTAGCTCCCGACTTAGAACGCCAACTGTCAGCACATTTCTTTTCTCCCTTCCTCTCTGCTGCAAAAACATTAACTGGCTTTTCAGACACATCCATAGAGAATGATGTTACACAGCCTGCATGGCTGAGAACGACAGACGTATGTGTACCCCAGCACACACACACACACACACACACACACACAAGCAAAACATACTATTCCTGATAATACAAATGCAATACAAATAAGATGGCCAGCAGCACCATCTTACCATCTCCTCGCAAACTCAATCCAAGAGTGTGCGCACACACACGCATCAAAAACCCCATCAACCGACAACATATACACACACATAAAGATACACACAAAAACACACACTACACACAAACATACCACCACCAAAGCCACAAAAACCCTACATGCAATGAACGGTTAGCAGTAAAGTGCTTTTTTTTTTTAGACCCGAGGACAACCTACAACAGCAGGCCATCCACTTAAGGCCCTCTTGACCTCCTGAGCCATTACATGCATCTTCATCTTCATGTTCATGCATATTACATGCCCGACATCAGCCTTCACATAGCGCCCCGTCCACTGCTATCTGACCCATTAGCATCGCTGCCTCTCTGACCACAGGGCAGGCTAAAGGACTCTGCAGCACCTTTGATCATTCATGACATATCCCCCTCTTCTGCTGCCACTAGGCTGATACACCAATCACTCAAATCAATATCAGTCACAGGATTCCAAAACATTTACTGTATACACTGTATTGTAAAGTACATGTTACAACAAAACTAGTGTGATTTAATCCAGTCGTTTCAGGACATCTGTCTAATTCTGCTACTGTATAGTGTTTACACATAAAGTACAAGTTACAGTTGACCCACTACCCATTGTAGTGTGTTGTTGCCTTCCACGTCAGTACCTCCTCCCACACAAAGACTGCTCCTTGTGGCCAAGGCCGGGGCTTCAGCTGCCAGGGAGTAGCGACTGATAAAAGGTCTCCTCCTGTTGCCCTCCCCTACAGAATCAAATCTCTGAATTGTCTGAATGAATAAACCTGGCTGGAAATGCAGTGCAAATGTATTCAACATGTTTGTTCATGTATCTTCAAAATATGCAGCACACAATTCATACTGGTGCATTTTTCTGACACAACCTATTTCAATTTCATACAGGTCTATGCTACACAGTCGTGGCACCTACTGCTTTATACAACAATACTGATTCACAACTCTACTATACTAAACTATATCATAGGGCAATTCCACGCAGATCTGTCACGTCCATAACGCCAACTAAATAACATGGCATTGTGTTGCCGTTATGGATGTGACAGTTTTGCGCGGAATTGCCCTATACTATACTGAAGACCAACTCTCTCACATCTGATGGCCAGTCTGAATGACACACACACACACACACGGACAGACTGTCACACACACACACACACAGAGACGGTCACACACACACACACACACACACACACACACAGAGACGGTCACACACACACACACACACACACACACACACACAGAGACTGACACACACACCCTGTTGACGCCACGAGCTTCGCTCGCTCTGTCAGCTCTGTGGTCCGTGCAACATGGCGACGGCTGATAATACACCCCAGAACAGCTAAATACACTCAGTGAAGCACGAGTATCAGAGGATATCAAGCACTGGCACACTCACCGGGGAAACCTGAGGGAGAGACAGTGCCTTCATCATTTATTCATCAGGCGTACACACACACACACACACACACACACACACACACACACACACACACACACACACACACACACACACACACACACGTTGCTGGGAGGCACAGTGAAATGAGGTTTGTGTGTGTGTGTGTGTGTGTGTGTGTGTCTGTGTACGCCTGATGAGAAAGACTAAGAGAAAGTAGTATTTTCCCAGCACAAGCTAAAGCATGACTAGCTGTGTCTCCAGCAACGACAGCCTCTTTCTCACTCACTCACTCTCTCTCACACACACAGTCCATACTTTTATGTGGCTTTGTCTGTCACATTTCCAAGGACATACTCGTCCACCTACTGTCCGTCGTGTCTTTTCACGCTCTCTCTCCATCTATCTCTGTGTATTTCAATCCATCAATCTCTCAGTCATTCTGTATTCCATGGTCCCAGAGCTACTCAGGATTCCAGTCACACCTTTCTCACACACACACACACACACACACACACACACACACGTCAGTCAATCCCTCAAGCACCATTGCTTTAATCAATCCTCGTGCTGACCCAGGGTGAGTAGTCACCCCCTCACCCCCATCATACTTCCTCATTCCCAGCATGCTCTACTCTCAATCTGTGCCCGAGACAGGGTCAGGGGGCACATCGCTCACACAGTCACACAGACAACCAACACCACGCCCCTGACACCGCACACATGCAACCACACAAGTAGACAGACAGACAGACAGACAGACAGACAGACAGACAGACAGGCAGACAGGCAGACAGACAGAGACACGCGCGCGCGCACACACACATACACACGGCGACTCACATCCACGTCTCAAATAAAACACAAAATCAGAAACTACATGAAGAATCATGCAAAGGATATAAAAGCAATAGAAATAACGACACACACGCAAAACAAGTGCAAACTTTCTCTCTATCTCACACACACACACAAGCAGGGGGTAATGGCGGAGGCTATGAATCTCAGTGTGTGTGTGCGGTGCTCTGGAGTGTGTAAAACACACGTCTGCCGCTCCGCTGCCTGCAGATATCTGTATGGAGATGAGCATGAGCTCCCTCACCTCGGACATCTCAGAGCTGGGGGTCCGAGCAAGGATGCACACATCCAAAAGCCCTTGCTTCCACTTGGAGCTCTTTGACTTGGGCTCTTTGTGTGTGTCTGCGTCTGCGTATCTGCGCGTCTGCGTCTCTGCGTCTGAGTCTGCGTCTGCGTCTCTGTGTCTGCGTCTGCGTCTCTGCGTCTGCGTCTGCATCTGCGTCTGCGTCTGCGTCTGCGTCTCTGCGTCTGCGTCTGCGTCTGCGTCTCTGCGTCTGCGTCTCTGTGTCTCTGCGTCTGCATCTCTGTGTCTGCATCTGCGTCTCTGTGTCTGCGTGTGCGTATGTGTCTCGAGGCGTTGCATCAGTATGAACTGATGAGCAGAAAACAAATGGCCAGTGTTAAGCTAACATACTGTTGGGACTGAGGGATGGGGGCATTAGCAGTGAGATGGATGCGTGTGTGTGTGTGTGTGTGTGTGTGTGTGTGTGTGTGTGTGTGTGTGTGTGTGTGTGTGCGTGCGTGTGTACCGGTACCCTCACTCTCAATCTCTCTCAAAACACACACACACGCAGCAATAGACAAACTCAGTCAACACAGCAGGCTCTGCATTAGGACAAGGCATTGTTATCAACACGGATTCAACTAAATAGCCGTTTAATAGCAGTGAACACCACCTTTAATTAAACCATTGTGTGTGTGTGTGTGTGTGGTGTATGGTGTGTGTGTGGTGTGTGTCCATCAGTCAGAGAGAGAAGTGCATTGTGCCTTTCTCTGCAGAAGGTCAGCTGTGTGTTCTGTGTCAGCAGCTTCCAACATTTAACAGAAAGACTAATTATGACGTATGACTGAGCACTCTTGAACTTACTCACTCTTTCTCCTTCTATCTCTCACACACACACACACACACACACACACACACACACACACACACACACACACACACACACACACACACACACACACACACACACACACACACACACACACACACACACACACACACACACACACACACACACACACACACACACACACACACACACACACACACACACACACACACACACCTTCCTTGGGGTTGTGAATATTACTGGGTGAGAGGCAGTAGTGTGGAAAGCTGGAGAGATTGCTACTACTAGGATCAGGAGTTTCCTAAAGGCCACGGAATTACTTCTCCCTGTGCACCATGACCCAGAACTAATGCTACACCCCACACACACACACACACACACACACACACACACACCAAGTGGGCATGTCATAGTATACAAACTAGAGAGAAGGTCAAGAGACAGAAAGAGCATAAGATATATGAAGACAGGAGGCAATGAAAGTGTGGGGAGGGAGGGAGAGAGAGAGAGAGAGAGAGAGAGAGAGAGAGAGAGAGAGAGAGAGAGAGAGAGAGAGAGAGAGAGAGAGAGAGAGAGAGAGAGAGAGAGAGAGAGAGAGAGAGAGAGAAAGGAAATGATAAATGAGGACAGGAGTGGAGGTATGGAGTGGGGGGTCTTTTCAAGCACAGCCCCTGCATCCTGGGCCAGGAGACCCCCCAGTACCATGCTCACCCTGCCTGCCTGTCATTCAGCACCGGTCATGCTCCTAACGTGTGCACGCCCCCATCCCACCTCCAATCTTTCGCCATTTTCTCCGGTTTCATCTCCAAACACAAGCAGAGCCTCACAACATAAACACAGTTACACAGTAGGAATCACTGAGGAATCACAAGGTCCTTCACACCACACTGGACCTAACCGTTTTCTCAGAGAGCTCTAAAAAAGATAACATACAGTATATCAGTCTGTATCAGTATGTGAGCTTGCATACAAATTCAGTACATATCTTTTTGTGTGTGAGTGTGCTTCAGCATTTCTGTAGTACTGCACCGCTGGTGTAGTACATCATGTTTCCTTCTAGTAAGTTCCGCTGTAAGCAGTGGCAACAGTGCTTTGCTGAGGGCTCTGATAAGCACTGGCGTGGAGATAAACTACTCTACACCTTTCAGCTCTAGTTACCACCTCTACCCTCTCACACACACACACACATACACACACGTTGCTTCAATAGTGTGTGTGTGTGTATCAGCACAGGCAAGCCCCTCACTACACCACACTCGAGAGCTCCAATGCTTCATATAAATCGGCAACATTTCAATCTGAGCTATTATCACAAGAGCATTCCCAGTGGTCTGGTCTTCTGATGCTAATTAAAGTGCCGGGAGCAGCAAGAAAATGAGCACTAGGCATGCACTCCAAGATGGTGGTTATTTTTTTTAAACAATCTGGTCAGATCTGGCTTGTGACTACCTGGGGAGGTGATACGATGCCTTTATTTTCTATCCAGCATAATCTGGAATGAGGCCAGGAACACTGACTGTTGTTGACACTTAGTGTTTACAGTGTTGTATGGATGTTGTATGGATGCATACATTTATTTATTTACTGTGTGCAGCTGATTTTTATTTGATCTATTACTGATCTATTACTGTCCCTTTACTCTTCTCTTCTCTCTGTGACATGTTTGAAATGACTTTTTGAATCTTTCATGGCACAAACCTGTGGACTTTTTTAAAAAACAATAAAGCAACTGGTTGAAGAATGCACATCCATTTGGCCATTTGGTCATTTGGCCTCCAAAAGGCACTCGCAACCTTTTCATCCAACTAAAGCGTGCAAGCCACAGCCAAGGTGCCGCTTAACTGGGCCCTGATGTATGGAGGGAGTCTGCATGGAGATGGATGGAGGAGGGAGAGGTGGAGGTGGAGGCAGAGGCGGAGGCGGCTCGGAGGGGAGGGTGGGGCGTCGGCGCTGTTGAACGCTGTTTGTGGAAGCGGAGATTTGTACTGACCTTCTCCAGAGGCGAGGGCTTGGTGCTTTTGTCTGTGTCCTTTTCCCTCTTCCTCTCGTCCTTCTTCTTCTCCCTTTCCTTCTGTCGGGAGGGGAGGGGGTGAGAGTGAGGGATGGGGGGGGTGGAGGGAAGGGAGGCAGGCAGAGAGGGAGAGGAGTGGGAAGTCAGTCAGAGTTTGTCTGTGTCGATGCAGTGTGCAGGCATGTAGGAGCCAGCATGCAGGTAGAGATGAATACCAATACGTACACACACACACACGATCAGTCTCCTCATTGGAAATGTTCCATAAACTTCACAAACCACAAGTTTCTTTTCTTTTTTCATACAGGTTAAAGAAACTTTCTCTCACACACACACACACACACACACACACACACACACACACACACACACACACACACACACACACACACACACACACACACACACACACACACACACACACACACACACACACACACACACACACACACACACACACACACACACACACACACACACACACACACACACACACACACACACACACACACACACACACACACACACACACACACACACAGACTTGAAGGAAGCCTCTGGTGAGAAGCCAGCATAATTATGAATAATGAAAAACTCATAAAGGGTTCAAAGATTGTTATCGAGCTGCTGGCACACCCCCCCTCCTCCTCCTCTTCTTTCCCTGTTCCCCCTCCTCCACCACCTCTCTTGCACTTACACTAAATCAATTTCTCACTATAGAGAAAAAAACAGAGAGAGAGAGAGAGAGAAGGAAAGTAAAGCAAAAAAGGGGAAAGGCAACAGTGAATGGACAGCAGGTATGATCTTAGAGCAAACAACCAGCACAAGGTTTTCTTAGATGTGTAAGGGGTGCGAGTGTCAGAAGAAATACATGTGAGGAGAGGAGAGGAGAGGAGAGGAGAGGGGGATGAAAGAGCGTAGTGAGATGAAAAGAGAGAAAGGGATGGAGAGGGAGCGAGAGACGGAGAGAGCAAGGCACCTTGAAGGATGGCTAAGTGCTGTACGCTGTCTCTCAGAGCCTTTACAAGTGTATCGATTACTCCATTTACCTTTCTGCACGCTCACGGGGTAGGCCGATCGATTAGGGTGCACACCTTCAACCTGCGGCCCCTCCCAACGTACATACATACACCCACGCAGGACCGCAGTCACCACATACACACACGATAAAAGTGTATGCATACACACATACCCGTCCATGTGTACACAGTACACGTGTGAAAGCTTTTTACACTGATACACAACATTCAATTGTAAACAGAGGAACACACCAGAGCACAACTGCTCATGTACACAGACGCATATACAGACACAGAGCAAGACAACCCTGCCCATCTTCTCTCTCTCTCTCTCTCTCTCTCTCTCTCTCTCTCTCTGATGTTCACACCTACAGCGTGCTGGTAGGGACAGATGACATGTGTAATTCATCTCCCCCCTACCTCAAGGATCAGCTACCATCACCACAACATGTGACCTCACACCTCAAACATTCCCTCCCTCCTTCCCTCCCTCCCTCTCTCCATCTTGCTTGACCCTTCCTTACCTCTTGCCCTTTCCATCTTGTTTGCACCTTCTCTCCCTCTCCCTCCCTCTCTCGTTTCCCCCTTTCCTCCTTCCCTTCCTCCCTTTCATATTTGCCTCTGTCCTCCATCACCACCACCTCCCCTATCCAATCTCTCACTCCCTGCCCCCCTTCTCCTCTTCTCCAACTCCATCCTCGCTCATTTGCTTCCTCATTCCATCTCTCATCTGTCTCCTTCCCCCACTACCACCTATACCCCACCACAACCCCAAGTCTCCCCACCCCCACTACCATATATATACCCCCCACCCCACCCCCCCTACTACCATTTATACCCTAGCCCACCCCAACTCACCCCCCCCACTACCATCTATACCCCACCACAACCCCAAGTCTGCCCACCCCCACTACAATATACACCCCCCACTACCATCTATATCACCCCCCACCCCACCCCACCCCCCCCACTACCATCTATACCCCACCACAACCCCAAGTCTGCCCACCCCCACTACCATATATATACCCCCCACCCCCCCACTACCATCTATACCACCCCCCACTACCATCTATACCCCAGCCCACCCCAACTCACCCCCCCCCCCCCCCACTACCATCTATACCCCAGCCCACCCCAACTCACCCCACCCCCCCCCCCACTACCATTTATACTCCAGCCCACCCCAACTCACCCCACCCTGCACTTCTTGTCCTCTCTCCTGGCTCTTTAGAGCGATGATGTCATGCCGGCACTGTACCCTTCAGACTGATGACAGTGTGTGTCCTCGGGGCTCTGTCCTTTACAGGCAGACCCTCTCTGCATCCAGTCTTAAATCCCCCCACCCCTCTTCTTCTCCCTCTCCCTCTCATCCCTCGCTCTTGACTGCTCCTCTCCGCCGTGGCCTTGGCTTCCAGGGACAGGTCTGACCAGGGGAAATGGTGTCTGCATGTCTGACCTCGTGAGGAGAGGAGACAGAGAGGGGGGAGGCTCCAGAGGTCTTAATTGGGCCTGCTGGGCAAGGGTGTGTGTGTGTGTGCGTGTGTTTTGTTCGTAGCTGGTCTGAACAATGATCAGTAGGATTGGACTGTGGCTACTCACAGTGTGTGTGTGTGTGTGTGTGTGTGTGTGTGTGTGTGTGTGTGTGTGTGTGTGTGTGTGTGAGACCATGGCTGCCAGGCATGCTTGAGTGAGAGGGATGCCTAAGCTTGTTAAGAATGACTGGCTTAAAAACTAGACAGCACCACACAAGCATTTCAAAGTCAAAGGCTTTCTTCAGTAGGGTCCAAGATACTGCTCTCTCTGCATCACATAGACATGCAACACACTCAACACAACCACATGTCACCGGAGAACTACACAACACAAACATAGCGTGCACACACAGACACACACACACACACACACACACACAGAGTAAACACAACCCACAAACACAAACCCAACATAGCATCAACACACCACAAAAAACCAACAGAAACACAAGCATAAACACAAAACTCAAAGAATAAACAAACAAAAAAAACACAAAAACAAAACACAAAGAAAAACCACAGACAGGATTTTGACATTGACATGTAGCCTACTACTGCATTTCATTGGCTACCTGTACTCTGCTAAATGACAATAAAGTTGAATCTAATTTAATCTAATCTAATCCACTACACAAGGATTAAATGACAGGACCACAACACCACACAGACACAGACATAGCATGCCTTAAAAAAGCACAGCACAGCACAGCACAGCACAGCACAGCACAGCACAGCACAGCACAGCACAGCGCAGCACAGCACAGCACAGCACGTTGAAGCAGCATAGTGTAGCATAGCATAGCATAGCATACCTCCAACTTGTTTTTCTCAGATGCCTGTGAGGAGGGAGAGGAGGAGGAGGAAGACTGAGCCACATCAGGGGCCTTCTGCAGAGCCAACCGGAGGAGCACCAGAGGAGGAGGAAGACGAGGAGGAAGAGGAGGAAGAGGAGGAGGAGTGGGGAGGGAGGTGAAGAGGGGAGGCCGGAGCGAGGAGGAGGAAGGGAGAGGGGGATGTGAACGAGAGATAGGAGGGAGAGGGTGAGATCCGGGGGAAGAGAGAGAGGGTGAGAGACAGGAAGAGATAAAGTGAAATCCGAATCAATAGGCAGCAAAGACACCAACCGAGTGCCTCCTAATTGTTCTGCCGCGGGGAAGCACTGCAAGCCAAAAGCACTGATACAAACACACACCTCATACATTGCTGTAGTACTGTTAGAAGACTTCACGCAAAATCCTGCAGTGATTATGTTTCCTTCACACACACACACACACACACACACACACACACACACACACACACACACACACACACACACACACACACACAAAACAGGCATGAGCCTGGAATAGGAGCCAAATGGAGTCCATAATGGCTGTGGAAGGAAAGAGACTTGTGTCTCATGAAGAAAAACACTCTTCTTGTATCAGAGATGACAAATGACACCATCCCATAAATCAACTTCTGTCTCTGTGTATGGGTATGGAAGAGGAGGACAAGGGGGGGGGGTGTAATAAGAGAAAAGGGGTAATGAGAGAGTGGGAGTAGGGAAAGCTGTTTCTGTTTGTGTGTGTGTGCGTATGTATGTGTGTGTATGTGTGTATGTGTTCTCAGTCATTTGTGTGTGGGGGGGGGGGGGGGGGTGATCTGCTCTGCCCACCTACTTTGGGGCCGATAACAGGAAGCTAATCAAGTCACATCCCTTATTTCTTATGCACCCTCTCTCCTTCTCTCTCTCCTTCTCTCCCTCCTTCACTTCCGCTCATCTTCTTTTCATTCCCTCTTTCATTCTCATCTGTCCCCATGGCAATCACTCACATACGTCATTCCATCTATTTCTCTCCCCCATTTCTCATCCCTCCCACACACACACACAGATCCCACAGGAAACCAAGAAATGACAGAAGAAAGAATGGTAGATACAGCTGACGATTAAGGATAAATGGGGAGAGACAGAATAGAGAGACAGGGAGAGAAAGAGAGAGAGAGAGAGAGACAGACAGATGAGGAGATGAAGTGAGAGAGAGAGAGAGAGAGAGAGAGAGAGAGAGAGAGAGAGAGAGAGAGAGAGAGAGAGAGAGAGAGAGAGAGAGAGAGAGAGAGAGAGAGGAGAAAGACATTCTGTCATTCTGTACAGGCAAAAAAGAACTGAAAATTTCCAGTCAAACAGAAAAAAGCAGCCAGGAGTCAAACAAGGTTAAACAAAAAAGCCTGACAGAAGAACAGAGCACACACACACACGCGCACACACACACACACACACACACACACACACACACACACACACTCTGCTCCTGTCTTTTGTTTCGCTGGTGGAGGAGATGAAGACCTGTCAACAGAGGAGGGGGCTGAGACAGAGAGATGGACAGAGAAAGAGAGAGAGAGAGAGAGAGGGAGACAGTAGTATTGTAGGGGTCTTGCACAACAACTCCAGCTGTTGTATATGTAGACAATAGAGCCAAAAAAAGCATTCAGTAGATAGATAGAACACAATAGACATACCCACAACAATGCCGCAGCTAATACAGCTGCACACACATCTTCACACAGACACACTGTACAGCAGCACAGACAGCAGTGGAGTCATCTCCCTTGAGTGAGCATTGAGAAAGATGGTGTGAGCTGCTGGACACACACACACACACACACACACACACACACACACACACACACACACACACACACACACACACACACACACACACACACACACACACACACACACACACACACACACACACACACACACACACACACACACACACACACACACACACACACACACACACACACACACACACACACACACACACATACACGTTTTCCATGCCTCTGTAGAGCCAGCAGAGGAGGTCCCTGGGTGATGAGGGGTCTTTAGGCTTATTAGCAGCCTGTCCTCCCTGCTCTGATGCAGGTGACATGAGCCAGGTGGGGGCGAGGGGATGGTGGGGTTAGTCGAGGGATGCAGAAGTGGAAATGACAGTTGAGGCGTGAGGGGGGTGCACAATGTTTTCTAATGATGCGCTGATCAAAACGACAGCGGGGGAAATGGAAGCAGGCGGCTAAATGGCCAGGGACATCTGTGCTGTGCCGTGTGCTTGGTCATCTGGGTTTGGTTTGTGATTAGCTGCAATTAGGAACATCAGAGAAGAGGGAGAAAAAGGGTATTTATTTATTTGCATGTTGGTGTGTGTGTGGGTGTGTGGGTGGGTGTAGGTGTGTGTGTGTGTGTGTGTGTGTGTGTGTGTGTTTGTGTGTGTGTGTGTGTGTTTCTGAGGAGGATAACAAGAAGAGAAAGAGGGCAAAAACAGGAAGAAGAGATGAAAGATGAAGATAATCTGAGAAAGACCACACACACAAAGGCAAGGCACTATAGGAGCATGATGTAAGGCAGCCATGGTTATGAGTACAGCTGCTCACACTGTCTGTTCTTGTGCAGTGTGTGTGTCTGTGTGTGTCTGTGTGTGTGTGTGTTGAGCTAGCAGCTGCTGAGGCAAAAAGAAGCAGAGGTGGGTTCCAGAGTGCTATTTACGTACATCCCCCCCACCCCTGCCCGTCCACTACACACACACACACACACACACACACACAGCCCTGCTGTGCTCAACCTTGCCTTGCGTGTCTGGTGTCTGCCTGCTCCATAATTACATCACCCGATCGACCGAGTGCAAGAACCACATCAGCTCTCAGCACTAGGGAGGGGGATGAGGGGGGGTGGAGGACTAATGTCACTCGGGCACACTGTCCTTACACAACACAACACCATCCCCCTAAAACCAGACCATGGTGAGAGAGAGAGAGGGAGGGAGGGAGGGAGGGAGGGAGGGAGAGAGAGAGGAAGAGGGCTGCTTTTGGATCTTTGTGCATGGCATGAAATAGAAAGAGGCATCGGTCACATTGACAACAACTGGGAAGTTCCAGTGGCTTGCCCTGGGTCAGGGAGAGCTGGGCTGAGCTGGGATGCCTGCTTCTTTAAGGCATCTGGCATGCATGGAGATACTACATCAAGGAGACATGAAGCAGCAGGCGAAACACACACACACACACACACACACACACACACACACACACACACACACACACAGACAAACACACACACACACACAGACAAACACACACACAGACACAGACACAGCAGATGTGTGATGTGGTGGAGTGATGCTAAACAGAAAGGTCCTCAGCTAACAGTGAGAGCTCCATCTCACTCTATCTCCCAAGACTGGTACAAAAAGTGTGTGTGTGTGTGTCTGTGTGTGAGCGAGTGTGTGAGTGAGTGAGTGAGTGAGTGAGTGGGTCTTTTTGTCTCTCTTACTCAGAGAGAGAGAGAGCTATGGTGGCCCCTGAAATAGTTTGCCAATTTAGTTCTACAGTTGCTGTAAGGATGGTTTTAGGGTAAAAAAAGAAACTAGGCTTTACTTCAACGCCCCCTCCTCCACATTCAGAGACAGATGCTTTTGAGTGCACCATCAGCTGTTTCAGTCGGGCTCTCCAGAGAGAAGACAATGGAGAGAGAGAGAGAGAGACAGAGAGAGAGACAGATTGTGATAGTGAGCAAAACAGACTCGCTGAATTTCAACCGCTGCGTAAAAAAAGACAGAAAAAGCTTTATTTCTCTCTCTCTCGCTCTCTCTCTCTCTCTCTGCAGCTGGACTTAAAGTGATAATGAGTTGCCTTTAATAATGCAGGGGCTTACGGTAGGCAGCTCTGGGAGAGGAGAGAGAGGGGGAGGCAGGGAATCAGCCAGCCAACCCATCATCTCCACTGACTCAGAGGACACAGAGAGACAGAGGGCACCTCCTCCTCCTCTCTCTCCTCCTCTCTATCCACCTCTCCTTTTCCCCCTCTCTCTCTCTCTCTCTCTCTCTCACTATCTTACTCCCTCACCTCACTTTCACTCTTGCATTCGCCTTTTTCTTTTTCTGTGCCCTTCCTCTCTTCCTCCGAGCGTGTGATCCTCCACACAGCAGGCGGTCTCACTGGCAGGGCCTCAGCTGGAATGTTCCAGACTATATGGTCATTTCAACTCTTCACTTTTTCTGTCTAAATGACTGAATCATGTCTAGGCGTGTGTACACGTGTGGCAAAAGGAGTTGTGTGTGGTTATGAAAGCGCTTGTGGAGTTGGTGCAGCGTTTCTCAAACTGTGGAGACATGCCAGGTGGGGCGCGAACTGACGTGAAAACAGGAGTTTTTTATTTATTTTTTTATCTGTAGCCTGGGCCCAGGTAGCACCCGATGCGCTATGGATGCACTGTGTTATTCACAGGGAAGCGCTCGTGTCAAGGCAGCTTAGTCCCGACCTACATGATTTTGAACGTTGTTGTGAGAGTGGTGAATTTCATCAAAACCCAGCCCTTAAAAGCGCGTCTATTCTCCGCACTTTGCGAAGAGATGGTAGCTGACCAAAAGGCTGTACTGTTTCACAGCGAGGCAAGGTGGCTTTCCCGAGGTAAAGTGCTGTCGCGCGTGTTTGAGCTCCGAGTCGCCTCTTCTTGGAGGAAGAGCGCATGTTTGAATCTGCAAGCACGTTCACTAATGAACATTTCTTAACGAAGCTGGCCTATCTTAGCGATATATTTGATATATCTTAGCGATACATTTGAGTTAAATGTCCAGTTACAAGGCAAAGACAAGCACCTACCTCACCTAGCAAATAAGATTAGCCTACTGCATTCACCAAAAAAACTTGAGTATGGGACAGGCGCCTTTACTCGTTCGATCGCGACAGTATTATGCCTTTGAGATTTCTGAGCGAAATCGCTGAAACGTCTGATTGGGAGGCACTCTTGTGATCCCATGTATTAAACAGTAGGCCTACATCACATCCCTGCAAAGTTTATTTCAAAAATATTTCCCAACCTGCAGTGCTCAGTATGACTGGATTATGGATCCATTTAATGCAGCATGTTGGTATTTCATTGAATATATTGTACAATGCTGTAAAATGGCCTATGCTTCCTAATATGTTGCTGGAAAACAGAAATATGTGTGTTATGTATTTATTTATTATATAGAACTTGTCATTATTTCAATAAATTTGACAATTTTAAGCTTGACCTACTACTTTCTTAGAGCGATGAGGGACAGGGCATGGGTCTCGAGAATGCCCCCTTGATCAAAGTGGGGAATGAAAGAAAAAGTTTGAGAACCACTGATCTATTTTGTTAACTACCACAGTCACGAGTTGGGTCGCGATAGTCTTTCATTTTTAAAAAGTGGGACCCCAGAAAATAAGTTTGAGAAACACTGAGTTGGTGTGTGTCTGAGTACTGAGTGTGTGTGTGTGTTCTACAGTAAGTATTGTGGCATTTCAGACACACGCCTCGAGTTTGCGATAAGCTGGCTAGTAGACAGGCTTGGCTAGAAGACCTACGGCTTCGCCAGCCAACCAATCGAACGGCCTCTAAACAGACAGCCTTCCCAATAGCAGACCATCATTAACACTGAAATCATTTTGATTGGATGCCAAAATGAGGCAAAGTAATGGGTCGGCGTTGAGATCACAATTGGAGGCGGGTGCAAAATGCACAGCTGGACTGGCTGGGATTCAGCACAGAGGGAGCACATCAGCAGAAAATGAATTTAATTTATTTTTAGAAATGTTCCACATTCAATATTACACGTCCACCACGCACACGCACACACACACGCACACACACACACACTCAGAGGGGCTTGTCCAGGGAGCAGCTGGAGCCCTCCATGTGTGTGATGTGTTTTCTGTGGGGTCAGTGGACTGTGATGTGTGGAGAGGTTAGCGTTGTGCTAACTGCTAACGCACATCAGAGACAGAGGTTGTGTTGGCCACATGACTGACTGACTGATCAAACTAATGCCAGCCCCCAATGAACATGCACAGCTAAACACCAGAGAGAATACACAAAGGAAACAGGCAATGCAATCCCTCTTTCTCCATTCTCTTTTTCCCCACACACCCATCCACACGCACGCACACACACACACTCGCACACCCATCCACACGCACGCACACACACACACACACTCGCGCACACACACACACAGATTAACAAAGGAAATGTATTACCACCATTGATTAATTGCATAAGCTCAAAGTCAACCTCTCCCTCACTCGCACGTGCACACACACACACACACACACACACACGAAGGCCATTTGATTACTCAACACTTGGCAAACCCCTGTGGGAGTTAGGCATACGTGTGTGTGTGTGTGTGTGTGTGTGTGTGTGTGTGTGTGTGTGTGTGTGTGTGTGTGAGCTCTACTCACAATGGATCCGTTGATGGCGTTCTTGTCGTAGTATTTCTTCTTCTCGTACTTGTCCCTGATGAAGAACTCCACGGCTCTGAGGGGTCATTCAGGAAAATGGAACGTTTGAAGGACAGAGACTACAAATCCCACAATGTATCTTCCATAACTGTAAAATAAATGACTCCCATCCCTCAGTACCCTAGCTAATAGCCTGTATATCAACACTCCACTGGGCACTGCCCACTCTTTTTGAACTTGTAGTTAAAAGCAAATGTGAATCTGTTTATGGTTCCATAAACTATTTTTATTAAATGAATTTTTTTATGAAAATAAAACATAATCAAAACTCTGGTTGTGGTAGAAAAACAAATAATCTGGCTGGCTGTTTTTTGTTGTTGTTGTTGTGATTTTTGTTTTAAACACTAAACTATACCAATATAAAATGGAGCTTGAAAATGTAAGCATATGAAAACCAAAATCAAATATGCTTTTAAATAAGTGGATGGGGAAAAAATACTGATATTTACTTTGCTGGAGAAGGCTGAGATATATCTGACAGTGAGAATAACAGTTTGGACTAAAACCTGCATTTCAAAACCAGTGTTCGGTGAGTTTAATATGGCTTGAAAATGAAACACACACACACACACGGAGCATGATATATTGAGTGAGAGAAAATCACATTGACAGTCTGCAGAAGCCTGAGCAACAGTACTCGGCGGGTGGCTGGACACAAACACACTCAATCACACCACACAAACAGAGGTTACAGACACACATTTCCCTTCTCGTGCACACACACACACGCAAATAAAAAAACACATTTCAACACAGGCACACACTGACACACACATACGATTACATGCCCACACACACACACAAACGAGAACATACACAGCCCCCCGGCCCCACCCCACATACACACACATTAAAACCAAGTCACACACCAGACACACACACAAAAAAAGGGGAAAAAAACAGCAGAGCAACCACTCCAGACCAACACACACACACACACACACACACAGACCAGAGCAACCACTGCAGACCAACCCCAACACACACACAGACAGACACACAAACAGACAGACAGACAGACAGAGAGGTCACAGAGGTTAGAGAGCAGGCAGGCCTGTCCATGGAGGTGATGAAAGGCGGGCTGGGCAGAGGTAGCTCCTCGCTCCTTCCTCCTGTGGGGACGTGCTGCTGTTGCCGCGGTGAGGTTAACTCTTAATTGGCATTTCATCCCCGACAAGACAGCAACCACCACAGGCATAGCCCAGCCTGGCAGAGCACGCCATTACGGACCATAAGCTACTGCCAGTCTCTCCCTCTCTCTCTCTCTATCCATCCATCCATCCTTCCCTCTCTCCCTCCCTCCCTCCCTCCCTCTGCACTCCAAGTCTCCTCAGGCATACCTGTCATTATTTACTACTCTCACTCCAGTCTCCATTTCAATTCTCTCTCTCTCTCTCTCTCTCTCTCTCTCTCTCTCTCTCTCTCTCTCTCTCTCTCTCTCTCTCTCTCTCTCTCTCTCTCTCTCTCTCTCTCTCTCTCTCTCTCTCTCTCTCTCTCTCTCTCTCTCTCTCTCTCTCTCTCTCTCTCTCTCTCTCTCTCTCTCTCTCTCTCTCTCTCTCTCTCTCTCTCTCTCTCTCTCTCTCTCTCTCTCTCTCTCTCTCTCTCTCTCTCTCTCTCTCTCTCTCTCTCTCTGCCTTCTTTTGTTTCTCTCTTTCAGACTTTCATTTCCTCTCTATCTGAATGTCCTCCTCGCTCTCGGAGTGCGCCTGAGGTCAAAGTCATCTAAGATGACCAAGGGCTCCACACACACCACTCTAAGAGAGACCGAGAGATTGAGGTGGACAGAGGAAGAAAGGAGCGAGGGAGAGGAGGGAGAGATGAAAGTAAAGCAGGGGCCATAGCTCAGCTCCCAATCTGATCCTAGACACGCCACCTGTGCCACCAACTCTCTCTCTCTCACACGCACACACACACACACAGGTAAGCATGTTGGAACTCAAACACACACACACACACACACACACACACACACACACACACACACACCATCCCCTTAGCTTGCAGGCACAGTGCTGAAGGGCTAGCACCCTGGGCATTGTTGTGGCTTCATGAAACTTTGATCACAATTGTTCATCTGATGAAAAATGAAAGGGAGAGAAGAGAGAGGGAGGGAAGAGAGAGGGAGGGAGGAAATCAGGGCAGAGGTGAAGATTAAACATCCTACTTCTCCTCCAGAAACAATGTTCAATATGAGAGAGAGAGAAAGAGAGAGAGAAAGGGGGGGGAGAATAAAAAGTCAAAAGAGAGCGAGTGTAAAAAGTGAAGAAGTGATAATGAAGAGAGAGCAGAGGACTATAGAACAGGTGCACATAAATAGCTCAAAAATATCACATCCACCCACCCACCCACACCCACCCACCCACACCCACACACACACACACACCATCCACACACGCCATTTCCCGCAGCACAATTGTCAGGGACTGATTGGTGTTTGTGCTGGAGGGCAGGAGGGGGAGAAATGAAACTGCCGTGCCCAGGCTGGGCTCTCGCCGCGGGGTGCTCTGACTCAGAGCGGCTGGCTGGGGCTGCATCTGGGGCTGGGGCTGGGGATGGGGATGGGGATGGGGCTGGGGCTGGGGCTGGGGCTGGGGCTGGGGCTGGGGCTGGGGCTGGGGCTGGGGCTGCATCTGGGGCTGGGGCTGGGGCTGGGGAGACACGCCCAGCTGGAGCTCACCGAGATGGAGCTGAACGCCCCTCATACGACTGCAGACTACACAACCAGACAGACACATCCATCCCACTGCAGAGAGCCCAACACAGATTGACCTATTCCAATCGAGACGATAGGACAGAGACAGCGAGATTAGTGTCATTGGAGACTACACCTGACAGGCAGAAAGTCATATGCAGTATGCGAGATAAACAAATGACGTCTGCTCTAAATTAGACAGGCGACAGATTCATCCGTAGCAAACTAAGATAGATCCAGGCAGACAGGCCGACAGAGCAGACAGACAGATCTCTCCTGCTAATTGGATGGCTTGAGACATTCCCCACTATACTCCCATGTCTGACGAGAACAGAAGCGGAGTCAGGGACAGACAGACAGACATTTGCCCTGTGGTCTCAGCTCTTCTGCGGTCTGTAGTGTAGCAGAAACAGGCCATTTCACCCCTACAGACTTTAAATAAGAGACATACAGCATCTGCTCTGCTGCAGACAGAGAGAGACAGACAGCTACACGTCTCCTGTAGACAGACAGATAACTACACCTCTGCTGCAGATAGACAGACAGGTAGACAGCTACACCTCTGCTGCTGATGCCACAGGAGAGACAGACAGCTATACCTCTGCTGCTGATGCCACAGGAGACAGACAGCTACACCTCTGCTGCTGATGCCACAGGAGACAGACAGCTACACCTCTGCTGCAGAGCACAGGAGAGACAGACAGCTACACCTCTGCTGCTGATGCCACAGGAGAGACAGACAGCTACACCTCTGCTGCAGAGCACAGGAGAGACAGACAGCTACACCTCTGCTGCAGAGCACAGGAGAGACAGACAGCTACACCTCTGCTGCAGAGCACAGGGAGACAGACCAGTCCCCCAGGAAATGTTGCACATTTTTTCTATAAAAGAAAAATTCACCCAAAAATAAACTGGATATAAATCTGGAGCACAACAGAGGAGAGACGAGGAGCAGAAGGGGGAGCAGGAGGTGGAGCTGGGGGGAGGAGAGAGGACACGCAGGAGCAAGGAGACACAGGGAGCAGGAGGTGGAGCTGGGGGAGGAGGGAGACACAGGAGAAGGAGAGGTGAGAAGGTGGAGAGACTGAAGTAAACAAGATAACAGAGGAGAAAGTGTGTGTGTGTGTGTGTGTGTGTGTCTGTGTGTGTGTGTGCGTGTGTGTGTGCGTGTGTGTGTGTGTGAGTGAGAGAGAGAGAGAAAGTAGCAAATTCAGAGATATGGAGAGAAGTCTGACAAGCTCACAGAGAGAATAAGGGAATGAGTGAGAGAGAGAGAAAAAGGAGAGAGAGAGAGAGAGAGAGAGAGAGAGAGAGAGAGAGAGAGAGAGAGAGAGAGAAAGAGAGACAGACAGACACTAATAAATCCCAAGTATGAGTGTGTGACAGATAGTCTGGCACGGTGGAGGAGAAAGAGAGCAGAAACGGAAAGAAAGAAAGAAAAAAGCAAGAAGAAAAACACAGCAGCTCCAGTTCCCTTCATTAACATAAGAGATAATGGAATCTCCACTGCCAGGCAAATACCTGCCTTTGTTTTCCCTGCTGGAAGCACACCCATGTTAATGTGGTAAACTCTCCTATTACACAGGCCATTAGTGGGAGCGGAAGAGGATCGAGCATCCAGCCCCGCAAGCGTGACCGCACTCCACAATGCGAGCCTAGCAACCGCGTACACATACAAGAAAATTCTGTCAAGGCGAAGGGAAGACGGGTTAAAAAAAAAGGAAAAAGAAAGGAAGGAAGGGAAAAAAACACTACAACGCTGATAAAATCCAATTCCATTGGAAGGTGCGGGGAGGCAATGCAAACGGAAAACGTACGCGCCTTACGCGACCGACACATCTCGGCAATCCGGATTTAATCCATTTTGACGGTTTCGGAATATTGTAGCAGAGCGGTCAGCATACAAATTACCTGATTTCCATAAGGCCGCCGCGCGCCGAGCCGGCCTGAGATAAGAGCCGCGAGCCGAGGAAATTCAATTAGGCCGGGAGAAGGTTCCAACGAGGAGAATATGGAATTAGCTGGACCAGCTCATACTCCTCATTAGGGCAACAGAGTAGGACAAGGCTGGGGTGGGGTGGGGTGGGGTGCAGAGGAGAGGAGCGGAGACTGGCTGGGTGGGGTGGGTGGGTGTGGAGGTATTATTGGAGTGTTGATAGGGAAAGTGAATGAGAAGTTGGGGATATCCTGAGGCTGAAGAGAGAAAAGGTGAGGGGAAAACGTAATATATAGTCATGGGGGTTTCCACATGAATATGTAGACGCTGCATTGGTTTCTATATCTATGAGTGTATATACTCTTTTGATCCCGTGAGGGAAATTTGGTCTCTGCATTTATCCCAATCCGTGAATTAGTGAAACACTGGGCACACAGTGAGGTGAAGCACGCACTAATCCCGGCGCAGTGAGCTGCCTGCAACAACAGCGGCGCTCGGGGAGCAGTGAGGGGTTAGGTGCCTTGCTCAAGGGCACTTCAGCCGTGCCTACTGGTCAGCGTTCAAACCAGCAACACTCCGGTTACAAGTACGAAGCTCTAATCAGTAGGCCACAGCTGCCCCCGAATGCATGTGCGACCAATCCCTGCTATTTGGTTGGTTAAGTCAGTACGATGACTGGTGTAGTTGATCCGTGTAAATCACAATGTGACCTAGCCTTCATGGGCTTCGGAAAAACCTTTTTCCCAGTGAAAACATCATCATTCCGCGTCATTCATGTCACGTAATGTGTGAGTCAGAGGTCGGAAACTGGGGCTAGATTTTGCTAACAGAGTTGCCCAGTTAGGGGCTCATCCTCACTTTTTATTTCGTCACGTTGTAGTTCGTTTGTAGTCCATGTGGCCTTTGATGTCCAACAGTTTTAATGTGAAATTGGGAATTTGCCGTTTTTGTGACTTGTGAGCTGCTAATCTTTCTTTCACAAGCGTCTTACACTATATTTTAAGCAAATACAGTTGTTTATTTAGGATTAGTGAGTGTATGTTTTAACCTTTGTTGTGTCATCCGTGTTTGTCACACATTCCGACGGCAAAGCACATGAACACTTGCTGTGGGAAAAACAAAGTAGCCACGGGGGCGGTCCTTGTCATTCCGAAGTGCCATGAATGCACCATGAGACCGAACTGGAGGAATGCTGAGGAACACTGGTGGAACTGCAGCGCAGGAGACTGTGATGACGTTCCCCTTACCTCCCCCATCAGGTGACGTCAACCGTAAGTTTAGCATGGCGTCTTCTTGCCTCAAACAATCTGAGCTAGCACATCATGCCTGTGTGCAGAGGCCATTTTAAAACGATCAGACACTGCAGACCAACATGTCAATTGTCATAAGTTAAGCAGGAAACAAACAAACAACAGAGTAGCTTTACTGTTTGTTCCATGATTGTCATTACTGCACCATATCTCACATGAGACTTCTAAGACAAAGACAATTGCAGTGTTTTTCTGCCTTTCTAAAAAGCCATTAGGCAGAGGACCGGAGTTTGTCACTGAAGTATCAAACGTTGCCAGCAGTAATGGCAGGCCATTAAATGGATAAATGCCATTTACTTTGTCCTCCGCGGCTACTGCAGCTGTGAGCAAACAACAAACATGAGCACTTGGAGCGCGTAAAAAAATAAATTCAGACCAAATTTCACATTAATCAAGAATTTTCACATTTCACTGCAGCACTTTCAGTGCGATGGCGAGTCAGATCAACACAGTTCTGAGCTCTCCTGCCTAATACCAGCAAACACAGCCTCTGGTAATGGCTGCATAACTCACTTCTTATCACCCAAAACTCCATTTTAGTGTGGCTTCATAAATGTTTTAACATAATTCACTATTCCATTTTTCAAACTAAAAACAGAATCGCCATGTTCCTACATTTTGGCGGTCATGTTCCTCTCACTGGAGTTCAGTTGATGCTGCTTTTCCACTGTGCAACTTGTGCATTACAGAAGCTGAAACAGCTGACCAGCAAATGACCCCTTTTAACCAGCATGAGCTTGGATACAGCGGGTCACAGAGTTGGCCTGTGGACTGTGATTCAAACTAAACACGCTCATGTACATACACACTGTCGCTCTACGTCTTTCCATGATGGATCCAGAGGAAATAGCCCAAAGGGTTGAAAAGGATGACAAACTGAGTGCTTTGTGAAAGTGGTATTCCATTTTCACTTCAAAAGCAACCATTCAATATTTGCAATTCTATAGAATCCATTAAGACCCATCGAGAAATCAAGGTTCTTCCAGTAATCTGTGATTTATTTGTGCTCTTGATACCTTGAAACACGGTTCCATGTTCCTGGCATTCTGAACTTCTATTTCATAGACTGAAAAAGTCATTACTTTTCAAGTGCTGACTTAGCTATATCTTTATGGCATTAAAGAACATAAAGACATTATTTTATTTGAATAAAACACAGTGCAGCACAGAACACAAACTGCCTTGGAGTGCTTCTACCGAGTGGGCGATCCCTGAAAAACCTCTCGGCTGTGTCTTTGATTGATTTCTTAATGCAGCAATGAAACTGTTGCTGTTGCGTTTTAAAATGATATATCAATGCAAATCAATGCATCAGTACTGCCTTACAAGTCCCATGGCTGGCATGCAACCGAATCAAAAGGAGACAGTGTGTGTGTGTGTGTGTGTGTGTGTGTGTGTTTGTGTGTGTTGACGCCGTGAGAATAAGTTAATAAGTGAGAGGGGCTGAGGGGTTAAGAAAAACAAATGGCAGAGATGTACTATTGAGGCCCTACAACAAACACTCAGGTGTATAACACAGAGTTGAATTTGGAATGGTGCAGTGCAGATCATCACAAGCCTCTTCCAACGGCCCAGCGCATCAGACGCAGACACGACGAGCCTGGGAACGCCGCTGTGATGTTTGTGCCGCTCTGAAGCGAAGCACGAGTGGACGTGGGCGGCATTGCTCACGATCAGACCTACTAAATGCTCCTCAATAACACAGCAGGCCAGGCTGACATTACCTGTATCATGGGGGAGGGGCCTTAAGGAGAGAGAGAGAGAGAGAGAGAGAGAGAGAGAGAGAGAGAGAGAGAGAGAGAGAGAGAGAGAGAGAGAGAGAGAGAGAACAGCCCTGTCATAACAACCATTGATCATCATCAGTCCAGTCCTCTCCAGCAGCCACCAGTTGAGGTGAAAAGCACAGACACAGACACAGACACATACACACACATACACACAAAACACACACACACACAAACACACAACACACCTCAGACAGACTGCATAAGCATAAGAGCAAACACAGCCAAGGCAGCCTCCATCAGGCAGACCCGTGACAGCAGCAACAACAACACTATCAGCACACAGCCACTGTCAACACTCTCTAATCCCCCTCGGTAAACAGATGGGGAAACAAGCACAACAACAAACAACAACAACGGGACAGATGATACCTGTGTGAATACATAGGAATGCTCTATCTGATGGACACAGGCATGCAAAGCACATGTCTAAAACAGACACTCACTAAAGGAGGCGTATACTACTGTATCACCATCATCATATATACACTCGCTCACTTCCTGTCGCTAGCTCTCTAGCTATTGGTGATACACCATAATAATGCAAATGTAAGCTCCACAAATACAATCTTATGGCACAATGTCTGTCTGAATATAAATGTGAGACGAGATATTGAAAAACAGACAGACACACACACATGCACGTGCACACACACAAACAGACACAGACACATGCACGTGCACACACACACAGACACAGACACACACACACACGCACACACGCACACAGGGCAGTGTGTGGAAGGATACTGGTCTGTCTGTGGCCGTCTGAAGTTCTCTGGCAGATGGGCTTCGTACAGCTGCCTGGCCCTGGTGTTCCCCATGTCCTGTACGCTCTGCAGGGAGAACAGAGAGATGGACAGATGAAGGACAGACCCAAACACACAGGACAGCACATTGAGAGAGGAGGTAGGGGGAGAGAGACACACACAACCAGACAGAATAAAGTCAAAATAAGAATAATGTGTATGCCTGATGAGGGCATTATTTCAGCAGTGGGTTCACATTATACTGTGTGTGATTAGAACACAAAAATGACAGCTGATGTCAGCCCTAGGGATGCAGATGTTCACAGATGAGCATAAAAAGGTCATCGTTATAATGCAGAAAGTATAATCGCTCACGTACACAGACACACATACACACACACACACACAAACACACAAACACACACACACTAAAAAAAAACCACACACACAAACACATAAATTCAAATGCGTTAATCAGCCGAAACTGGTAGAGGGCAAATTAACATGACTATGATGAATTTGATGGCTGGAAGATAGATTGAACAGTTTTCTTTTTTGTTTGAAAAAAATGGAGAGACCATGAGAGACACATTTAATTACCCATCTAGAATTAATTAGCCATTAAAACATCAATTAACATTCTGAACAGAGACGCTGGGTGTCTCCACGTGCTGTCTGCATCCCGCCTGACAGATTAAACAGAGGCGGCAGTGTGTGTGTGTGTCCATTTCCTTGCTTACTTTTCTTATATTCCAACTCAACCCACATATGTTGTTCAGCAAGACTCGTAGGCGTTTTACTCGTGGCTTCCACTATTACATGATGGTGGAGGTATGGGAGAGTGCGTGTGTGTGTGTGTGTGTGTGTGTGTGTAGAAACATACATTCTATATAGTCTAATAATAATATTGTTAGCTTGTTTTTTTTATTATTTTTTTTTATTTTTTTAAATCTACAGACTACAGACTGCTCATTTTATTTTAATATAATGTTTGTTGATGTCATTGAAGGTCGCTTTGGGCAAAAGAGTGTGCTAAGGACCATAATCATAAACACGCATAATACATAAACACAAACGCACCTGCATCTGCTCTGGGGTCCACTGGTCCAGATTGACGGACTTGACGCGGGATATGTGCACGCCCAGGTTCCGGTGGATGCCGGCGCATCGGATGCAGATGAACACGCCCAGGTTCCAGGAGGCCCATCGCGGTCCTGAGGGAGGGAGAAGAGACGTGAGACTCTAGGCTGACCGCAACTATTTTTCCTATTTGTTTTGTTGTCGTTATCGCTTTTGTAATTCACTGCGCTAGTAACCTCAAGGTGGAATAATCTTGTTGGAGGCATAATGCTTCTCGGTCCGGAAGCAATATATCAGAATTCATGTCGACTGCCCAAACACCAGTCACAGCTGATGGTTTATTCAACGGTAAAAGCCAGGTCAACAGGTGGCTCAACAAGCATAACTCTCCCAATCTGGCTAACAAGGGGTAAAGAAAGCCCAAACCAAGGTCCAGCAGAGAGATGAAGCAAAGAGAGGGCAACCTCAGTCTGGCTTTACAGCCTTAACATTTCTCTGGTTTAAAGACATTTGTATGCAGAGCCACACATTTAAAGGTTTATTTATCAGGATAGGTACCGTAGGTACACCTACGTAGGTACACCTAGGTACACCTACGGTAGGGATTCCCAAACTGTGGTACGTGTACCACCGGTGGTATGCAAGCTTCCACTAGGGGGTACGCGAGATGAAAAGGGCAATATCAGAAAGGTGTTACATTTTTGTTTTAAAAAAAAACTTAAGTCTATGTTATCTTTGTTCTTTGTGTTTAATGTTGTTCTCCACATTATTTTTTAGTGTGAGAGCTCATTTTGCTTTTGTTATTTGTTATCATGTAGGGCAGCTAATTAAACATGATGTCTGGAATGCATCAATAGAATGTGTTACAGATAGAGATAGATAGATAGATACTTTATTGATCCCCAGGGGAAATTCAAGGTCTCAGCAGCATACATTTGTTTTTATGTGTCGGATGTCAGTACGTAGTTGGTGGTACGTGGGGGAAAAAAGCGGACCTACGGAATTAATGTGACCTATACTACAGCTCATGTGTTGGCATTACAGATGAGAGACCTCTCTGCATCTGACCATTGAGGTGGGGTTTCCATTTCATACTCTTGTCTATTTCTTGTCTGTTTTTCAAAGCCGTTGTAGAAAAGCAGCATTTTGTGCTAACTACTGGAGGCTGCCCAGAGGAGAGTGGGGAGGTGGTGGGCTATGTTGACTGACCAGCGGTGCTCTCAGGCCTGCAGGGCTGAGGAGGCTAACTGAGTTGGAGGCTGAGCATGTGTAGCCTTCAGATCTGCTTAAACAGCCCCTGCGTCCGCACTACCACTACCACCACCACCACCACCGCCCACGTCCAAATCCACCTGACGCAGGCCAGTGGCCTCGTGCTTGGACGTCCTCTGGCAGGGGCCGGAGAGATGGAGGCATGGAGGCAAAGGTGGAGAGGGAGTGAACGGGGGAGGAAGGAGGAGAGGCAAAGTGGTTCTGACAACCTGAGTAGTGGCCCGCTGACATTGCTAGGAAAGCGAAGGAGAGACCACGGGTCAGAAAAGAAAGGGGGGGGGGGTTGAAAGAGAGAGAGAGAGAGAGAGAGAGAGAGAGAGAGAGAGAGAGAGAGAGAGAGAGAGAGAGAGAGAGAGAGAGAGAGAGAGAGAGAGAGAGAGAGAGAGCTCATGGTGGCAGAGACGACCGTAGGGTTATAAATCACTTGGGCAGGCTAGGAAATGGATTTGGGTTGCCATGGTGCCCCTGTCCCGCCTGCTTTTATCTACACCTGTCAGCCATTTTGGGACAGATCTAATTCCTTAAGCTGGGGGGAGGTATCCAGTCAGCACTACACACACACACACACACACACAATTTATGGTTTGATAAATGTAGTAGTTTTAGCACCAGCACTATACTGACACACCTGGATCCAAACAGGCTACAGGCAGAATGCACCAAAATAGCCCAAACACCCACAACCTAAACATCACGCTCTCCCTCACCCTCTACCTCTCTTTCTAACTTTCTCTCTTGCCATCTCAGACATCAGGCCAGATTCTCTCATCTTTTCCTTCCTCTCCTCTCTCTTACATCCTTTCATCTGCACAGTCCATGGTGTTGTGCTTTGTGCTGCTGCACCCACACACTGCACCTCTCTTCTCGTCCCTGGTTACCCGGTCTCATGGAGTAGAGGTTAGCTTTGGCAGGAGTCAGAAGTTTCTGTAAATCCTCTCCTGTGGCAGAGCTGGCTCAGGTCTCGCTTGCCCAACAACCAACCAACCCAGCGGAAACATCCGGAAAGGGGGGGGGGGGGCAGATCGTATGGTGCACAGAGCGAAGCCACCCACTCATCTCACTGGCGGGTACGGACACAGGACACACACACACACACACACACACACACACACACACACACACACAGACACACACACAAAAATAAATATGGACACACACGCACACACACACACGGAAAGCACATGTGAGCGCGCACACACACATACACACACACACACACACACACAGTCATTCAATCGCACACACACACACATCGAGAGAGAGAGTTTGTGTGAGAGACAGGGAGAGTGAAAAAGGTCTATTAGCATAGCAAACAGTGAGCAGGCAGCCCTCTCTCCTCTCCTCTCCCCTCCCCACTGGCCCTCCATCATAATTCATGTGTGGCGCTGCATGATTAGGCAGGATATTAATGGATATCTCCAGTTCGTTCTCCAACAGCCAACAAAAGAGGGGGACACACAGAGAAGAGCCCTGCTAAGGACCTGACTATGACACAGAGAGAGAGAGAGAGAGAGAGAGAGAGAGAGAGAGAGAAAGAGAGATGGAGAGAGAGAGATTTATGAAGAAAAGAGAGGAGAACACAGGAGGAGGAGAGACAGAGTAGGACAGGAGAGAAAAAAATATGAGAGGCAGAGAAGACAACAGAGGACGAAGAGGAGAAGAGGAGAGAAGAGTGGAGGAGGAGTGGAGGAGAGGAGAGGAGACGTGAGGAGAGGAGGCAGGGCCATGATACCGCCCAAATAAAAGCCAGCGACCTGTGAGAGTGGCGTTTCTCTTCCTTTTGTTTCTCCCTGTCTTGGTTTTAATTTGGGGGAAGCGCCTCATCAGTCCACTCCGCTACCCAAGCCATTACTCGCCTGGCTGATCCCAACTGGGTGTGTGTGTCTGTGTGTGTCGGGGGTACCTGGAGTTTAACACACACACACACACACACACACACACACACACACACACACACACACACACACACACACACACACACACACACACACACACACACACACACACACACACACACACACACACACACACACACACACACACACACACACACACACACACACACCACCTCCGCCACCAAAGGAGATTTATCAGGCCAATATAGGAGGGCCACTGGAGTGTGTGGCTGTGCGTCACTGGACGGCTTACCGGGGGCACAGCACTTTATTGCCACAATTACGGAGGGTCAATTCGTCTGGCACTGGAGCCTCTATCTGACAGACCTGCAGCAAAGGCAGGGAGGCACAGACGGTGGGAGGGAGGAGGGATGCTAGGCTAGGCTAGGCTCCTACTATCACCCTTATCTTCTAGTCTGTCCACCTCTGTTCACTCCTTCACTACAAAAGTGCACCAGACAGTGATGGGGAAGCCCAGCTTCAGAAAGTAAACAAGTCGTTCCACATATTTGCTCCAGCCATCGACTAAACCAGCTGATTCTTATTAGCTCAACTCTTCCGCCAGGTAAGATGAGCTACAGGTGCACCGGTAGGACCAACACATGGTAGGACTTTGACTTTCTGAAGCTGGGTTTCCCCATCTCCTGGGGCCTGTACTACAAAGGGAGCTTAACCAGAGACTTTCTAATGAGGAGACACAGCACTTAAAAAAATCCTCCATAGAAATGCATGGGGTTAGTTTGTAACGTTGTCTACACATATCCCACCCCTTCCTCGGCAAAACGTCGACATGTGAATACATTGAGCCAATCATGTGGTGTGTTGTGAAGACATCGTGCCAATCATGTGTTGTGAACTCGCCGCTGGAGCAAGATTGGTGTCGTGAAGCCTTGCGCACGCGCATTTCTGCTGAATAGGATGCCCGATGAGTGCCCAAAAAGCGTTGCTATATGGCCGCTGAGTGGAGGGAATTGCCTAAAAGGACTTTGGCTTAACCTACCCAGATGTAACCCAGGGTTACTTTGTTAAACCGGGGTTGACAAAACCTCCAGGCTCCTGCAGCAGATCTGTTGATCAGGGGACGCTGGGACCAAGGTGCAGAACAGTAGGACGGGCTTCTCATGGCATGCCATTACTGGCCAAAGATTGGTGGTGAGTGTGTGTGTGTGTGTGTGTGTGTGTGTGTGTGTGTGTGTGTGTGTGAGTGAGTGTAAGACATTGGTCCTTGTCCTACTTCAAAAGTGTCTCTGTGGCTGTGTGAACTTCAGACAACCTCCGGCAGTTGGCACGGAGACTGGACGCTTCTCAATCTTGGCACGCACAGACACACACACACACACACACAAACACAGCTGTTGGCAGCAGAAGTCCACAGCTGCGGGTCAGTACCGTGGTGGTCTCGTTCAGACGGGGGGGGGGGGTTAGTTAGCTGCCAAACCACAGACTCTTCGTTAACGAGCTGCTGCCAAGCGACGGGGCCACTCGTACCGGGAGACCAGCTTAACGCGCGGCTAGTCAGGGGGACCCCAAAAGTGGCAAAACTTGTCTATCTGACAAACCGGTGAGAAGCACTGTTAACGGGCCACTCAGCAACAAGGGGCTTCTTAACGAGACGCTCGGTGACGAGGCCCGCTAACGAGATCTACAAACGGGGCGCTTGCAGCAGATTTAGATGCTGAACAGAGCCTCACTTCAGAGTACAGAGTCGGTGAAAGACACACGCAAGGGAGTTGGAGAGAGTGTGAGAGAGAAAGTGAGAAATGAGAGAGAGAGAGAGAAAAATGAGAGAAAGAGAGAAAGATGAGAGAGAGAGAAATAAGAGAGAGAGAAAGACAAGAGGGAAAGATGAAAGGGAGATGAGATAGTGGGTAGTGAAATGAAAAAAGCACAAAAACTACAAAATGGAGAAAAATCGAGGAGGATGAAGAGAGCTAAGAAAACGTGTGAGCATCAGTATGTGTGTGTCTGCAGGCGTGATTGGGGGGGGGTGAGGAGGGACAGTGTGTGTGTGTGCGAGCGAGTGTGCGTACAAGTCTGAGTCTGAGTGAGTGGGTGTATGTGTATCTGAGTGTGTGTCTCTCTCTCTCTCTGTGTATGTGTGTGTGTGTGTGTGTGTGTGTGTGTGTGTGTGTATTGTATGGTGGCCAGATTGAAGTGGCCGGGCGCTGTTTGTGCTGCGCAGGCTGTTCCAGCCGGTTGAGGCAGATAACGCAAAGTGCCATCCACATCGCTCCCTCTCCCCCTCCTCCCTCTCCTCCCCTCTCTTTATCACTGTCCCCCTCTCCATTTCCCTTTCTCTCAGTTTCTCCATTCCTCTCGCTCTCTTCATCATCCCAAGTTTCTTCTTCTTCTCACTCACTCTCCACCTCTCTCTGCCTCCCTTTCTCTTTTTCTTTCTTCCCCTCTCTCCCTCTCCCTCCCTCCATCCCTCCATCTCTCCCCCTCTCCTTCCCCTACAGTCCCAGAGCCAGCCATATTCTCATTGAGCCACAGCCTTAAAACTCAATTAAAACCCAGTTGGAATAAATCATTCACACCCTTTAAACTCAGCAGACAGCGCTTCGGTAGGCCTCAGGGTGTGTGTGTGTGTGTGTGTGTGTGTGTGTGTGTGTGTGTGTGTGTGTGTGTGTGTGTGTGTGTGTGTGTGTGTGTGTGTGTGTGTGTGTGTGTGTGTATGTGCGCGCGTGTGTGTGTGTGTGTGTATGTGCGCGTGTGTGTGTGTGTGTGTGTGTATGTGCGCGTGTGTGTACGTGCGCATGTTCTCAATTTGGCTTTTAGATTGTGCCAGGATTTACAAAGAGCTCTGAACAAAGCACAAACCTTGAAACTATGGCAAAAAAGTGGCCACACAGCATGGCCTTTGGTCTAGATCTGTACACACACACACACGTGTGAACAAACAGTAAGGCACCTACACACAGACATTCAAAATTGTACACACACACACACACACACACACACACACACAAAAGAGGCTTTGTGGCACCTGACATGTTCTTTAGAGATGTCCTGCACCTCTCCATCAATGTCGGGCCAGAGCTACAACCAAGCGTTTGTCAAAATAAACAATCGTGCCCTTTCTCTCTCCCATCACTCCCCTTGGCAGGACCAGTAACCATGGAGACGGAGGGCTCTCTGCCCTTGCATCCTCCTCCTCATCAGCCCTGCCAGCTCTCTTTCTTTCTTTCTCTCTCTGTGTGTGTGTGTGGATGTACAAGTGTGTCCAATAAGGAAACTCTTCGCTCTGTGTGTGTGTGTCCAAACATTCAAGAGTGGACGAAAATGTCTGCAACTTCTGCATGTGTGTGTGTGTGTGTGTGTGTGTGTGTGTGTGTTGACTGACTGTGACGGCTGGCTATGGTTTGTCCCAGTGAGTGTCAGGGCCCCTCCACGGCTGCCCCCTGCACTGCCTGACATTCCATTAGAAGCTGATTAGGACCCGCTCCCCTCCACTGGGCTTCTCTGAGGAACGCACTGGTGGGTCAGGCATCCACACACCAGACAGAACACCACCCCTTATCACACACACCAGACAGCATACCACATCTCTCACACTCACACACAATCAAACAGACCCACCCAGACCCACACACTAACACACACACACATATCCAGACAGACACACACACACACACACTCTCATTCGAGTCACATTCTCTTACGACTACAGACACTGTTATACCCTTACTAAACATGTTTTAAACAGACACTCGCATCCTTATATTCTCTCTTCTCTCCCTTTCTCACACACACACTCAATTTCTCTCAAATACTGTATCTTACCCTCACACAATGCCTTTTGTGCACATACTCTTGAAACTACAAACACACACACACACCTATTTCTTTTACACACTTCATTGTTATTCCCTCTCATAACCTCTTGATCTCAGACAGACACACTCTCTCCTCTCCTATAATCTCACTCTCTCACACACACACACACACACACACACTTCCTTGACCTCACCCACCTCTCACTCTGCCTCTGTCTGTATAACAGGGCATTAATAATGTATTGCGATGAAGTGTTAAAGCTGATTACAGCCCGCATAATCACAAACAGAAGACAGCCAGCCACGGACGGAACGAAGGAGAGAAAGAAACAGAGAAGAACGAGAGAAAGAGAGGAGGAGAGGAAGAGAAGATGATGAAAGGAACGCTGCGGCGTTGTGTGCAGTAATGAAGGATTCTAATAACTGAACAGTATGCTTTTATCAAGGGCACATCGGACGCATAGCTGAAGTGAATGTGTGTGTGTGAGAGAGAGAGTTGAAAAGTAAGAGGGCGAGCAAGAATGTGTGTGTGTGTGAGAGAGAGAGAATTGAAAAGAGGGTGAGCAAGAGTATAAATGAAAATGTTAGTGTGTGTGTGTGAGAGAGAGACAGAGAGAAAGAGAGAAAGTGAGAATGACTGAGAGACTTTGAAAGACTGTATGTATGCATGAGAGAGACAGAGAGAGACTCTGAAAGACTGCAAGTGTGTGTGTGTATATGTGTGTAGAAGGATGAATTTTCTGATAAAATATATTATATGACAACTCCTGCTGCCACCAGTCCAATTCACCTGCTGATGCTGTATCTATATGTGCATACGTGCGTGTTTGTACGAATGTTTGATAGATCTGCATGTCTATTATCATTAGAGTTTGTACGTGTGTGTGTGTGTGTGTGTGTGTGTGTGTGTGTCTGCCTGGCCCAGCCAAGTGTGAAGGGTTTTGCAGTGTGACAGCATGCTGTGCGGGAGAAGTCACAGCACAATGCATGCTGGGACTGAAATAGAGGGTGGCAATAAACAGGAAGTGAGTCGACGGGAGCTTCCTGCTTGACAACAAACCCCCCACAGCCACCATCCTTCTCTCACGCCTCCAGCTCCTCTCTCTCTCTCTCTCTCTCTCTCAGCACAATTTCCTCAGAGTGACCCATTATCTTCTCATGTGCAATACAAGGTGTACTCAATTTGCCAGGGTATTGCGGAGCAATCGTTTCTTACCTCTTAGACATGTCTCATTTTCTTTTGGTGACTGGTAAAGTTGGTGATAAAGTTGGTTCACTCACCAGCTTTCCATCACGGACTAAGGACCTAAAAATGTGCCCTACAAGATACTGTCCCAAAGGCATTTAATTCAGTGGTATTTTGACACATGCCAACGCCCCAGGGATTATTGGGGGGTGGGGGAGGCAGAGTCTTTTGGACTTCAACTGAGCTTCCCTTACAGCTCGCCACCCTAATGCTGTTGTCAGGGGCTACAATGTCAGTTAAGAAATCCCTCCTATGATTTTAGTGGAACAGGTACTTCCCAAGTAACCTGTAAGCAAGTCTAAGTGCACTGCATGGGTGCAAGTTTTGGGCAGAGTCAGGCCGAGGTTAATTCATAAAAGATCTAGATAGATCAGTATTTAACACGGTTGTATGTGATTGGTCTATTCAATGTCACTTAACCGGAGAAGACTCCTATGGGTGTCAGTAACAATGAAGATAACAGTGCTAAATGATGAACGTCAGAGTGTATGTGGGTCAGTGGGTGCTCTGCTACAAGCAAGCTTACCTGGGTGCACAAGTATGTGTGGGTTTTGCTTTGTCAATGAGATTTCTATGTGGGTGAGAGAGTGTGTGTGAGATACTGTCTGAGTGTGTTTCTGTGTGAGTGTGTGTCTGTTCATGTGTACCCCATGCTAATGGAGCTAATTGCTGTTAGCAGGACTCTAATGTTCTGGAACGTTGTGATTCCGCTCGGCTGCTCCCGTCAGCCATGTTTACCCCGTACCACTCTGTCAACGCTACATCTCTCCCCCTCTCATCTCCATATCCCCCTCTCTTCTCCATCTCTCCTCTCCCCCTCCCATCTCCATCTCTCTTCTCCATCTCTCCCTCTCCTCTCCCCCTTTCTTCTCCATCTCTCCTCTTCTCTTCCTCTCCATTCCCCCTCTCTTCCTCTACACCTCTCCCCCTCTCTTCTTTCCCTATATCCCTATATCTCCTCCTCCTCCTCTCCTGCCCCGTGTTCAGACCCCCCCTCCCCCCCTCATCACCACAGTCTCATCTCCTCCCCTCCCACTGCAGTTTGTTTAATTAAAATCTAACCGGAAAATTTAACTCGTCAACTTACACAAGATCGCTTTATGCATGTAATGAACACCCTGGGGATGAACCTCACATCACATGCACACTAACACACACACACACACACACACACACACACACACAAATTAATAGAATCAGTAAATCTACTCAAACTTATATTCTCTGCACACACATACACAGACACACACACACACACAAACAAATTAATAGAATCAGTAAATCTACTCAAACTTATATTCTCTGCACACACATACACAGACACACACACACACACACACACACACACACACACAGACCTTATTCATGGGCTGACATGCCCACACACATTGACATGCATTCATCACAGAGCCTTTGTAAACCAAACCCGCCTGCAATCCCAGTGAGGGCTGTCCTCTCCTCCACTCCTCCAGACTGTCCCCTCCAGTGCACGCATCTGTGTGTGATGGCCTGGGAGTGGGCTGGCCTGGCCTGAGGCTCTGCACTGACAGCCGCCCCGGAGCTTGTGACCACTCGGCACTCAGGACAGGAGGCCTCGGCACGGCAGCGCTCCCACAGCGCCCCCTGGGGGCACAGATTGGCAGAGCAACCCATAGGGTGGACAACAGTGATGGATGCCCAGTAACTCTGTGTGTGTGTGTGTGTGTGTGTGTGGGATATTTTTGTTTTGTGTTTGTGTGTGTGTGTGTGTTTGTGTGTGTGTGTGTGTGTGTGTGGGATATTTTTGTTTTGTGTTTGTGTGTGTGTGTGTGTGTGTGTGTGGATATCCATTTTTACTCGGAGGTGGAATGAAGATTACGTCCTCTGAAGGAGTGAGAAATCTTAGGGGCCAGGACACACCTCACGACCGTCAGCAAAAAAAAAAGCAGTCGGACTGATCAGTCGGCTCCCGTCTCCCCGGGTCGGTCAAAAAAGGGTCTCGGAACACACCGAAGCGGTGCGGACGCCAGGCACACCGTCAGCTTCAGAAGAGTTCTTGTAACTGTTCTAGTATGCACCACTGCTCTGTGCTGCTGTCTTTTGCTCAGCTTCTGTTAAGTTTGACAATTTTCCAGTCAATGACTGGCCTTCCAGTGATGCAGGCAACATAAAATGTCTTGAAGACAATTCTACACAACTTGACAGGTTTTAATAATGTATGGGCAGTACTAAAAAGTAAATTAAAAATGTCTGCTCAGTTTCACAGGAACACTTATGAGCAATTGCCTACTGCGCATTACCAAATTATATTTATAAAGTAAAATGTAGCCTACATGAAATATGAGTAATTTTCATAACGCATTAATCGCAATAAAGGGACATGGAGAAGTGTAGTTTAGTTTAGTTAGAAATAACTGTTTGTGAAATAGGCTTTCTTGTGGTCCAGTTATTCAAATTTAGCATCTTAATATTCCAAGAGCACTGCTGCTTTACACCAGTGTTGGGAGTGTGAATAAAAAATGGATAGGTCTCTTTCAAGAAGAAACAGAAGAAAACCCTGCAAAGATTCCAAGCTGTCAGCTCTCTCCTCCCCCTCTTCCCCCACCTGTGTACACACACACACACACACACACACACACACACACACACACACACACACACACACACACACACACAGTGATCGCACCAGAGTCCAGCTGAGTGACAGCACTGCTCTCACACACCCGGAGAGAAATTGCAGAGCATGAAATTAGGCCCCTGCTATGCCAACCCAGTGACAGCCAGAGACAGTGGGAGTCTACGAAGTGTGTGTTTGTGTCTATGTGCGTCTGTGTGTGTGTAGAAGAGAGAAAGGGCACATTAGAAATAGAAACCAAGGCAGAGGAGTAGGGAGAATGTCAGATTCAGACAGTGAGAAAAGGGAACAGAAAGAGAAAGAGAGAGAGAGAGAGAGAGAGAGTGTATATGTATGTGTGTGTGTGTGTGTGTGTGTGTGTGTGTGTGTGATCGAGAAATCAGTGGCCTGTGCAGCAGAGACGGGACAAAGGAAGAGGCAACATAGACAGGAAGGAGTGGAAACACAAATCACTCCTCAACTCCTCAAAACCAGCCTAGAACACGGAGGAGAGAGAGAGAGAGAGAGAGAGAGGGGGGGGGGGGGGAGGGAGAGAGGGTCGCACAATACAAAGTGAGGGAGGAATGAGGGATGTGAGAAAGAGGAAAAAAAGAGCATTTTTCTCAACTGTTGCTACTGTAGCCATTTGACTGACTCAACAGCCACAAAAGGGATTGTTGTGTTTGACAGAACACACACACTTCTGTTACCTGGCATTGGTTGGTCTCTCTGTCCCAAGCCCCCTCGCCTCGCTGTGTGTGTGTGTGTGTGTGTGTGTGTTCCAAGTAAAAGCATTTAAATATATGTGTGTGTGTGTGTCTTATTCTACCTTTCTTTGCCCTTGGCGCTCCCCACTTCCCATAAATCTTTATTTAGACATCAGTCCTTTCCCATGTATTTGCCACATTGTGTATAAACTGCAGGACAGTGTTTTAAGCAAATTAAAAAACACAAAACTATATATTAAATGCAGTGCCCAATACCCCAATGAATCAGAATCAGATTGTGCTTAATAATAACAGGGTTCCCACTCTCAAATCAAGCCAATCAACCAAATCAAATATAAAATTCCATGACTTTTCCCTGACAAAAAACCTGACATTTTTCCAGCAGCGGTGCTGTTGGTTGGGGGACCCCCCCCCCCCCCCCACCCCCCAAAAAATTATGACATAATGAACACAAGCATTTACAAAGCATGATTATTGCAGTACTTGAACAGGATGATTCATGTTTTTCTTTCACCTTTTTCATTTATGTATAAACTATATAGACTTCTCTTTCATGTCATTACACTGTATTGGTGCTGTGCAAGTTGAATTGAGTGCCTGTCACTTTAATGCCGTGACGGCCCGTGAGGCTTTATTGACCCTCATGGTTTTAAGCTAACTTAGTAGCGTTGTTGTGCATGGTGCATAAGAATATGTGGATTAAATTAATTATGTTTTCCATGTCATTTGGTAAAATAAATGGTCAAAAACTCGAAGAAAATCTATCTTGGATTATAGGAGATAAGAGTCTTGTATCATTTCTATAATTTTGGTGAGCTCTACAGGAATGACAGATCCAGATGTAAATGGTTACGTATCCTATTACTCAAATTCAATTAAACCCACCAATAGCTAGCTAGACCTTAGTTTCACAGCCTAGGTATGTTAGCAACACATGGCTTGAAAGCATTGCCTGCATCACAAACAAAAACGAAACAATGCGTGGAATTTATCTGGTAATAGGCTACTGAAGGTAGGGGCGAGCTATCTCGCTGGTGTGTTTAATTCGGTTCCTTGGTTAACATAATGTAGGCTACGTTTTTTTGCACAAAATTGCGTCTGCTAATAAACTTAAACATAAACACAAACAAGCGTGATCTCCTGTGGAATCCCTGACTGCGCCTTCAACGTTAGCCTACTATTATTTGTTGACATCAAACCTGAACTAACGGCTGCTGTTCCTGAAGTTCACTTGCGTGTTTTTTTTTTTTTTTTTAATTAGGCAACTTTTTTTGCAGTGGCGCTTGAATTCTAGGAGCGGCGCAGCGCCGCTGATGAATACATTGTAGGGGAAACACTGCAAGGGATCACATTGTCCCCGGAGCAACTTGGGGTTAAGTGCCTTGCTCAAGGGCACAACGGTGGAAGCCGGGAATTGAACCGACAACTTTCAGGCTACTGCACGCTAGCCTAGCTCCTTAACCACTACACTACGACCGCCCCCATTTTTGTATTATGTATTTTGGCAAGTCAATTTTAAACTGCTACAACAAAATTCCCTGATATTCCATGACTTTTGCCCCCAAAAAAAGTGATGGAAATTCCCTGTCATACAGAATAATTAAGAAAATAAATTCCCATGTATTGCCCACCCCCGTGTATTGACCTCATAGCTGAAGAAATTTTGCTAAATCAATGTAAACCTCGGTTAATTAAGACAGAATTACGGTAGTGAACAAGGCTGGTTCTCCAGTCAGAGACAGCACAGAGTAGAGCAGGGTTTACATCTGGTCTGAGAAATAACTCAAACTCATAGTTGTTTGCACACACACACATGCACGCACGCGCCACACGCACGTGCCACACGCACACGCACACACACATGCACACACACACGCACACACACACACACACACACACACACACACACACAATGATGATTTACACTAAAAAGCAGCGATACAATCTAAATATCCCTCAGCTAAATAAGAAGTGGGTAATGACACATTAAAAGAGGAGTAAGCCTAAATGCCTATGCACTCACTGAGACATCAAATAACTCAAGATGGCATTTTTGGATGAAAGGCTGGTAATAAACATTTCTAGCGGTAACAGCTTTTGGCGTATGGGTGGCTGCGTCTGCCTGATATGGAGCAGCACAAACAAACAGTGAGGAAATGAGTGGCAATTCATAAACAATATAATTTCTAAGGGCTTAATAGGAATTTGAAAAGAAATCATAAGGGACTTTGTGCATATTTCTCACACCCTTCTACAGACACACTGCAATCAGACTGTTGTTTATTATTATTTTTATTATTATTATTATTATTATTATTATAATATTTACATTTATACAAAAAGAGACCGTCTGAAATATTTAGGGTCAGGACAGGAGCACCACAAACCACTCTGATCGATTGCCAACACAGATACAGCACCACAGCAGCCTTCCAGTCTGCTTCCCACTCATACGGAGTACGGAGTTGAGGTCTGCTGTTTGAGTGAGAGGGGCCCATTTTGCCTCTGGCTGAGGGGTTCCACAGGGGGTTCCACTCTGGTTGAGCATCAACCAGAACAGACCTACTTATGCAGACGCAGAGAGGGGGGAGGGGGAAGGTTGCCTCTTTTTCAGCTGGTGAGGGAAGCACTTGCATCAGACACGCTATTTAAAGACTTGAACGGGGAAAAGACCCAGGGAATAAGCACTCTGTTAGCAGTACACCCGCAGGCAAATGTCACCGAGTTTGTTACAGAGCTAGAGAAATATAGGTGCTCTTCTGGTGCCATCTGGTGGACAAGGTGAAAAATTCACTCTACCACTCTATAGCATGAAGGTACATGCTGTTCATTTAATAGTCTCCAAGTACTAGTCTCCAAATAGTCTTCAAGTAGTCCGTTTAATAGATTTTAAAACAAAACTTAAGTTAACCTAAATTAAGTAGAGATAGTTTAGTTCCACTTCATTTTAATTTCTTATTTTTTTTCCATTTCACAAACAATGGAAAACAGTTTCAAAACAAAGAAATGTCATGGAACAAAGAAATAAATCCTTAAGACATACAAAACATTGTTACATAACCTCGTGCTCCTCTAAGTGCCAACCCTGCTGCGGGTCTGATGGAGGTCACACTGAGTGTCCCAGCTGCCTGCCACTCAAACTTGCTTAGCTTGCAGCGGGTGGATGCCAAACAAACTGCCTCGGCGCACTGGGCAAACCACTTGCCCTTGGTGCCAACCTCATCAGCGGCGACGCTAAATCCTCGTCACCAGTCACCTTGGCAGGGGCTTGGCGCCGTTTTTGTGGCAACGTCTTAGGGGGCCGCATAAGACTGCAGCGTTAGGGTGGTCCTTATTTTTCAACTTTTAAAAGTTCATGCTCTCACCCCACCAATATGTTTGAATAAATAAAATAAAAAACAATTGGGCAAAATGTAATCAATATTAATCAATATTTAGAGGTTGCGCAAGACCTTTGAAGTTTAACACATACTGTGCAGTGTGCATATTCGGGATTTTCCGTGTATTATGTGATTCGTTGTGCTAGCATGTATAGTTGTTTAATAATATATGCTTATGACAGCAATGGACTTATTTGACCATGCAGTCAATGGCAATATATTGATTATTGGTGACCACGTGGTGGTTTTACCTACATCACCTAATGAATCTAAAAATGGTAATGCTGATTCCAGTATTTCCCAATAATATGCTGTTTTTAAGCAATTTTCATAGCAACTCCTGTTTTAGTTGTGATATGTCTTCCAAAGCAAGAACACTTCAATGTGAATGAAGCACAATAAACAATATAGGTTACACTGAGACAATGGCTGAAGCAACACGAAGCAAGTCTGCTATATGGTTACTCGGATCAGAAGAGACTGAAATAACTGGAAGTTACCCTCCAAGAAGCAGGTTTCATGTGTGTTGTAATATCACCATAAAACATTGGAAAAAAATAATTCATGAAAGTGCAACAGCAGTGATCAAAGAAGTCTTGGTATTCTAGGACAAGGCTAGGATTCCCGTTCGTCCCCAACATCATGCCATAAAACAACTGGAAACACTTCACGACAAATAGCAGAAGCTGAAGAAAAATGTCAAGAGAACTTCCGAGACTCAGCTGTCCAATGTAGAGGCCTTCATAGACCAGTTGGGAGACCTGTTTGATATCGCACATCAAAGATGCACTCATTCTTCTCAAGAATCCAGAAGATAGAGACTTTCTTCTGGCCCAGAGAGAAAAAGGAATGTCTTGGGTGTAACTGTACAATATGATACTTTATCACCCGAAGAGAAGAAATACTCTTTTCTGATTGGCTGGTGGGGTGGCTATTAATTCTGAATAACGGGACACCTGAAGTAGATCTGGTAAAAAAAAGTGTAATCACCGTTCCATATCAATACTTATGAATGGTTACTATAACAACCGTAGTAGGACGACGGTTGAGCCTGGAAGCAGGCTTCGCAACAATGGAATCAACTGTAAACAAGCTAACTGTCCATGCTATTGCTGTTATAGGGCCAAAAAAAGTTGTAGCCTACAACAAACTGAACAAGTCGGCTTCTTTTTAAACAGAACTGCTTGTTTCCTTTATGTGTTATAAAGCAGGATAACGGCAGGATAACGGCCTTCGAAGCAGGATAATGGCCTTCGAGGTGTCCTGTTAAACAGAATTAATGGACTTGGGTGGAGGCAACTCTCCTCCGCTGCACGTCGGGGAGTTCTTTGCCTCTCGCCCTCGTCCATTAATTCTGTATAACAGGACACCTCGGCTGCCGTTATCCCTTACATACGTTCCGTTATCCCTTACATACATTCTGTCATTATGTCATACAAGTGTTTTTGGTTTGTTTCTTTCTTTCTATGATGTAGATGTTGTATGTTGTTTACCACAATACCAGTAACAGTTACCACAATAACAGTGCCTGTTATTAAAAATAATATTGCATTTTATTTTGGTGTGCATTCTTAAATGGTACAATTTCTGCAAAAATGAGCGATTCCGGAAATATTCAAAGGCCTTGAGCAACCTCTAGATATTGTAGGAACAATTCAAAATTTTGCACAGTGTGTTTTTATTGATATCCTAACACATTCAGGGGGTGAGAGTTGAACATTTAAAAAAACAAAAAATGTTTACCCCATATAAGGACCACCCTACTGCAGCGTGGTATTGTACAGGCGGAGTTGTGAGATATATCGAGAAGGAAAAGGAAAGGACTCCATCTCTCTCACTCCAGCTGCATTTGGAACGTGCACTCATTCACCTATATGGTGCTTCACTACGTAGTGCACTAGATGGCGTATACCTATATGGTGCTTATTCCCTACGTAGTGCACTGGATAGTGTGCTTATTCCCTACGTAGTGCACTAGATAATGTGCTTATTCCCTACGTAGTGCACTAGATAGTGTATACCTATATGGTGCTTATTCCCTACGTAGTGCACTAGATAGTGTACACCTATATGGTGCTTATTTCCTACGTAGTGCACTAGATATTGTATATATGGCGCTTATTCACTATATAGTGCACCATGTAGCCTGTTCTGGCTGGTGAGTGAAGGGCCAAACACACTGGCTGGGCGGTGTAATGAGAATACATGCTCCTGCGCTTCAGCAAGCGGAGATCAGAGTCGTTCAGAGCGAGGTGTTTGGAGCATTCGCAGAATACTCTAAAAAGAAGCCTGACCAAAATGTGACATACTGAAAAAACCCTGTGGTTTTAAGGGAGATTTTTATGATGCACGCGTGCGTGCGTGCATGCGTGCGTGGGTGCGCGCGTGTGTATATGCATGTGTCGCAGAATTTGATGCAATGTTTGCAATGCAGGGGACCCAGCCAAGACAAGAGCTTTTACAAGCAGGGAGGCGTCACAGCAACAGGGAACACAGCCGTAAACACAGACACACACACACACACACACACACACACACACACACACACACACTTTACATAGCTCAAAGTAAAAGGGCATAGTAGTTCAAAACTGTCAGGAGAAGAAATTTCAGAAGAAAAGATGAAACACTTCAGTGAAATGGTTGGTGGAAAAAATAAGCTCTTCTGTGGAGTGGGGTGTCAGTCAAGTGCCATATTCTGAACAAGAACAACAGAGAAAAACAACACACACACAAAATAGCACTGAGCAGCAGTGCTCCAGGCCTCTCCTGTGGAATATGGGGTGGAAAAGGAGAGAGAGAGAGAAAGCAAGAGAGAAAGAGCAAGAGAAAAAGAAAGAAAGAGGGAGGAGAGAGAAAGAGAGCAAAAGAGAAAGATAGAGGGAGGAGAGAGGAAAAGAGGTAAGATTAGTCATATGGAGTGCACGCTAAGGAAGAAATGCTACCGAGGAAATTATAACTAAAGCAACAAAAAAATGAAAGCCTACAACCATTTTTTTTTCATCAATTCATCCTTATTCCATTCCATTCCAGGAAAATAACCTGTTCAGCAAAGCCCCTAAATGCTACAGAGAAGAGGCCTAGAGCTGTGTGAAAGAAGAGTTTCTGCACGGTGACTGTTCAGCTTTTCTACCTGTGGACGCGGCGAGCTAGAAACAGCATAACTGTGTGGGGAATGAGGGGAGCTTTAGAGGTCATTTGCTGTGTGCTGTGAACTCCAGGGGGAGCCTGGTCCCTATGACAGAGACCAAGGGCACGCACACACACACATATGATCTTTCTCTTCACTCACGCTCGCTTTCTCTCACACACACTCACTCACACACACGCACACGCACGCACACACACATACACGCACACACACACGTATAATCTTTCTCTTCATTCACGCTCACTCTCTCTCTCTCTCTCACACACACACTCACATACATGTATGATCCTTCTCTTCACTCACTCTCTTTGACACACACACACAGAATGTCAGATTGCCAAGTGTGCACAATTAACACACACACACACACACACACACACACACACACACACACACACAGCGTAGGCTGCAGCCCTGTCAGCAGCTCTTATCGCGCTGAGAGTGAAAATGACAGAGTGCACACGGGCACACACTTACACACACACACACTCATGCACACACAGCCAGGGAGAGGGGAAGTGAAGAGAGGTCCACTTCCTGTCCCTCTCATATGGTGTGTGAAGTGCGAGAATGATGGATGGTGAGAGAAGCCTTACACACAAAGTTCACATGGACTGTTGAGGCGCACACACACGCGCACACACACACCCACACTCACACACAAACACTCTCTAAATCCCACCCCTCTGCTTCTGCTACTGCTGCGGTGCTCTTCAAAGAAAGCAGCCCCGTAGCTGCTGTGCACTGCACTGATTGAACAGATGTGTAAAGCGCTGATCCCCACAGCGTCCACTCCAGCCGGTCAGGAGCACGTGTGGCGTTTGAGGCGGCCCGTCTAGAACATGTCCCTGGGTCTCACCATGCACCTCCAGATGTGTCTCCTCTAAAAGCCTTCGGGCTCTCAGGTGCCACATGGAGGTGTGTCTGGGGGGGGGGGGGGTAGTAATTATGAGAGACTGGGCAGGCATGTGAAACATACCATGGAAGACAGACAGACAGGCAGAAAGACAGAAAGAAAGAAAGAAAGAAAGAAAGAAAGACTCCAGACATTCCCAGCAAGGGGCTGCTCCTTTCAAAACAGCATGCTAGAGCATTAATGTATGTGAGAGTTCGGTTAAGTGGAGGGAAATCAACAGGGACAGAGAGTGACTGATGTGTTGTGTGACTGATCTCTGTGTGTGTGCGTGTGGGAGAGAGTGAGAGAGAGAGACTGTGTGTGCATATCAGAGAGACAGCAAAATAGAGAAAGAAAGTGAGACAGGGTGTGCAATGAGACAGGGTGTGGTTGTGCATGTGAGTGTGTGTATACGTGTGTGTGTGTGTATACGTGTGTGTGTATACGTGTGTGTGTGTGTGTGCGTCCATTTAGCTTATCCAGCCGTTTGCCTCACGGTCCCTCCAGTCTCTCCATATCAGCAGTGCAGAAGCCCAAAGAAAGGCCAATCACCCATGGGGCAACAAACTGGAGCTGGAGATAAGCCTGCTCTGTGTGTGTGTGTGTGAGTGTGTGTGTGTACGGCCGTGTAAGCAGCAGTAACTAGCTCCCAACAGGACTATTAGAATTGCCATACGGAGGAGAGCCCAACCCAACCGAACCAGACTGACAGACAATAAAGCCAGTAAATAAAGGATTAGTGGTGATAGCACCCGTAATAGCTAGCTATCTAGTCTTCTGGTGGGAACAGAGGGGGGTGCCATCGTGTTTGTGAGTGTGTTTATGATTGTGGTGTTGTGTGTGTGTTGCGGGGTGGGGGGGAGGGGGTGTTGGGTCACCCTTGCCACAAGGTCACAGAATGTGACATGATGCAGGAACAGGTGAAGAGTGAGAGGTGCATGCCGGCTCGCTTCCAGACACAACACCATTAGAGTCTGACACGTACGTGTATGTGTGTGTATGTGTGTGTGTGTGTGTGTGTGTGTGTGTAATGCTTTTATCTTCAGGATGGGTTTTCTCCCCCCCACCTCCTCTTTTCATCCTCAGACCTCCCCCCCTCCCTCTCTCTGTCTGTCTCTCTCTCTCTCTCTCTCTCCCCTTCTCTGTGACTCACGGTTGGAGCATTCTGTGCATTAGCGTTTGATTTGTTTCGCTCATAAATTCTGCCTTATTTCTCAGTTCTCCTTCAGAGGACACGCCATCAAGTGCATCCTGTTATGAATACACAACCACACAAAATACCACCCCCCCCCCCCCCGCACCCGCCCCCCATTCACACACAAACAAACACGCACACACAAAGAGAGACGCACACACACACACAAATCTGTGGAGATGTGTATAGGGCTAGAGGTTCATCGCTAGGCAACAGGCATGTTTGTGCGGACAACACTGGGCAGCTACAGAAAGCCATCTGGTGATGTAACCTCTGAGTCACATACTCACATTCATACATGTGTGTAAACACACACACACACACACACACATACACACACACACACAGGTCAGGATTAGGGGCAGGCACTACTCAATAGGGAATTACCAGTGCCATCATTCAGAGTGAGCCAGCCTTTTTGTGATAGGAGTGTGTTTGCACTTGACTATATGTGCTAGATCACTGAATTAGGTTTCGCCTGACAGAGAAGCAGTAAGATTGCCAGCATAAAAGTTATTATTTCTTGTTTTATGGCTGTGAACCCTGTGAGCATTTGTGTGTGTGTGTGTGTGTGTGTGTGTGTGTGTGTGTGTGTGTGTGCCTCTAGGCTCTATGTCATTCAGCCATGTCTGAACAAGCCTTACAACTCTATCAAAACTCATAACAACAGCAATCAAGACATCTCCATGTCGCTCTCACTGTAACTCACTCTCGCTCTCCAACCACCCAGGTCTGCAGGGCAACTGAGGCGTGCAGTCCTCCACAGAGCAGAGACGACCAATCACAACACAACGGCAGGCCGGACATCACCAATCACCTGAATCTGCCACCTAAGGTGTTACTGATTTACATTTACATGTATTCATTTAGCGCAGCGGTCCCTAACCACCGGGCCGCAGGATATTCCTAACCGGGCCGTAGCCTACGACATGAGTTTAAAAAAAATGCATGCAAACTAAACTAAATTTAATTCGCAATAATGTCAGGTTTTTACATGGCATAGGCCTATATGCAGTTGTTTGATTGCACGCATGTTTGCATTTGGCAAGGTCTATTTTCTTACGTCTGTCTGTCCCGCCTTCAACACTTTTACATATTGCCTTCAGCGCTGCGCAGCCTCAGGTCAGCTCACTTCACTTGATCAGTTCTTGGCGAACGGTAGTGTCACACGAAGTTAGCTAAACTGCTAGAATGAGCAACAAAAACAAGCATCTTTAGCAGGTCACTGGCCAGAGTGTTTGAGTTGCGAGAGCCGCTGCAGAGATTTCTTACAGAAAAAAAGTCACCGTTAGCTGCACATTTTAGTGATGAGGACTGGGTGTCAAAACTCGCTTACCTGTGTGACATATTCGGGTTGCTTAATGACCTCAACCTGTCACTCCAGGGGAGAATGACGACTGTCTTTAAACTGGCAGATAAAGTCGCTGCATTTAAAGCCAAGCTTGATTTGTGGGGACGACGAGTGGACCGGGGTGTATTTGATATGTTCCAAACAGTAGTGGGGGTTTTGGGAGAGACTGAGGCAGGGCCCTTTCTCTCGCAGCTGGTGCGCGATCACCTTGTTGCGCTTTCAAATGAGTTTGAGCGTTACTTCCCATCCTCCAAAGATCCACGGCAAACCAATGAGTGGGTCCGCAACCCATTTGTCAATATCCCGAATAGTCCTAACTTGTCAGCGCAGGAGGAAGAGCAGTTCATCGAAATTGCAAATGACGGTGGTCCTAAGAGTGTGTATAAGGAAACCTCTCTGGCGGGTTTTTGGATCAAAACCAAAGCAGAATATCCCGAGATAGCCGTAAAAGCGCTGAAAACGTTTCCCACCACGTATCTGCGAGGCCGGGTTTTCGACAATGTCACAACTAAGACCAAATTGCGCAATCGACTGGACATTTCTAACACACTGAGGGTGTCACTGTCTTCCATCACCCCCATATGGAAGCTTCTTGTTGCAGGGAAACAAGCAGGGCTCCCACTGATTATATTCGTAATGCACGTTTAGTCCCCATGTTTTGTTCCCATATTTTGTTAAGCATGTTCACACTTATAGATGTAGCTTCAAGTTGTTCAATATTCATAGTTCATATTGTTCAATTGTCACTTCTTCAAGTTCACGTTTTTCACAAGAGATCGTTACCTTCACTGTTCATACATAACTGGAGCTAGGAGCTAGTACATAAAAGGTTGGGGACCCCTGATTTAGCGGACACTTTTATCCAAAATGACCTACATGTGTCAACTATATTACAAAGGATTACATTACCCCAAGTTTGCTCCGGGGACAAAGTGCCTTGCTCAAGAGCACAACGGTGGAAGCTGGGAATTGAACCGACAACTTTTCAGGCTACTGCATGCTAGCCCAGCTCCAAACTCAAAACAACTTTAAGTGAGACTGCTGTGGAATAAGGCTAATAAAGCAACTGTGGATAACTGATGTACAAAGTAAGCAAAACGGTCTCTTGAGCCCTGTTTCCCAGTCAAGACTCAGGAACTTTTGTCACGATGCACAAACATCCCAATATACAGACAAAAAGCACTTGTATCCCTGCACCCTCCTGCCTTCTGGTAGTTGAGAGCACCTATGTGCTGTATCTGTCGCTACATAATAAGCGGGCGGCCTGTTTCATTAGAATTTCTAATCATCTCTGTTTTGCAAACACCAATTAGCACAAGCATAAATCAGTATGTAGGTACCTGGGAAACCTTGGATATGGGAGAATGCCAGAGAGAGGGAGAGAGATCTGTTGATAGCCAATATTTTTATTGCATGGGACATTGGACTTTATTTCAGTTTTCAACACAAACTGGGATTCTACTCAAGCAAATAATAGCCCATATGCTAACTTCAAGTATGTCCATGTACATAGTGATGGTCATCTTGATACCACACATGAATGAAGACCCAGTCTGGCAATGGTAGGTAGGAAAAATCTGGAACAGAGTTTTATTTACAATGATGCACATCAAGGAAGAGACAGCATGACTTCACATAAAGATCCACCAGCTGCTCTAACTAAAAGGGAAAATAGTCAGGGTTTAAGTATCCCTCCAGGATAACGGGAGATGGTGTTGGTCATCCCATCTGGACTACACATGGACCACACGGAATCAGACCCTGATTAGCGCCAACCTGGCGACCCACAGCAGATAGCTACTGACGTATGGGATGCACCCATGTAGAACAGCAAAACACTACCATAACATTCCCCCTTATCTCTAAAGACATAGTCACACTATATAGGCCTACTCATATGCCTGCAAACGTAAGGACACATATTAAGAAACATAAATAAGAAACATAAGGACATAAACTACTTCTGAAAATACTTCTGATTCCAATAGTCTGCGTAATGAGTGTTTTTGAATGTAGCAGTCTGCCAGTGGCTACTGACAATCAGTAACTAAGTCACTGACAACTTGTACCATGTGACACCAAGAGAAAGAGAAAAACAGAGAGAGAAAGAAAGAGAGAGAGAGAGAGAGAGAGAGATGCTGTGTTCTAATTTGCATACTTCTGTACAATACCTAATGAGTGCATAAGCACTCAAATTGTGCACTCAAATTGGGCATTGTAGGTGCAGAAGTAAGTATGTAAATTGGAACACAGCAAGAGAGAGAGACTGACACCTGTCAGAACAGCAGCAACAGCAGGGCACGTTGTCAGGGAGGGACACTGGAGATTCTGGTGTCCGGCGGGTGGAAACTCCTGAAACAACAGGAGGAGGAAACCAGAGCTGGCCGCGCCTGGCGCTGTGGTGGAGAATGCGGACGCGCCCTGTGTGACGGGCCATTGTGCTGCGTCTCAGGTGCTCCGGCTCGTCCAAGTACACCCAAATGTAGGCCACCATAACACTCCCAACTCCTGGGGAATACACTTGCACTGGCTCTGTCTGCTCGTCTAGGTTCACCGTTTCCTTTTCTTCCTCCTTCTCTCTCTCTCTCTCCCCATCTTCCGGTCTCCATCCTTTTCTTTTTCTTTTTAACCGAGTATTGCTTCCGTCACAGCACACGTGGGAGGATAATAAAGTGGGATTTGGGTCCAACAATGCCCTCTCATACTTAAAGAGATTAAACAGCAAGAAGTGCACGTGAGCCCGACCCGAGTCCAGCCCGCCGGTACAAAGACACAATCACTCCTCCGCTGAAAAGGCCCGGTTTGGTTTGGTGGCGCACTCTGACATCAGAGCGAGACAGGGAGAAAGAGAGGAAGCGGGAGAGAGACTGGTAGAGAGAAAGACAAAGGAACAGAAGGCATGAGAAAGAGACAGAAAGAGTGAGAGTAGCAGGAGAGGTATGGAGAGTGAATTTAGAAGACTTGAGACAGTGAACCAGAGAAAGCGACAGAGACTGGTTATCCCTGGGGACTTGACGAACGTGACCATGCATGCAGTGACCCACTGAACAGCCTCTCTCACACACACTTTCTATCTCACACACACACACACCTGATCCGCAGCCCATCTGCAGAGAAGCTCAGCAGCATGGCTTGTGCACATGCAAATACACACACACACAGCAAAACTAGTGGCTCTGTATGCTGACAAGCATGAGGAAGGAAAGAACGGGGTCAGTGGTACGCCCCAAGCAACAACTGCTATTGCCACTGGCTCACTCTGTGACACAGCATGACTGGCCAGAATTATTTTTAATGAGATAAGATGACAAGTCTTACAACATCTCCAACTGACTTTCTAATATACTTCAGTCTGAACATGAGCATGCATTTTGAGAAGACTACTCAGTCTCAGGGGCCATGACTTGCATTCCAAGAGAATGAGAGAATACCGTTTCTTTGTGCTAATGTACATACCCACTTGGCTAGATCCATTCCTGAGTTATGTACTAACAAAAACATCACACATTCCACTAACCATAATAGTCAAGACTCTTTCCATTTGCTTTAGGAGTTGGTGTCATAATTCCAGAGTACACTAAACTCCATAAACATGTTTGCTTCGTTAACCTTAAACAAATATTCCACAAGCAGCCACATTATTAGAAGAATAAACCGCCACATATGGCAATATGACCATTGCCCTCATATCTAATGAATAAATGCTGAAATGCAATTAATGGACCACAGCCAAAACGACTCTGTTAATGTTGCATGGGTACATCCAATTCTGGTTCAATTGGGAACCACTTCCACAATGACTAGACTGGAAACTCTGTTCTACCATGCACAAACTAAAATATGTATGAGTATTTGTAATGCCACACACGAGAATCCAAACATTTAAGGTTAACCAACAGATTGGATCATTAACAACAACAGTGTGAAGTAGACGAAGATATATTTTGCTTGTGATTAAACAGTTCCCTATTCTGGAGGAGAAGTGTCCGTTTCATGGTTTATTTTCAATCTGTTGCTCATATACTGAAATCAGTAACATTTAAATTGGTCAGTGGAGCCTGATAGACCGCTTTGGCTTCAGCATCCAGTCTAGGACGATAACACGTCATAAGAAAGGCACCTGCGTTGATTGACATTACGTTACGCGACTGTAAAACTGTCTTAAATGCACATACTCAGCTCTATGCAAGTGAAGGGCTGTCACTTTCTAATTTCACGTATTTCTTTAATGAGACAAACAACGTTAACGGTTATAAGACATCTACAAGAATAATTAGCTGTGCTAACGTAGCTACAAGTTGCTGAGGCAAATGTTAGATATTCATTCAATCTCTTACCGCTAGCTAACTCCTACGTGTCACACTCCGATTTTGTCGATCTTGGTCATTGAAGATAAGATACGAGATAGGAAGTGTCTTGGGTTACACATAGGCTATGAAGAAACTATGTTTTCCGTCCATACATAAATAATGAACCAAGGACATGGCTTTCTAACGAGGTTCCACCTAAACTCCCGTTTTAGCTAGCTATACAGCTAGCAGGAAAGATAGCATCCGAAGCTAACTAGCCAACGGGAGGCAGCAGTCCATGGATCTCTCTGAACAGCTAATAGTAAGCTAACTTAGCTGAACGGTTATGCTGTATTACCCATACCTGGCTGTCCACACCTCACGACCAGCTTGTCGCCTTTACTGGACAAATGGTTTTGCATTATACACAAGACAATACATTTCCGTGAATGTAATCAGCTATGTCATGTCCATGGGATGCCAGTCAGTGACTTCTACGGACACATTCACGAAGCATAAGCGGTGTTTCTGCCACAGCTTAACGTTACCTTTAGCCTCACAATCGGCGCAGTATTTGTTGTCGTCCTCCCTTAGCATTTTGGACAGTATGGCCTGATGCTGTTCATTGAGTTTCTGGGCCTTTTCTCTCTCCGATCGTGTCGTCATTTTTGCTCACTGTTTGTTTTACCGTTCTTTATGAAATCGCCAACTTTGCCCGTTTTGAATGTGGTTAACTTGTTCGCGTCAGATGGCAGACCATCCCCCGGGGTAACGCAGCATACACACAGCTGGGAAGGGAAAAGACTGGAGCGGAATATGGCAGAGAAATGTAAGCACCCGGAAGCGGAAGGTTTTTTTGTAGATCGAAGTTAAATCTTGATTTTAAAGGTGATTTAATGTCGATTCTGGTGAGTTTTACAGCAGGAAAAGGCGCAAACATGTATTTTGCCATTGGTCACGAATTAAATATTCATATTGTATGTTTGTGTCAGTAGTAAAAGGTAAAGTTGTTTGCTTGTGTTTGACCCTGCATGCGTCAAATTACGTATAGTTTGACGCACACAACTCGTGTATCTGATGACGTTGATGATAGTGATTTGAATGAACAGTGAACATCCATGCAGGTTAGTCGATCTTACTGCTTTTATGTTTAGTTAGATATATAATCTACTTCAAATGTAGTGGGCATGCATATTTTTCTCCAACTAGGCTTATAAAAGTGCAGCCTCATGAGTTCACCATAGCTCTATATATCTATAACTAATATTTCCTCATACTCAATTAGCTTAAAGGGTTAAACCAGTTACAAGAATTTTGTCCCTAAATGTACAGGTGCTGCCTGGCCATAATTAGAATATCGTGAAAAAGTTGATTTATTTCAGTAATTCCATTCAAAGAATGAAACTTGTATACATTCATTCCACACAGACTGATATATTTCAAGTGTTTATTTATTTTAATTTTGATGATTGTAACTGACAACTAATGAAAATCTCAAAAAATTAGAATATTGTGAAAAGGTTCAATATTGAAGACACCTGGTGCCACACTCTAATCAGCTAACTAACTCAAAATACCTGCAAAGGCCTTTAAATTGTCTCTCAGTCTAGTTCTGTAAGCAACACAATCATGGGGAAGACTGCTGACTTGACAGTTGTCCAAAAGATGACCATTGACACCTTGCACAAGGAGGGCAAGACACAAAAGATCAGTGCTAAAGAGGCTGGCTGTTCACAAAGCTCTGTGTCCAAGCACATTAATAGAGGCGAAGAGAAGGAAAAGATGTGGTAGAAAAAAGTGTACACGCAATAGGGATAACTGCACCCTGGAGAGGATTGTGAAACAAAACCCATTCAAAAATGTGGGGGAGATTCACAAAGAGTGGACTGCAGCTGGAGTCAGTGCTTCAAGAACCATCACGCACAGACGTATGCAAGACATGGGTTTCAGCTGTCACATTCCTTGTGTCAAGCCACTCTTGAACAAGAGACAGCGTCAGAAGTGTCTCGCCTGGGCTAAAGACAAAAAGGACTGGACTGCTGCTGAGTGGTCCAAAGTTATGTTCTCTGATGAAAGTAAATTTTGCATTTCCTTTGGAAATCAAGGTCCCAGTGTCTGGAGGAAGAGAGGAGAGGCACATAATCCACGTTGCTTGAAGTGCAGTGTAAAGTTTCCACAGTCAGTGATGGTTTGGGGTGCCATGTCATCTGCTGGTGTTGGTCCACTGTGTTTTCTGAGGTCCAAAGTCAACGCAGCTGTCTACCAGGAAGTTTTAGAGCACTTCATGCTTCTTGCTGCTGACCAACTTTATGGAGATGCAGATTTCATTTTCCAACAGCACTTACCACAGTGCCAAAGCTACCAGTACCTGGTTTAAGGATCATGGTATCCCTGTTCTTAATTGGCCAGCAAACTTGCCTGACCTTAACCCCATAGAAAATCAATGGGGTACTGTGAAGAGGAAGATACGATACGCCAGACCCAACAATGCAGAAGAGCTGAAGGCCACTATCAGAGCAACCTGGGCTCTCATAACACCTGAGCAGTGCCACAGACTGATTGACTCTCATGCCACGCCGCATTGCAGTAATTCAGGCAAAAGGAGCCCCAACTAAGTATTGAGTATTGTACATGCTCATACTTTTCATGTTCATACAAATTATTTCTTTTCATGTTTTCAGTTGGCCTAAAAAAACTTTTTTTGTATTTGACTTAAGTAATATTCAAATTTTCTGATACTGAATTTGGGATTTTCATTAGTTGTCAGTTATATAATCATCAAAATTAAAAGAAATAAACACCTGAAATATATCAGTCTGCAGTGTTTCCCAGAGAACTGAATTCCATTTGTGGTGGTTGGTTTGCAGAATTAACTTGAATGCAACAGTTTTTAACAAATTAGCACAGCGTGGTTATGATGCTAACTAGATTTAAGCACAATTTAGTACAACCTGGAAAATCATTGTGTGGTGGTCAATGTTGATATTGTGGTGGGCCGCCACAAATAAGTCAATGTATGGGCAACACTGAGTCTGTGTGTAAAGAATGAATGTAATATACAAGTTTCACTTTTTGAATGGAATTACTGACAATCAACGTTTTGATATTCTAATTATATGACCACCTGTATATTGTTTTACTAGTTGTGGTGCAAACCATATACTTTCGCATGCGCACCAAAAATTCAAAGCCCCTACAAGGACATGGGCAAAAAAAGAATTGTGCATTTCTGGTAGACAGGCAGTGCACCAGAAACTCACATGTTCACCAAAAACTTCCCAGCGTGCTCCAGAAATGTTTTTTGCACATCTCCCTCACATTCAGAAAAATGCCTACAATCACCGTTTCAAATATATCCTAAACAAACAAGGAACTTCAAAAGCAGTTTTCTGTAGCAGTAGGAGGATGTTCTACTGCAAGCCTTAGGGCATCAGGTAAGGAGAACAAAGACTAGCTGACAAGACTTGTTATTTGACATTACATCCAGAATGAATGACGACAGAGGTGGAAAGCTCAGCTTCAGAACATGGAAGTCCTACCACATATTTGTTCCAACCATTCACTAAACCAGCTGATTCCACTACTTAAGTCTCCAGCCAGATCAACTAATTAGTGAAATCACCTGTGTTAACATGGACAGGACTGAGTTTCCCACCTCTGACCAACAAACATACAGGCGAGATTCAAAACCATGATGAAAGTATTTCGATACATACTATTTTGGTGACATAGTGAGTATATTTTTCCATTTGTTATTACCGCAAAAAAATTGTAAAACTACATCTGAAGTAGCCGAGATAAGTAAACAAAGACAGACACAAGTGACAAATATTTATTTTGTCTGATAAATACACTAATATAGAGGGAATGACTTTGGAGCAACGGCTCAAACTGTACATCATGGTGCGTCATTCGGATAGTTCAACAAAACTATTGTGCAAATTTATAAGATCCACCACTGCATTCACGAGAGAGCATGATTTACGTGGACATAAAAAATGACGTTTGCCTAACGAATAAGCACATTAATCAGTACCTATTGACACTCATGTTGTATGCTTATACCAATGGATTATACACAATTATCTGGGTGAGATACATTGCATCTCATTCAGAAATGTCTTCTAAGTGCATGACTGCACTTACAGGTTCGTTCATTATGATGTAAGTGGGTCAGCAATGCATTTGGGCTGGTCTAGAAGTCAATGCACCGGCCTTTTCTTTCCCAGTCCCCATAGCGAGTTGGCTCAGGTCCCCTTGGTCCTCCTTTCTCTTTAGTGTCAGGATTCACATCATCAGGGAATTCTGAATGGATACAGTATTTACATACATTCACTGGAAGTGCAGTAATACTGTGTTAAAGGGGCTGTTATGAGCAAAATTACTTCGTGTCGTGATGTAAAAAATCAAATGAATGATCATAAACTTAAAAACTAGAACGTCATTAAACAATTTGTAAACCTCCTTTTAAGGGAGCTGATGGGAGCTTGGCTACTAGCTGTACAATTTAACAATGGTTTGTTCATGCAAGCATGCACCTGTAGGATGCTGCATAGAAGTATAGTATAGGGCTGTCAGGCATGATTAAAGGACAAGCATAGGCCTACACTAGCTAACTTACTTTCAAGAGGATCCTTTGTTTTCGTCTCACTCTCATCCATGTCAAAACGTCCCTGGGGTGTTTTGGCCTTTCTGAGTGGTTCCTTATCTTTACTCACTCCACCTGCTGTCCTGGAACAAGCTTTGGAAGGAAATTATTATTTTTTTTTTTAAATGACCACATAAGCATAAGTACGGGCTGCTATCTGCCTGTAAACCAGCCTATTACTATGGTATATAGCATACTATAAAGTTATACTATACAGTTAAATCTCAGTCTAAAATGAAGTTTGCTATCGGTTGACTTTGGTGTGATAGACATTTCAAAATGTAGCCCACACTGGCAAATGGGAATGCACTCACGAACAAGGTAAAGTTAGGCTACGCAAAAGCTGGATACAAATGACACGTTTGCTCACCTTTTAGGATGCCCTCTACAAGCAAGCCTTTACGTAGTACGCGCCTGGTGGATGTGAACGCGTGCAATGTTATTACAGACATTTTGGCTATGTCAAGTTATTCCGTAGTTTCGACAGGAATCACCGAGGACCTCAAGCGTAGTTACACAAGTGTCATGTTTTGGCCATCTAAAATGACGTTTATGTTTTCGGCGTCATCACTAGGCGCCGTCACGCTCTCTTTACTCAAAAGTGCTGCAATATCGCCCTCTAAGGACAGAATGCGTGTTAATACCTATTTTGTATAGTCTATGGTTAATACTATTTTATAGAGTCAAATTTGTACAGTCTCTTATTGCGCTACAGGTTATTAATTACAAATGTGCTAAAATGTTTGCTAGCATCATTCTTTCATTATATGTTGTTAGATTAAACTGCCACTTATTGTTGTTGTTTTTCAGCGTGTGCTGAATAGTATATCAGGGAAAGACAATGTGTAGGCCTGGGTGTGAAAATAAGCAAATGTTTTATTCATGGTTGCTATTTGTAATTCTATGCCTTGTTTGACAGATGTGTATATTGAATATATTTGGACAAGATGTAAACACACAAGTAATGAGGCTTTTGTTGATTGCTGTTGCTGCATGCTTAAAACATATGAAGCACAAGAGAAACTGTTAAAAAAACTGGACAAATATTCACCAAATAGAAAATCATGTAATTTATTACAAATGTGTTGTATAAAACCTACATGGGTTTTAATGAACATAATCAAAATATCTAAAAACATAAAAGTGGAAAAAATATGCATGCTGTACTTTGATTATGGACTTACATAAAGATGACGCCATTTCACATTTTTAAGAAAAGTACAACTCCTTTGTATATCCTCTTAAACTTGAGCATCAAATACAACTGTTTTGTTTGACGGCTATTTTCCGTTTTTGAAAAGAGCTTCCAAAGTATACTGTAAGGAACAGTTGATTGCAGAGTAAGCCTCTACTAAAATTTGAAGTATGTTATTGCTGTCTCTGAAGGCTGAATTTGAGCATACCACACTGAACTCATTGTACATTTTGCAGAGCTGAAAAAGTGCCTGGAAAAATTCAAACCTGATCAGTTTGGTTTGATGCCTCTTTTTTTCCCCTTGCACAGCCACATTTTGTGGTTATCCTTTCTAAACTGGTATGGAGACATCAAATGTGCTTCTGGCATTTCTCATCCTGAATTAGTGCTGGTGACAAAATGTGTCCTGTTATGACCACTGACTTACTTTTAAGTATTTGATACCGTGATGCGTAAGAAAACCCTGTTATTTTCCATTACAGCTGGGGAAAAAATGGACAATTCCATTTGCAGCCTTTACGGAACCTGTTTGGCAAAACATTCATCTCCACTGTTGGCCATAGCTTTTTTTTTTATTATTGGATGTTTTGGCTGACTTCCAAATGGCAACTGACCGTGTTTACCAGACCTGTGTCAAATCAATGCAATGTCCAGTGGAACTGGTTTCTGTAAAGGCTGGGTAGACTCTCTTCACAGAAATCTAAGCCTCAGTGAAACTATTTGGATTTGTAGGGGGTTGTGCGAGAAAGGGGTGTTGCTGGCATGGTGCATTGAAAATTATAATTTGAAAAAGTGATGATGAAATGGAACACCACATTCCTTTGCTTGCAGTGGGAGAGAGAGAGCGAAAGAGGTTCCTGCACAGTCTCAGAAACACTCCAACCCATCTGCCCAGGGTTAACCTTACAACATAATGTAAGACACTCCCTCTAGAGCTGGGAGGCCATACATTTATCATGCAACCACTAATGTCACTCACTCTTTGGAGAATGTCATCCATCATACAGATGACTGGTATTCAGACATATTATCATATGTTGTTTACAATCCATATACAATATTTCACCAACAGATCTCACAACTCTAGTCTTTGCATACATGGTAATAAGTGCATTGGTATGGGAAGTATGTTACACAAAATACAAGAACCTCAGTCATAAGTTATGAGTGCTGTATAAATCTATATTCATCTTCAAAATGCTTTTGAATCACAGGTGAACTTTAATGTAATGTAATGGTTGTTCAAAATGTGTGTGACGTTTTAAGTGCTTAATTGGCATAATATGAAGACACGAGATGAATGCTTACAGGCTATGGAACTGCATCATGGATGACATTGAAAATATTGTTGTCATCCATTGCGCAATGTGACGGATTTGGCAACAGAAAACTCAGTAATCCTACAAGTCGTTCCATGAAATGTATAAAATGTAGGCTATGTGTTTATGAAATGTAAACCTTTTTACTCCTTACTCCTATGCAGATGTGGGGTAAAAAAACAGCTTAACAGTGGAAAGTAAATGGACGTCCCTTTAATATGCGCTTTGTTACTATTTAGTTTCTGAAAAAGTTCGGCCATTTCTTTTGCAATAATCCACTAAAGGAGCCTTCTGCGCCTATATCCAACAGTGAATTTCGTCTGCTCACTATTCTGGCGAAATTAAAAAATCGATCTGTATAAGTAGCCTTGCCTAAGTCTTCTATAAGCCCAGGCCTACTATATGTCTGATTTGTTGAATCTATCAAAAAACGCATATAACCTAAATTAAAAGAAATTACTTTCGATCTCAGAGATTAATTTAAGAGATTAATTGTATTAATGCTTCTGAATGCGAGCTCAGACAATTATATTACAAATTAATTAATTTATACAGGCCTAGTGCAAAAAAAACCTACGTTTTTTTAGACCTGCACTATTGTCAATCATATAGACTCAGCAAAGTCTAGCTGTGAATCCGGATTTGAAGCAGTAGCCTAAAGTGGCCTGTCTAATTTGACCCCAAAAATAAATGTCTTCTGGCTCTAAAATTGTTTTCTATTCATTTTCATTTTAAAAAATATAGCCCATTCCTCTAGGTTTTATGCCTGCGACCTAAATGCAGTATTGAAATTAAAATTAGGCCTACGTAGACAACTGAATAAATATAACGGGTTGAGGGACAAACAAAAAAACCGTTGCCTTTGAGATAACCATTTCTTGTTTTGTAAATTATCCTTGTCCATTGTGAGAAAAGTGAGCAAACATCCACAGTTATTCGCAGGTTGATACGCTGCTCATTTTAGCAGTGTTCTCAGTCCAAGGCTGGAGGTTCTGAAGTGCAAATAGGGAGCTGTTGTGTAGGCAGATAGGGTCCGGGGTGGCCGGCTGGTTTATAGTCTTTTGGAAGGCTTCTTGTTGGAGCTGCATTAGAATTCGGTTCGCCTGCTGCCGTTCAGCCTCCCTCTCCTCCGCTGTCTGCCGCCTTGACGTGAGAAAATTCAAGTTACGGGTTTTGGGTTATATAGACAAAGGTATAGGATATGGTTCCTATCAGAACTCCTTAGTAGACTGCATTTGCAGGACTGAGGCAATATCGTGTGTAGACCTATAGCATTAATAATAGGTTTACTACATGTGAAAATGGCACCAACTTCAGCCATAGAGAGTTTTGAGCATATGGAAAACCTTGTGGGCCTAAGTGTGCCAACTACAGCACGAACAAGTTCATGTTCTTCCTTGTGTAAACTTCGACATATTTCTCATATACAATGCAAATGCGTAGCCCACTTTTATTTCTTGCATATTACGAGGTAAGTCATAATTAGGCAAAGGCCAGTACTGCGAAAACTTTAATTGGATATATGAAAAGTTTTATCATATGCATTTATCTGAAATAGCCTTTTCATAACATTCATTCGCTGTAAACAAAATGCAATAATTTCCCACTTGAGTTCCCAAAATGAAAAAACAATTGTTTTTTTTTTTTATGTTTTATTGTAGAAGCCTACAACATAGCCTATTAATATAGGTTAAGGCCTACCCACCTCCATTTTGTTCTTCTGTTCTGGAACCATGTTTTGACTTGTGCATCAGTCATTTTGAGTGCCTTGGCCAGGGCTGCTCTCTCCGCGGAAGCCAAGTACTTCTGTCGGTGAAAGCGCTTCTCTAGCTCGCAGATCTGCAGTCGAGTGAAGGACGTTCTGGGCTTTTTCTTCTTCGGCGGAGTCCGATTCTGGTACGGGTGACCTATACGGCGTGTTACAGTGAACGGTGAGAGGGCCACTAGATCGGGAGATAGGGGCAAAAGCAGGCGGTAAAATCAGCAGGGACAACAGCAGAGCAGAATCATTGGGGAGGGGAAAGCACGGTTAAGGCAAGCCTGCAGGTAGAATACGATACGGGGATCAGGTGGAAAGAACTAACATTTAAGAACTTAGTCTAGGTGCTTGAGAGCCGAACAGATAGATAGCAGCTTTTTTGCAAAGCAAGTAGGCCTTAAGCAGAAGAACAGTCAGTCAAGGACCACAGAATTCTCAAACTTGACAGTTTGTTTTACTTAGCCTTGTTGCCTGTAACTTTAAAGAAAACTAATGACAATGACCGGTTTACCTCCACTTTCCAGTTAATAAATGAATAAATCGACAAATAGGACAATCTAAGATAGTGGATGTGATTTGTAGCAATACGTGGATGAGAATTATGTGCATAGGCCTGCCGTGGACTAGCCTACAAAATATAGGCTACAGCGGCGGTAGGCCTATTCTTAGCACACATAAAATTATATGTGAATGAAACACCGTGCCCAGATCAATACATTAATAACAAAGTGCACGTTACATATTTGTTCAATATATAACCTGATAGGCCTATCTGAGTTGTTCATAAATGCAGGATATTGTGTAGGCCCATACTGAAAGAATTCGTAACAAGCGTAATGCTTAATTTTTGCTTACTTGCCTTTTGGCTTTCGAGAAGGCATAAACAAACATAACCAAAACATCCCATGTAAAGAAACGTCTTAGAGCGCACGAAAGGCTCCTTCTCCAGAAAGTGGTAACAAGATGATGCATTACTTTAATCCTACCTGTAGTAAATCTGTCTTTGGTATATCTTCTATTACTCTCCATCCAGGGAAACGTTAATCCCGTGAGGTTGTTAATGGTAGCCATGTTTGCCATACTTGGCACCGAAGCTCCGCTGGTGGTTATTGAAGAGTGCATGCTGCTAAGCGGTCGGTGCGCGGGCACACGGATAACCCCCGACGAATTAAGACCATTCCCGTTGACGCTCATGCCCATGTTCATGTTATAAGTGCTGTTCAGCGAGCCCATGCTGCAAGCTGCGTTTCCGTTGTATCCACCAGTGTTGTTGCCGTTGTAGTTGCCGGTCATGGTGTTGTAAGCGGTGCTGACGATACTTCCCAATCCGTAGTCCAGGTCCTGCATCCTCGGGTTGGAGATCATGCAACTCCCCTGATCCGCATTGTTGAGTATCTGGTCGATCCCGAAACTAATGGTGTCAACGTGAGTTTGGTGGAGATGTCCTCCTATATGTTCCATGGTGTAGTCGAAGGAACCCTCCTCGGAATGTGTCTCCCACCTTGCACGCGTTATCTTATGGCTTTTAAAGTCCGCTGACTCTTCCTTCCGCCGTTATCTAATAGGTGTGAGCTCATGTGTGCGGGAGAGTATGGTTAAACTATACTCGATTGTCTTGTTTTTCACCCCTCCCTTTTTTTGGACAAGAGAAGCTGCCGGCTTGAGCTAGGAGGACATCAATCAAAATGCCAAATAGGCAGGGTAAGATTAAGACTCCAATTTTAGGCTTCGGGACCCAATTGGCTGCTGAAATCACGACGAGCTCATTTCATCGAACTGATGATGAGAGGTCTGGGACTTCCTTTGAATACGAATATGCTCACTTTATTAAAGCCAAAATAAGGTCTCAAAGATATGCTCAACGTTCATAAATGAATTAATTCATAATGGTTAAATACTGACACCATCCTGAAAAACAGGCAATTTCATCCAAAGTGTGTAGGCCGATATTAGGCCTACATTTATTCTTAACATTTATATTTGCATGTTTGTTATATGAATACAATAAATACTGGGACCAAATTATATTTAGCCTAATGATCCTTAATGAATACCCTTCGAAATGAGCGAGTTAGGGCATGTAAATAGGCTAGCAGATGCATCTGATCGATTTTTAAATAGTTGCAATTAAGATCACAGTAAACTGTACTGATCTAATCTGAAAACCTGTATTACGGATTAAAGGCCTCTCTTTCTTTCTGTTTTACCTCTGTGCTTAACCAAAAATACGTCGCTGAGGCTTTCCATTAAATCAGACTGAGGTCAAGTGGTCTGATCCACGCCGAGGAACGTGTCCAGCACTCAAAATACCTAGGAAGATTTGAAGACGCTGCAGTCCTGCCCTCCGTCCCTCTCCCATTAGTTGTACTGACATTGACGTTTTGGGATATTTGGAAGCCTCTGGTTAGTGTTAGGCTACTGCTTGCCCCCTAAACTCGCTGACATAGGCTGCGTAAGAACGACATTGTCCTATCCACCCACGATCAGTAAAATGCTCAGACACATTTACAAAAAGCAAATCTTATAACTGAAACTCTTCATTTCCAAGCGAGGTGTGACTAGTAGTTCTGAGTTAAGGATATGATTCCGATCTGGGCCTCCATTTTCGGTGGATATGAACTCTATTTAGTTGAAGAGTTACTTGCAAGCAACTTCTATAGCCTATTCTTTGAGCAGTTTAGACTAATTCAAATAAAATAGGCTACCCAGCTGACTACTCCTAAGTGTTTTACCGATGCAATTATAATTGCGAAATAAATTGTAGCCTATTTTATTTGGAGATCACAGTTGGAAGTCTCAATCATATCTCATTCATTTGGACAGCTGCTTTATTAAACCGTCAATGCGTTCATAATGAAACGTGTGTCGATTAATACTCCGGATTTTATAACTCTCACATTACATTTTAGTGCATTCATTTTCAGGTTTTAATTTGCCATATGTATAATTAACGTGCTTCAAAGTGTGACATATCTTATTTCTAAAATGCATGTAATATATTTGACAGTGTAAATTGTTTATACACTTCAACCAATAGAATAATTGGAAGAACGGAATATAGCATGTTTATTCAATAACCAATAAAACGTTATAATTCTAAACATGTAATTAAGTAAGAAGAGAGAAATGGAGAGTCCGATAATAAGGCGTTTAGTGCATTGATTTTTCCCATGTTAAAACCTCTGGGACGTGATTATTTAAATAGGGTGCATTAGAGTATTAAAATTTCATGAGTCCTCAGATCCATAGGCAAAGTAACCGACATTAAAGATTAAAGAAAACCTTTGGCACAATATTAGTATCATGACAATCACAACGTATGCGAAACAGGCTAAAATCCCGTTTGCAAAATTACAGCATCAAATAATTAAAAAGTACGAACCTGAACGCAGTTCTTGCAGTTAATGAACCATCAATAAGTTATTATTATACTTCATTTTTTAAATAAATATCCTGGCAATTGTATTCATATTATCCCTGATTTATGTAAAGGTTATGTGTAAGTTAATGTAATTAGATGTACATAGATGGCTGTGTAATGGAATGTGTAGTAGGCTACCGTGTCTAATTATAATTTCCCATCGCGTTATTATGCATTTTGTCCGGAGGGTGTAGATTTGAGGACACACCAGGCACCTAGTAGGCTTTGTGATGTGTAGATGTGAGCGAGAGTGGAGTAGGCTATCTAAGGGCGCTGATATCCTTAAGGGCACTCGGAGCATGGTCAGTGTCAGCTGGTCCTACTCAGTTATTGAGTGACCATCTTCTGCCCCTCTGGTGCACCGATGCTGTTCCAAGCGTTTAGACTTTTATCCTGCCTTGTGAATACTGTCATGTGGCGTCACTTGTGTTGAGTAAAAGTAATAGCGCACATAGAGAGGGCTTAACATATGGGCTTTTATTGAATGCAGGCTATATTACTTTCAGTGTGCTGCGTATCATAGTTTGGGTATTTGCTGATATATTAGACTCTAGGATGTTTTTGTTGTTGTTGTTGTTGTTGTTTTTTATTGTAAGAGTGTTTCCTGATCTCTTTTCAGTGAATAGGGCCTATATAGAATTTGTAGTTGAACGTTTTACCTGAGCAATGCTTGTCATGTGACACCGGCAACGCTTAGGCGCCAAAGTCCTCCCCAGTTCCCTCCTCAGCGCGCAAAGTCAAAACCGCAAACAGGAGCCGTCTTTCCATCGTAGGACATAACCATTCTTCATTTAAATGCTATCTTAAGTATTTGTCATGACCGGGTCTAATTTGAAATTTCGCCAAGGGCGATATATGGCAGAAAACGTGATGAAAACAATGTAGGCCTTTTATAACCTCAATAACACGAAAGGACATGTGCGAGATGCTATGAGAAGTGTCATTAAAATGTAAACAGGTCGAAAGCCAAATTAATGTCAGCGCCTACGTGCACCTATCCGGATTTCCTCTTGTGGGCAAAGTCAAAGTGAGTGTGAGTACATGTGAGTGCCAAGCAAAACGGAGATTCACTCAACCTGAGTCACGTAGCCTAGGCACTTTATCTGTCCATTCACTGCCACTGGTTTAAGCTGGTTTAAGCTTTTGGATATGTACATAATTGGCCTTATTGAAAGCCAATAATTATTCTATTCTAGCAGCAGGCCTCTTTAACCAACAAAAACGTTTAATGTTTTCTGTTGTCAGTCTATCCTTATGATATAAGATCTTACATTTGGCAAGTGTTTCTGTACAGTTAAATGTGAAGTGAAATTAGAAATGTGAAGGAGGTCGCCGAAAAATCGGGCTGAGAAAGTGTGCTCGGCGATGATCTCATGTTGACTTCTAATAAGCTGATGGTTTGGTGTTGCAGCCTATATTAAGCTGTTCTTGCACACCTACCCAAATCGATTTGATGCGTGTTTATTAGCTCAGCGCCCACTCTGACATTGTGATTAATGCCAGTCTTTTGTCCGTGGATGGGGCGACAGCGACACAATCCGAAGAGGAATTAGGTCTAAACGTCCTAGAGGTGCTCACAAAAAGCCACATTCGATAATAATAATAATTATTTTTAATAATAATAATAATAATAATAATAATAATAATAATAATAATATTATTATTGTCGTCATTATTATTATTATTATTAGGCCTATCATCATCCTCCTCATCATCAGTAGCCAGTATGACACTTTTCAGTCCAATAGGTAAATTGTCACCCTGTTTGTTTTGAGATATAGGAAATGACAATCACTGCAGGGATGAGCGCAGATCAAACGACAGTGAAAAAAGGCATCTCTGCGAAGGATCCATTTCCTGCTAGATAGCCTCCCGTTCTAAAGAAAAACAAGAGTGCATTGTGGTTCACACTACTCAAGCCAAAGCGATCCATCAAGCTAATCTTGGTTTGTTGTCGCATCTATTCTGTACGATAGCATGGAATGGTGAAGACAAAATAATAACCGGTGTTAGGTGTATTGTATGAACGTTCCCACATAGTTCCAAAGTTGCAGGCTATCTGCCAAGTCTGCAAGTCATGTGATTTTTGGATGGCGCCTGCACCACAATCTACAATAAAGCAAGACTGCTCATCACAGCGCTATGGCGCATTTAAGTATTTTGAATGTAAAATGCCTCTTTTATAATGATTGTTGTTACTGGAGCTGTTTCTGAACCTCCCAAAATGTGCAAGTCGTAATTTGATATTTGTGATGAATAAAGCAACGTCATAACTTCATAGCAAAGTCTGCAAGCTTTCTTAGTCAGCACTGGGTGTGTGTAGTGGGCAATATAGTTTGAAAGCAGACCCTCGGCATGCATCTCTTTTAAGGCGATGACAGAGATGGTGAACTCTTTCAGCTGGCCAGCATACATTCACAGATGGCCACTATGCCATAGAAAGCTGAATTTTACATCACAGTTTTTACATCACAATATTATTTGCACATATGGGCTTATGGCACATCAACAAACAACATAACAAACCTTAAGGCCATACACTGAGTTCCTGAAACATATTTATTGAAAGAAATCGTTCAATACATTTAAGAGATACTGAAACCAATGTGGAGAGTTAGATATGTAGAGAGCTCTCTGTTGTGAATAGATAGATTGATAGATAGATTTTTATTGATTTCATTCATTCAATCATTCCTTCATCACAGGTCGTTAATACATTTCTGTGGTTTCCACAGAGTCGAACATTCTAACAAGCCACCATTGCTCAAGAGAAAGCAGAGTTTGCAGCTTTGTTTTTCTTACCATATAAGGAAGATTGTGTCAGGTTCACTGTCTTTAACCCCGATTGTAAATTAATGAGCAGGCTGTACAGTCAGAATTAGCGCTTAGAGTCAAAGGGGAAGAGATGGGAAACTTTTGGCTGGTGCTTCTGTAACGGAAACCAGGACTTTTGAACTCGATAGATGAGGAGGTTCATGATGTAAAAATCCGTTCATGAAATACAAACCTGAAAGTGACAGTTCGAATAGTGATGATTTGTGTGTGTGTGTGTGTGTGTGTGTGTGTGTGTGTGTGTGTGTGTGTGAGAGAGAGAGAGAAAGAGAGCAAGCACTCAACTAATGATGTTAATGAATAGGTTATGATGGGCAGTTAATTAGTACATTAAATGGGAAGGCCTTCTCTAAGACTTAATTAACAATAAGTCAAGTTCATTTTTCCACACAGACACCCTCTAATAATCACTATCACTTTCACCTTTTACCCAGTGGAGGTTAGGAGTGTATCCCAGCGTAAAGGGCTGCAAAAGGAGCTCGGTCTTTTTCTCACCCGTCTTGACAAATGAGCTTTCCATTCCCTCGTTCTCAGAGATTGCTGAAGTACTCGAACGAGGCCAGACAGAGAGAGAGATTAAGCTCCCATTAACGTGTTGTGTCTCCGCCTTGCTAATGAGTCGTTTTATTGATGGTGGGTTTGTCAAACTGTAATGATGAATTAACTGCCATTACGTTATCCCGGCACTCTGATGAGAGAGAGAGAGAGGGAGAGAAAACACTTACTAACACCAAAGGCAAACGAGATCTCCAGTACTGCAAATGTCATGCCCATCTTTGAGCACATTAGGCACTAAGTATCATGTCTCTTATTGGGTTTATTATAGACAGTTACCAAAATTCAGACAAGGCAGTATTTTTCAGTATTGTATCACTGTGCTTTTGGAATAGTGGCAAACGAGTATAAACACATCCTGTTTCCATATGCTGCATACATGCAATGGGAATATAATGACTCAGTCTAGGAAACCAGGCTCTGCAAAGAGACAGTCAATGAGAGACAGATCACTCATAAGGATGAATTACAGTCCAGATTTATGATGCGCGCGCACACACACACACACAGAAAAACACAAACAGGCGCACACACACACACAGCCACACATATGCACACACACACACACAGGCGCGCACACACACACACACACACACAGGCGCACACACACACACACAGCCACACATATGCACACACACACAGGCGCACACACACACACACATACACACACAGACACACACACACACACTCATAGAGCCTCCCGTGACTCCCCTCTCTCACTAACTCCCTAACCTACGGAAGTCTCCTCCACGGCCTGCCAGAAGCATGGAGTCCCTCGCCGCCTAATAGCGGAGCTGACATGTCTGACAGGAGGAGAGGTCCCCGGCTCCCCGCTGCCCATTGGCCGGTCGCTCCCACCTCTGGAGTGCGGGCCGCATCCTGTCGCCTGTGTTTTATGAGGAAGAGACGAGGGGGTCGGCCGCACTTCCCTTCTCTCTGTGTTTCTGTGTGGCTCTCGCGCCGCATCTCCATCGGTCAATCCACAGTTCCAACACACACACACACACACACACACACACACACACACACACACACACATACACAAACACACACACAGGGAGGGTGTGTGTGTGTGTGTGTGTGGGGAGGGTGACTGAGTTGGTGGACGGAGACAGAGAGAGAGCAGCTGGAAAATGTTTACTTCAGTCTGAAGGATGGACTTGTCACCAGCTACTGGGCATTTTTCGGGATACACACACACACACACACACACACACACACACACACACCTATAGTGCAAGAGGGGAGAGAGAGAGACTTGAGGAGGTTTTTTTCACTCAAATCTAAAATGCAAAATGTTTCTTTTCTTCAGTTCCTTTCCTTGTTTTCTCTCAACTTGAGTTTTCATTATTCGCTTTTCGTATGATCCCAGTATCTATGACATTTCATGATTTATCATTTTAATAACAGCAACATTTTTGTCAGATGTTTAATATTTTTGTCGTTAAATTACGCATGAATTAATATGTAATATTAATCATTTACATGTAATAACAGCAGAATATTTGAAAGAAAAGCCTGCTAAGAGATAACAAGTTTTAAACTGGTATAACTAAAGGGCCATTAATCAGAACGATGCAGTATGCAGTATGCATGACCCAATTTTTCTTTTTTAATCAGCTTTATTAGGTGCTATCAGCACTGTTGTTCCTCTGTGAATGCATAAACAGTTTTTCATACATATATTTATTACAGGCCTGCCGGAAAAAAGCAGGCAATATTTTTTCATTAAGGCAGCTGACTGGAAAATGGCAACTACAGCTGTGTGTGTGTGTGTGTGTGTGTGTGTACATGTATCATGAATTCATAAATGCATGTGTGTGTGTGTGTGTGTACATGTATCATGAATTCATATAGCATGTGTGTGTGCATGTTAATGTATGTATGTGTGCGTGTGTGTGTGTGTTAGTGACTTCATGCATGTGTGTGTCGGTATGTGTGTGTGTGTGTGTGCATGATCCGTGCAAAAACACAAGATTGTTAGCTCCTCTGTCACTGCCTCAAGCCCAACAATCTGTCAGCACCAGGTGCCTCCAACAGGTAGGACGGCCGCCTTGTGTTTATCTGTTTGGCCTCGCGATGTCTCTCTGCCCCGGCTTCCACCAATTACACGGCCTCGTGCACCCAAAACAAACACAGTCCTCCAGCCCCAAACGCACAGCCCAGAAACACAGACGCAGACTGCCTGGTGCCGGCACTAGGCCCTCGGGGGCCCGGTGAGGAGCTTTAATGACCTGCCCTGACGGACAGGGGCTGTGGGCCAAGGGCCCGCTGTCTCTCTCCTGCCAATTACACTCGACAGGGAGGATGGCGGGCATCAATTAATACATGCAGCAGCCTCGCTTCCAACCACCTATGACCCTCCGCCCCTCACCACCATACTCACTCTCACTCTCCCTCTCTCTCATACACACACATATCCACGCCCAAATAAAAGGCTATACCTATCGCTCAGATCTCTCCTCAGAGGTAGTAGGCACAGCCAAAGGCAATAACCCCCCACCCTTCCCTCTTCTTCTCTTACCCAACTCCAATACAAGGAGCATTTCTGTGTTATTCACTGGAAAAGGGTGATAGCATTACCCCCCCCCCCCCCCCTCCAAGCAGTTCATTTGCTTTCATTTTTGAAGTGCAAATAAAGCATGCAGGCTAAATGTATAATAGTCCAGTGAAGCATCAAATGACTTTGATCTTAGAAGATAATTGCAAAATAAAACCTGTGAATTCTCTGTGGACACTCACAAGGCTTCTCACCCCAACATGCAAGGCAGTGTCCGAGGTCAAAGGTCATCTCTAATTGGGATAATGGTACAAGAGACCAAAAACAAACACATTTTTAGGCCGTGCAAGATCACACGTGTCTAGAGCCCTAACGGACGGGATGAGAGAATCAACACAAATGAGGCGCCCTGTCCCTGGCCACGGCATAGATGAGGTCACATTGCGCACGTTGATGAACTGATGGAAGAGTGTAGCAGCTGCTGTTTAGGCGCTGTTTGCAAACACCTGGTGTCAAGTGTCAAAACACGACATACGTCTACAAAAACAAAGGGCTTCCATAAGATTGCAGAGAACCCTGTGAACTCTATTATCAGAATATTTTGACATTCTTTTGAAAATGTGAATAAGGCAAAGAATGTCTTTGATGATGGAACAAGTGCCTGAGAGCCCAAAAATGTTCATTGTAGTAGCACAGTTCAGCTTCCCACAATCAACAGCTGAGAACAAGAGTAGGATCATCCTTGTAGTCTTAGCCAGGGATTGCAACAGTGGCCAAACTTGCCAGTGTGGGATATGGTTCAATAATATGTCTGTGGGAGAGATATGCTATTGAGTGCAGCTTCCTTTGTGGGGCAGGAAATATCTCTTTGGTAGTCAGTCATGCAGGGGGTCGAAAGATCAAGGCCTTTTAGGTTGAACATTTCTCAAGCAATTTGGGACCTGAATAAACCTACTCTGAGCGAATGGAACGTAATGTCACGTCCACGTCAGGGTTTCCGTTACGCTCGGTAAGCTATTTCAGACTCCTCGGCACATCATTGCTGGTTTTAGCCCACAAATTACATCTCTCAAACAGTAGACTGCTTCTACCGACAGCACGGATATACACATAAGATCTATGGGCGGCCGTAAATTTCAGTTCGACAAGGAAACGTATACATTTATCTTTCTCTTATTCCGTGTGTTTATTGAACTTCTCACTTAAGTTGTTGCGAGAGCGCTCGCGGGTGCTGCGGGTGAGGGTTACGCTCTGTTTGGCCAGCTAATGTGAGGAGGCGGCCCGGCAGCACTCGCAGATGTAAACAGTGTCACGGGCTAACACTGCGCAGGTCTCCGCTAGTCGCTCCAGAGGGGGCAGACGCACTCGGGAGTGAAGTGTCAAGGCGACACTAGGCTGCTCTGTAACGGCCACCAATATCCACTCTGACGGCTCATGAGGTACGAGCGACGGAGGGGAGAGACATAGAGGGGGGCGGGAGGAAAAGATTCTGAGAAACTGACTGGCGCTACCTTTATTGCCTTTAATTGACGAAACTTTTTGTAAGACATCACGGAAAACACCAATGCAGTCAATTTAGGAGGCAATTAAAAGGGCCTCACGTTGGGAAGTCGTGCTTGGTTACGACAACTGGCTGTCGAGCTGACAGGCCGATGATTGATGACCAGGCCTCGGTCGTCCCTTATAACTTGATCAGCCAAATTAAACCCTTGACTGCGGGGGCCCATCTGAAGCCGGCTGGGCAAATTAAATCTACCGAAACTGCTTGCTCTCTCTCTCTCTCTCTCTCTCTCAATCTCTCTCTCTTTCTTTCTTTCTTTCTTTCTTTCTTTCTTTTTCTCTTTCTTTCTCTCTCTTTTTCTCTCTCTGTCACTCACACACACACTCACTCACCCTTTCTTTCTCTCTCTCTATCTCTCTCAGCACGCAGGCACATACACACACACTCCCACACAGGCACATGCACACTTGTGTCTATCTGTTTTTCCTCTTCCTGCTTTTTTCTCTGCCTCTCCTTCCCCATCCTCTTCTTTCTTCTGTCTTATATCATCTCTTCCTTCTTCTCACATCATAAAGACAGACACAGTCTTACCTAAAAAAAAACACACACAGATGAAAAAAACTCCAAAACAAAGAAATAGCAGAGTAAATGAGTCACAAATGGGCCTCAATCTCTCATTCCCCTGAGGGGGTGGCCTGCCAGGTGAAGTGGCGGTGGGTGTGAGTGTGAGGACATTAAGACATATTAAATGTACTAAAGACTTAATGAAGTTCAGGCCAGCACTGCTGCTGTTTACTTTATTAGTTTACACCAGATTAATGGGCCTAATCATTTAAGTGATGGAGATGGATTACCCTCTCCAAGCTGGCCGTTGGCTCTGCATGCCCCCCCCCCCCTTCTGTGTGTGTGTGTGTGCGTGTGTGTGTGCGTGCGTTTGTGTGCGTTTGTGTGTGTGTGTGTGTGTGTGTGTGTGTGTGTGTGTGTGCGTTGGTGTGTCTGTGTATGTGTGAACAAGTGTACTTAAGCACAATATAATCAGGTAAAAAGTTGTCATTGTCATGTCATTGACATTGTCAGGTCAGAACAGTAAATTAGTCTGACATCCATTCACAAGTATAAGTTATTTATATTGGGGAGAGGTCTCTTTTTTTGTCATTTTACTTATATGGTAGTGTACATCATTGTACAAAGTTGTTGAAGAAAGGGCACACTCTGGTTCTAGTTCACAATTATATAAGTTCATTATTTTATAATATATACCGAAATTCACATTAAAGCAAATTTACTTGAATTAAAAAATACATAAGATTTTTTTTTTTTTTTATCAAAACCGTGTTCCAATTATTGGCACCCCTGTATTTAATACTTTGTAAAGGCTTCCTTTGGCAATGAAACAGCTCTTACTTTAAGTCTTCCATAAGTCTTCCCTTATGACATACAAAACAAGGGACTTGAGACCAGTCCTCTTTTTATTTAATCTCTCCAGATTGTCCAGATTCCTAGGTCCTCTCATACAGTATATTGTATTCTTTAGCTCACCCCACTGTTTTTATGAAGTTCCGATCAGGGGACTGAGTTGGCCCCTGCAGAGGCTTGAGCTTGTTCAGTAAGCCATTTTGTGTTGTTTTGGTTCATTGTGCTACTAGATGATCCAGTCAGGATTAGGGCTGCACAATTTGAGGAAAATAGGCCTATCTAATAGCGATTTTTCTGACGGATATTGCGATTGCGATAATTGTGCAGCGCTCATGATTCACGTTTAGTGTCTTGGTATAGAGACATACAGTATTTTGATTTGAAATGTTCAAGATAGGTAGGTAGATAGATAGGTAGGTAGATAGATAGATAGATAGATAGATAGATAGATAGATAGATAGATAGATACTTTATTGATCCCCAAGGGTAAATTCAGGGGGTCTCAGTAGCATACAGAAATCACACACAACATGCACTTACAGCAGAAATGGTAAATATAAGTATAAGTATAAACATATAACCAAACTCCACTGTACAATAGAGACAGTAGGAGATAAGAAAAACTAACAAAACTAAATACTAAATATACTATATAAATGAAATGTAAAAAATCCTATTAATCCTTTTCAATCCTCTCATTCAATCCTATAAATCCTATCCATATATCCATGGAGTTCATGATATAGGCACCACATGGGGTTCTTTTCAGAATAGTAATCCATCCACAGTACCCCACCCTGAGTGTTTGTTGCCAAAAAGCTCAATTTTCATTTCTTCCGACCAGAATGGTATTCCAGCCAAAGTCCCATTAGAATTGAACAACCCCAGCCATTTACATTTGTAATTAAATGAGAAGTCTGTCCTTTTCCTGGCATGCCTTTTTGGTCACTTCTGACGTTTCTCATGGCTCGATGATGTTTTAAGCCCCCACTGTCGACTTCAAGGCAGCGCTGTGACCGTCGAATTCATGGCACCTAACCCTAAACCTAACCCTTGCCTAACCCTATAGTGCCTTCCATTCAGTGCTGCCTGGAAGATGACGTTGGGGGCTTAAAAACACCAAGAGACGCTTGGTAAGTGCTTGAAAGTTCACATGAAGTTAAAAGGGGAACAAAAAAAATCTATTACATTTTGTTCAGAAGATTTTTTTTAGGTGTGCCAATAATTGTGGCACATGTGTTTCTTAATAAGGGTTTTCTTTTTGTCAAAATAAATCTGTTTCCCTTTCAAATTGTATTTTCCCTCCTTGTTTGCAAATATGACCAAAATTATTTTTATGCATCTTATTACTTAACTTTTCCACGGCGGCTAATGAATGTGGAGGGTGCTGTAAGTCTACAAATTGACTAAATAGTTGAGCAGGAAACAACAGTCAGTTTAAGAAGAGTGCCATCACATTCTGATGCAGTAGACCTGTAATATACCAGTGATATAATATCAGAGACGGTTGTTCTAAAGGATCTTTGATAATATCAATAATGATGCAGAGTGACGCAGGAGAAGAGAAAAGCATTTTTGGGCTTACCATCCTCCGTTGAGACAGAGCAGGAAGGATGACTTGCAAACCTCTCTTTATGTTTACAACTTTGGTAAAAATCCATATTACATTGACAAAGAGTTCACTCATTTCAGTTAATGAATGATGGGCCTATAGTGATATTTCAAATGTAAACTATTGCCTTATTTTGACTCTGAATGGACCTCGATAAGAGAGATGTGAATTTGTTTTTACATGTCTGTTTAAATAGCAGATGCTTCCTAAGTGACATACAACAATGACAATACACATTATATTATTCAAATGAATTAAAAAGCAATATCAACACTTCAGGTACATAGGTAACAGAGTGACAGAAGAAACATACTGGATATTTCTGCAGGTTACATACAATTTTCCCTATACATTTGACATTTTTTTTCCCTACATTTCATATATGGAGAATGACCCACAGCTGGCCTTCTGAAAAAATATGAATTTATGCTTAATGAGTTGGGAATGAAGTAAGCTGCAGTATCTAAGATTCTTAGATAGTATGGCTATTAGATGGTATTAGAGTGTTACGTGGATTGAAAGTTGGCAGAAGAATGTGGACTTCACTGAAATATGAAGTGCGTCAGTGAATGGCCAAGTCACATGTTGTCAAGACTTTCCCACAATTAATCTGTATATCGCTGCTATAAATTTGTGTCATCAAGTGTCCTCCTTTAAATCTTACACTCAAAAATGTCATATTTCATTATTTAGGAAAACATCAGGCTGGAAGGCACCACGACTCGGACCTCTAGAAATATGGGCTAAAGTTAGTGAGACTACATCACCGTGACAAAATATTATTTTTTGCCTTTAACAAAACAAAAAAGCAATCCTTTTAAAAGAGAAAAACTAACATTAACAACAATGTACAGAAAGTCTTGTGGCACTAATGTAATGCAGTTGCAAACTTTAGAGACTTGATAGGCTAATTAGAGAATTACTTATACTTGACATCATCATTGTGATAAATATAAAGATATAGAAGGAAACATTATTAACTATACGCCACTATTAGCTCATAATCTAGCATTTTGTGATTAAGATTTTAAAATGTACCATATTAAAATGCCCTTACTTCACATGCATGTCCTTGAGAATTACTTCAACAATGTCTGAAGATAAACTACTTTACTGTGACTATCAATTAGTCAACTGACAACAAACTCCTTTTTTATCTTGTTTTTGTTTGTTTGTTTGCGTAGGTGTTGACATGTGAATTAAAGTAAAATGCTGTGAGTGATCTGAGCTACAAAATGTTGCACTGGTTTCTTCTCACTACCAGCCCAACACTCACACAGGATATTGCATTTCCTTGACAACAGACAACAATAAAAATGTCAAACAACCAAAAGACACACACACACACACACACACACACACACACACACACACACACACACACACACATTCACTTTCTCTCTCTCTCTCTCTCTCTCTCTCTCTAACCCTCTCTCTTTCATACACACACACACACACACATTCACTTTCTCTCTCTCTCTCTCTCTCTCTCTCTCTCTCTCTCTCTCTCTCTCTCTCTCTCTAACCCTCTCTCTTTCTCACACACACACACACACACACACACACACAGTGGATGTAGTCATGTTAAACGTCGCCCACCAGGTTTAATTACTCTGGCCCTCTCTTGCTGAAGATGGATTTGTCTGTCAGGAGCCATGACATATTGAGACAGAGCACAGGTATAATCCCACAGCCACACCAATGCTCCCTCTCCGTCCCATCAGTGCTGCACCCCCAGTATCACCCCCCCCCCTCCTCCTCCGCCCCCCCATTTTAACATAATGATTCTTCTTCTATTCTGCCTCTTGCATTTCATTTGTTAAAGTTAGTCAAAACGAACTAAACAGATAATCCTTGCTGATTTCTAAAATTAAGATTAAGTATGTGGAATCCACAGCATAGTAATAGACATACAGATATTGTTTTGTGGCCCTCACTGTTAAGACAGTATTGCTTAATAACTGTGCCATCATGATGTCATATGATATGTCTTTTACAATTCCAGGATATCTCCTCCATTACAAATGCATGGTCAAATTACTGCAAACTCTTCTGAGTCCTGTCATGTGAGAGGCCTACAATGAAGAGGAAACCATAGTGATACCTCATCACATGAGTGGAATACTACTATTCTGCTTCTAATAAGATCAACTTCCTGTCACACTTGCATTTGTTCATTTGATTCCAAACTGAGTAAACCAAATTTGACATAAACATAACTAGGTGAATATTTAATAATACACATCAAATCCTAAAATGGTATTAATGTATGCATGTATGAAATGATATTCCTTGCATTTCATCAACATATGCATTTTCTTATCTCCCCTGAAAATGAAGGATCACTTCATATAAATACGTTAGTGCTGCACTGCATATATTACTCTGACCCCTAGTGGTTGAAATATGTACTCACACCCAGGCTCTGCAAGCTATAATAAAAACAGGAAAGGTAAACGTTTTCCAAAAACAAACATGTAAGATGAATTGTATGAAATTAAATAGTTGTTAGCTACTATAATATAATTACACACACACACACACACACACACACACACACACACACACACACACACACACACACACACACAGATGGATGAACCACAGACAGGCAGGGTGGAGTGTCTGACAGGCCATTACTGCAGACAGGCCCATAAGTCACACAGATAAGTAAGAGCTGCTGCTGACACCATTTTAACCAGGACAACTCCGCTGTGTGTGTGTGTGTGTGTGTGTGTGTGTGTGTGTGTGTGTGAGAGAGAGAGAGAGAGAGAGATGCAGGAGTAGCATGCAAAAATAGCCAACCCCCTTGAAAGTCATCACCATTTCAATTCAAACAAATAATTATATTTTTCCCAGTCATTATTTTTATTGTGAATATGTATGATCTAGCATAAATCCAAAAGCAATATAAGTTGCTGTCTACATTATTCACAAATAACATAAGGTGTAACTACCGGTAATTTCATCAGACTTGGTCAAAATTATGTATTAAGGTAAAGAGCCCATTTCTCCTTCTCAATATAACATAACACTACAAATGCACCTCACTTTGGACAAGGCATCTGCTAAACAAACACAGACATAAATGGGTCATAAAGCAAACAGCAAACGTAAGCAAAAAAGTAAATGTGTCAAGGAAGAACATGCAAATTATAAAATGGAAGTGGTACTATATGCTATTTACTGAAGGAAATTTGCATACTTTTACAAAAACAACAGTTGCAGATTCTAGATCTAGATTCAACTAAGGCTTGGGAAAGGTACTTCTTGGTCATGCACTATTTAGCCTATCAAAACTGTGCCTTTGACTTCAGACCAGGTTGTGCAAACACTTTCACCATCCTGAAGAAAGCAATGCAACACATCAACAATGTGCCTGATGAACACACCACATTTTTTGACAAACACACCCATGGACAAACACACACATGGACAAACATATAGTGCAACCAAACACTGAACATATTGTGATTAGCGCATTAGTGCATTTGATCAGTTATCAGGAAGCACCTGAAAACAGTTTGGTGTTAAATCTAGATTTAACATGTTTGATGTCTGGAAGTTGGTCCCAAAGATGAACTACATAGCGGCTAAAAACTGCTTCACCATGTCCTGACAACAGGTTTTACCAACAAATATTTCTCCTGTGACCTGAGAGGTCAGGAAGGTGTGTACTGCTGAAGCATGTCTGATAGGTAACTAGGTCCCACTCCATTTAGTGATTTATAAACAAGCAGTAGTGCTTTAAATTCAATTCTGTGACTTACTGAAAGCCAATGCACAGCACTGGAGTACATAGGGGGGTACATCTCTCCCTTTTAAGACGATCCGATGTATATCTATGCATGATTGCATGCATATGATTCAAAGACGATACATTTTAATGTAGAATCATTGTTTGGTTCAATGCAATACAATGTGATAGGGCCTAATATTCAGTACAGGTATTAACATTTATTTTCCATTCTAAATTAACCAATTCTAATTTACAATTGTCAAATAAATATCAAATAGGTAGGCTTTATAAGAGACACAGGGAGTATTTTGTGATGAATGTAGCCTCCTTTGTTACAAATGTAGCCTCCTTTCAGAATTATATGTTATTGTGTTTATAGTTTTTCCAAAAGACAAATATTGACAAAAGACTTGACTTACTGGATTGAAAGGCAGAGTGCTAGCCTGGCAGGCCATCCTATCATTGAAATGTATAGTCTGGAATCGAACCATTCACCTCGCTTAATCCAAGAGGCGGGCAGAGAATTGTCTTTCAAACTGCCTAGGCATGCAATAGGCCAGCGCTACGACCAATCAGAACAAAGAGCAGGATGACGTGGCCAGAGCGATGAAAACAGTGAACGGGGAAGTAAACTTTTACCGTATCCGGTCGGCAAAACGGCAAATACATCCTTCTTCGAAAGGAATGACTTAAGTGCATTGTGTTGCTCAACTTTCAAAGAAAAGCACAAGTCCAACTCCTCCAAAGTTGACGCCAACGCCGATTCAAACAACCGCTCTTCATTCGCCATAGCCACCTTCCTTGTTGCTACCGTCGCAGGACTGTCGTCTTTCTGTTAAGCCCGCCTTAAGACTCTCTAACAAAATAGAGCGCTGTGATTGGATGACGTCCACGGCGTCAGCCAATAGAAATCCCTATGGTTTGATACTAGACGTACAGGCTGAGCAAATCAAACTATGGTTTGATACTAGACGTACAGGCTGAGCAAATTAATTTGCCGCTGCTAGGGTGCGTCTAGATTTCTAGGCTAGCAGAGTGCACCAATATGGCGGCAATATGTCCACCAATATGGCGGCGCTATTCGGTTGTTAAGTCCTACATCCCTACATCATGGGCCCAACAGCTTTTTGGTCAAAAAACGTTTACTAGCGCAGCCAGACAGTTTTTGCAACTTATAAACCTTGTCACCATCACCTCCGTTTTATTGACAGTAAAACAAAACCGGTTAACTTTAACAGAGCAATTACTATGGCTGTGCAGCCAGATGATACAATCAAGGGTTACATGCAGGCTTCCACGACAAATATGATTTTATTAGGTTGATGCAACAAGTGAGTAGTAGGAAGACAATTTTCTTAAAGGCTACACTAAATAGCAGAATTTTTTTTTATTTTACTGTCTATGGAGAAAACCAAGTGGCTTTGAAAGCCGTTGGACCCAGAAAAAGACTTATTAGCCTATTATTGCATCATCACTTTATAACCGAATTTGCATACATTCTGGAGCCCATTGTATCATTTAGCTTTCTAATATCTATGACAGTACCAATGTAACTACGTTGTGTTTGACCGACCATGCAGTTCAGCCCTGCACCTGTCCGGAAATCAACTTGCAAGGATGGGACATCCATGTGGTCACAGTGACCTTGACCTTTGACCTTAAAAAATATAATTAGTTAATTGTAGAGTAAGTAAACATTCATACTTAATTTGATGGCTCAAAGCATTCTTGAGATATTGCATTCACAAGTTCAAGGTCAGTGACTTTGAACTAAAGCCTTTGTCCATCAAAATCGAATCAGTTCATCTTAAAGGACAATTCCGGCGCAAAATGAACCTATGGGTTAATAACACATGTGTACCGAGTTCGACCGTTCGCTGGGATTTGTTTTCATGCTAGTCGAATGTGACCAGTTTTATTGCAAACCGCTAATTAGCGTTTAACGCTAGCCTTCGGGGCAGACATACAGTAAAAAGTACTTTTGTTGTGCCAGTTCACAGCTTTTCTGAACTAGTTCAAGTTCAGTTCATACATGCTCAAAGTGAACAGTTCACGTTCAAAGTTCACAATTTTAATTCAGAACTAGTTCAAAGTTCAGTTCATTTGACTTTTTTCGTGAGATATTCAAATAAATACTTTTTTTCACACTACGAGCTAGAAATCACTATACGTTCTTTGAAGCTGCTCATTGTAGACATTTGCTCATGACACTGCAATTGTGGGTTTCTTACGAAACTTGCAGCAGTACAGACAAGGTAGACCAGTTCTATACTTAGTGCAATGAAATCCAGCCCTCCGCGCTCTCGTCGTTGCCTGCTACGCGGCGTTGCTATGCCTACCCCGCTCTGCTGCAATTCATCTCGGGTAACGTTGTGCGGAAGCCAGTAGCCTAGGCCTATGCTATTTAACTATTCTCAGCCGGACACTACGTTGCCCGCAATGCATTGCGCACACAATGTCAAAACCATTTCTGTCTGGTGATACATGATTTAAGCGGCACCAGCGAGAATACAGGAGAGAGGGACTTTCTCTCGTTGCGTTTCAAAAGAGAAAACAGATGTCACTCAGATTTCAATGGAAAACAAATTCCAACGTTCATTTACAGTGATGTCTGCCGTTCATGACACATAATGTGAACTAATTCACGTTCAAGTTCTTTATTAAAAAATGTGTTGCATTCAGTTCAACGTTCACGAAAAAATGAGCGTGTTCAATGAATGCATTCTTTTGAACTCATTCACGCACAACACTGAAAACTGGTCACATTTGACTAGCATGAAAACAAATCCCGGCGAACGGTCGAACTCGGTACACATGTGTTATTAACCCCTAGGTTCATTTTGTGCCGGAATTGTCCTTTAAAGTCCAAGTAAACATCTGTACTAAGGTTTAAGCATGTGTCCCAAGGCATTCTGAAGATGTAGCATTCACAAGAATGAGGCTTTCATGGTCACAGTGACATTGACCTTTGACCACCAACATCAAATTCGTTCAGGAATCCGGAATCTAGTAGTAGTATTTTAGCACTTATGGTTCATTAGACAAAATATCTATGGGAAAATGAATGGGGTTTTTGCAAATATGGCTATGGTTCAATAAGGTGTGAACGAAACAATGGGCACAGAAAACCTAGGCATTCGGTGTAGTGAGTTAAAGGGCTCTATTATGGCTGCGCAAAGCGTATTCTCATCACGACGCAAAGCGTATTCCTATTGAACACTCGAGTTTTTCGCCATGCCCGTCTCTTTTATTGAGCAATGCGCTGTGGTGTGGCAAATAACGACCTAAGGTGGGGTCTAGCGCATTATCTAAAAATCGCTATCTAAAAAGCATTACGCCACTGACCAAGAAACACCTGGTCTATAGCAAGAGGCGCATATGAAGCACAGCTGAAGACGCACTGTCACGAGATGTAGCAGCAAGTTTTTTATTCAGTCATTCGAACATTATTGGGGTAAGTGTTGCTTTTTTCAGGCTATGTTTTCGATGGTAACTCATTGTCAGTCCCCCATTGTAAGTCATAAGTTATTAACTGTGTATAAATGTTTTGTCGTTGACTATGACACCACGGTGAAGTTAGTTTCACTTTACCAATGAGTTCAAATAATAGACGAGTGCAGATGCATGTAGGCTATACTCTGCTAGGTTTTTAGTAAAGCATGGTTTAGTGGAATACCTGTTTCATAAGGTCTCGGGTGTAAGCAGATTCCTTCAAATGCGCAGGTGACCATCAAAATACCAATGTGCTATTTGAATTTGCGCTGCTTGCTGTTAAAGGGAATGACAGATGTCATTCTCAATGGTTTAAAGGATGTTACACCCAAAACACGCCCATGACTGATTAAGAAACGCAAGACCACCTTTTTGCGCCAGGCACCTGACGTTTGATAACGTTTGATAACAAAACCACCCCCAATGTGGGCTGGACAAGCTATTCGCCAGTGACCATGCGTTTGAGATCGCCAAAATAGAGCCCAAAATGTATTTATTATTCTGTCTATTATCATGAACTATTGTCTTATCGTAAAAATAAAGATGTTGCTACCAAAATGCTAGAGCAAAAATCAAACAGACTACCGCATGCCACTTGCCTGGTGCATCTAGCGGGACAGTTGAGAGGTATCCATGGTCAAGGATAACTCTTTCCTCACTCTCCTCGGCTTCTCATGTAACTTTACATAACATCCATAGTGTGAAAAACATCTGATTTATACTATCCAACAGATTGTGGCTACCAAAGCCTTCTGTAATCGACATGTTAAGTTAACTGTGTGATTGTTGTGAGAAAACTTGTGATCCTTGATTGATATAGCTAACTTTGTTTAGCTTCTGCTCGCCTTGTGGTGATGTTGTTCATACATTGTTCATATTGCATATCCATATCTATTCTGCTCTTATAGGGTTACTGTATACACTGCACACATTTATAGTTCATTTATATCACTGTAAACCATTCCACCTTCTTAACTGTATACTATTGTCTAGCCTACACTGCACTATAGGCCTATATCTTATACTGTTTATGCACCACCTGCCTATACTATCACATTGCACTTTTCTGCTTTTTTGCAATTGAGTTATTGTATTCATGATAATAGGACCTACATGATCACCATGTCACCAGTCAAGTCATGATTGTACATGGTCACCATGACCTTGAACTTTGGCATTTGACCTTCAAAATCAAATCAGTTTATCCTAATATCCAAAAAACATTCATACTAAATTTGAAGCCCGTGCCTAAAAGACATGCTTGTGTCCAGATGCGTACAGAATTCATGGACGAGACGGAGTTTCCTCAGCCGAGGTCATTTATTGTGTACATGTATAGCTCACAAGGAAAACATTCGGTTCAGTTTAAAAAGAAGCCAACCTGTTTGTTGCACTACTTTCCATGTTTTGGATGATGGACAAAACACACTGATAGTGCTTAGCATGCATGAAGGACTTCTTACATGAGACTCCCTGAGTTCGGTTTGCACCTCCTGAAGAGATCATGGCAGAGGATTTAGAAAAGCACACAATCACACATTCACTTATAAGGTTGGTGTGAAACATTCTAAATATGTGGCCACTGTCAGTATCTGGATGTATGGCAGTTTTGAAAGTTTTACATAGTGTAGCCTGCAGAACAAAAAGAAGTTGGTATTAAAGGTTGTATCAGCGATTGCAGGCCTAAAAAAGGCCTAAACATAAATGGTCATTCATCTAATCTTTCCTAACGATCTGCTAGCTGCCCGCTAAGGTTGTCAAAAAACCGCGTCTCTGTGCAGCCTAGGCTCTGTGTTGCCAACCACTCAAAGGCAAAATAAAGTGTTCCAACCAATAACCGACGAGATGCACGTTCAGAAGAATTTCAATTGCATGGGAGGGAGGCGGATGGAGTAGGGAGCTAGCTCTCTGTTTTGTTTGAACGTCAACAGAAGTGACGTTATCCCACCATCGCTGATACAACCTTTAAATGACCCCACCTCTTGGTTAATTTATCTATACCTAAATCTCTCTCTCTCTCTCTCTCTCTCTCTCTCTCTCTCTCTCTCTAGCTGTCTGTGTGAGTGCAGCAGGTTGAGACAGTGCACAGGCTGCTATGTTTGCCTCGGGGTGAAGCACAGCACTTCCCCAGGAGCTCACCTCTGTCTGATAAGACCAGAGCAGGGGTCACCTGTCCTGAGTAACCACAGTGTGTGTGTGTGTGTGTGTGTGTGTGTGTCTGTGTGTCTGTTTGGTCTATATGCCTGTCTGAAGATTTGTGTTTGTGTGTATATACTGCATGTGTGTGTGAACTGCATGTGTGGTTGTGTGGTTTTCTGAATAAAACCAAATATGTTTTCCAAACAAAATCAACATGTTTTGCAAAAATGGGTGGGGAGCTGTAGCCCGGCTCTGATATGACACTGGTGACGACATGAATGGTGGTAACCAAATTAAATGACAACAGATATCTGTGCCTCATTTTGGTGCCACCTAAATCCCCAGCTATTTATTCAAATATCTGCCCTCCGGTGTTCCGACGTTACATGTAGCAGAAGCATCACTGCACATCATCTAACATTTGCTGTGATAGCACCAGAGCCTATGATGGCTAACACAAATGCCTTAACATACAGTACCTAAAGCTAAACTTCAAGTAGAAGCAAACACCATGTTTTACACATCATTCATTTACAAAGTCCTTGTTTAAGTCTAGCAACCCAACCATCCACAAAGCATGCAAAAGCCTTCCACGTGACATATTAGCATATAACAAGTCTGCGTCTTTCATTCAGATGAAGCCCATATAGCATCACAATGAATGTGTAGATCATACTAAAAGAAGTTGCTTATAAAAACATAGCCTACAGTACCTCTGCATAGTGATAAAGGGAGGGAAAGTAATCGTATCGCCCCCTATTGGTTTTATAGTTAAATGACAAGAAAGGCTTTTTTCCTGGCATGACTTTTAAATAATCTGCTACCATGAAGGTCATCTCTGATGGGGTTTTTTTTTAGACTTGGCAACCCCTTGATGTTACTTTAGTCTGTACCTGTTTTTCAAAGCAATTTCCAGACTTACTGAGGTTGATACACTTTCCCCTTATTTGAATGGTCTATCTTTTCTTTCCCATGTTGAAGAACGACTAGGGTGTTTGACTTCCGTGTGACTATTTACATACCTTAATAAATCATGGATTACTGCTTAAAAGTTAACGAGAACTCTGGTTACCTATAAAAAAAGCCATATGATGTCGTTAGTTCATGCAAGAGAACTTTGCTCATAGACTGACTTTGTCCAGCACTTAAATTAGGGCCCCTAGGCCTAAACAACAAAGAAAAACATCTTTGGCAATTGACCAGTAGGGACTTTCTCAGAAGCAACACCACAGATGGGAAGAAGACAATAAACCACAAACAATTGTGGACATGTGCATATCTTCATAGGGATCCTGTGGATGTTGTAATGACATGTTGAGCCTTGCCATTGGTGCAAAACTCTGATTTTATTCAAGACTCTGATTTTATTCATGCCACAACAGGATTGCATCGTAGGCCTACAGCCACCACAACTAGTTCTAATCAATACTGAAAGTAAGAATACACAAAATTATCTAAAAATAGGTCCCAGGTTAAAAAAATTCCCATTAAGTCACAATGCTTAAACACTTCAAATTTGAAAGGGATTCAACAAACCACTTACCTTAGGGTTACAGTGTTTGTGGGGAAACCTGTGGTCTGCCCCTAGGTCACTGCCTGAGGGCACATAATTGACAATGTTGGCAGATTAGTTATTGATCATCTTTCTCTAATGTTTCTTTGGGGTTTTTTTATGTTCTGGCTCGCATAGCCGTATCTGTCTCTGCCCTTACTGAAGTCTATTTGCCAGACCACCTACAAGAGAGCAGGCTTGTGTTGGATGTCTTGAGTTCCCAGCATTTTTCCTATTAACCTGTAGCTTGGAAGCAATACCTGCTTTTTTCTGGAGAGATAACCATCTATGTTACACGTTTTACAATTGTAAAGCATTTCAAAGTGCAGGTAACACCCTTCCATTGAGCAGACTCAGTGAGTTGTACTAGTACCCACTAGATGGCAGCATTTTACAATGGAAGCCCCCAAACAGACAGGAAAATTCCTTAAATGTCGATGTATTCCTCTGTGTTGTCCACAAGATGGCAGGATTGCTGTATGGCCTCCCCAGTTAACCCACACGGCTTGGAGAAGTGCCCCTCCTAAGTGGCTAAGATTTCTTGACACATGAGAGAGGCTTGTAAAAAGAATGACGGTGAAGCCACACACAGAGATGACGATGACAATAGCACTTCTGTGTGATATTTTACTGTGCTAATGATCTGGCCCCGTTCCGTCATTAACCGTAATTAGTGATAAATTATGATTTTATGGATTTTTCACGACTTGTGTGACATAGTACAGGAGATTTTTTTTCCCCCTTCATTCAGTATTATTTCAATTCTAGTTTAATTTTCAATCTTTTCATCTCGAGAACGTCATGGCACTTTAATGCTATATTAATACAGTATATGCATCATATAATATAGTTAGGAGACAATCCATTTTACACAGAAATGAAAAAGACACATATTGAATAACTTCAAAAAAACATTCCATATGACTGTTATGTTTCAGTAATATAATAGGCATACATGGTGAAACCCATATCAGAGGGTGAGAGAAGAGGTTATAGATCCAGTGGCACATAGCTGAATGCCTGTAGCTAGAAGCATGAACCAGGCTCACAGTTCCCCATCTCGAGCAATAGGCAAGGGCTTGCTCCACTCCATCTCTCCTAATAGTTTCCCAAACATTTACTTTAGGGGACTGTAAAGTGTGTGTAATCCTGCACCCACATATTCACACACACACACACACACACACACACACACTTGCACAAGATTGCACAACACATCCTGCATAGACCCCCCCCCCCCCCCAACACACACGCACACACACAACCACATCCAACTCGGGGAAGGCTTCCCGATGGGCTCCCCACGTGCATGTGCAGCCCGCTGCACATCCATCTCTGTCCGAGGGGACCGCTGTGTGTCCATGTGCTACTCTGGCCGAGAGCGCCGGCTGAGCTCACCCTGCGGTGGACACGAGCGCCACAGACTGCCCACAGCCTTGGAGAGCGCTGCTGCCGTCACCACTAGTGCTGCTGCTGCACTGTGCAGAGTGCTTAGCAGGGCCGAGACAGAGCAGGGAGACAATGAGAGTGATAGGACTCCGTGTGAGACGGTCTGGGCATGTCAGCAGTCATTTAGGAATAGTGATTGATGTCTTTGGGGGGAGCTAGAGTGGACTGGAACTTATTATGTGACAAACTTGTGTGTGTGTGTGTGTGTGTGTGTGTGTGTGTGTGTGTGTAAGATATGGAAAGAGACAAATGGTGAAGAAAAAAACAGAAAGGAAACAGAATGAAGGTTATTATTATTATTATTATTATTATTATTGATGTTGTCATTGTTACTATTATGATTATCATTTTTATTATTATTATTGGTGGTGATAGTATAGTTTGTTATTCAATATATGTGATGACTAACTAACATGATGAATTATAATTATTTGTTTCAATGATTTCAAAATATATTATAAAAATAAATACATTTATTGTATTGATTCTCTCTCTCTCTCTCTCTCTCTCTCTCTCTCTCTCTCTCTCTTTCTCCCTCTCTCGCTTTTTAGCATATAGTATCTATATTAGACCTGTTTCAGCATTTGAAAAATTTAAATTGGTTCTTTCCATATATTCCGTGGAATATAATAAAAAAGCACATAATGTAATTGTAAAATGTGTTCTTAAAAACAGGCTTGATCATCGTGGAATGACATTGCACTCAGTTTTACTTCTTCTCTACATGCAGTCATACTTCATGCTTTCAACTATGAGCGTTATAATGTTACCTTAATTATTTCCAAAACTGGTGGACACCGAAGATAGGCATTGGGTGAATGTACCGTCATAAAATCTAGGGTGACACAGACATCTATTGTGCAACTATTGACCACAGCTAAGTGTTTCTAATAATAATAATAATAATAATAATAATAATAATAATAATAATAAAAATGATTCATATTTTAGTGTAAATAAGCATAGCTGGAAGGAAGGAAAACACAATAGGAAGAATAGTAATGAGAATAACTAGGGGGTTTTCTGTTAATCAACATAGTGATTACATGCAGCTGTAGAATAAATATTTAATTCATGTTAATGTATTGATATATAGAATAGAAATATAGGTAGAGAACATATACAAAATAATCTGCTGAGACATTAACATATCTGACGCCTTGTCAAAAGTGGAAGGATATTTCAATGATAGTTTAATAGCTTGTGTAGCATCAAGTACCTACTCAACAGTCTCTCTCTCTTTCACAAACTCACACTCTCTGTTTCTCTCACTTACTCACTCACTCACACACACACACACACACACACACACACACACACAGTGTGTGTGTGGGTGCAGCAGAAGTGTGTTTGTTGAATAAGCCTCTTTCCTCTTTAAATCTCAGACATTTTGACAGGACACATTAAGATCTGCCTGCTCAGCATGAACACGTCATAAAACTGGACAGGCAATTTCTGTTTTCACCAAATAGCCAGGCGAACTCGTTCTGCATCTTTGACTTTAATACACTAGACATGCAGCTTAGCAGCTAGGGAGGGGAGAAAATATCTGGCTTAGGTATATTTTTTCGAGTTATGCTCCTCACTTCCCCTAAATCCATTTTTCCGTTTGAATTATCAACTAGAATTTGATTAATATGCAAATTCGAGGCGAAGAGTCTCGTATAATTCTTTCAGTGGAGAGTAATTAATCAACAGTTAAAGAAAATTAATACATATATCAATTTTGTCAGGGACATGCTTAGTTCAATCGCCCGTAAAATTGAAGTTTGAAGTATTAAGGGCTTCCAGAGGAATGTTATAACGAAAACTTTCACGTCCACCCTATTTAGTGATCAATCAAGCCTTCCCCTTAGGTTAATCTAGTTAATTTTTCACCTCAAATCATACACTGTTGTGACATGTCGTCTCGGTCCAACTCGATTTTTCTTCTTTTTTTAAGAGCATGGCTTTTGCACCGAAGATACAGTGGCTGGATTATTTATCCAACTGTAATAAACACAAAGCTGATCACAATCACTGTTATAACTGACGTTATTACTCCCCATGAAGGACATGGCAGCTTTTTATAACACATCTATTTTGCTTAGAGACATGATTTACCTTTTGCGTAATAAAACGTGTCATTTGATATAATTGTTCTTCTATTAAACATGTAGGCCTACTGTATTTCTGAGTGCCCTGTTAGAGGATCTTTCGTTAATGAAGTTGTATTTTAGCAACAAAAATGGGCTTATAAAACACTAGATCTGAACCAAAATGTATAGATATAATAATAAAAAAATGTATGTTGGATTCCATAAAAAATAGCCTAAAGATCCTGGAACTGGTGAGTTAAACTTGACTGAAAAATGCAAAATAGAAAAACTAAGGTTTCTCTACGGTGGCCAGAGAGAGAGAGAGAGAGAGAGAGAGAGAGAGAGACGGGAGGTGGGGGGTGAACCCCATTGTTTCAGCAGGGACTCATGCATCAAACTTCAATTTTCCGGACGATTGAATTAGTGATTTTTTCCCCTCTCTCTCGTGCTGAAATACACTTAAGACTTTGGGATTAATTACCACGTGGTGCTCTTTCGGATTGTAGTATTACTTATCTTTGCCACGTTTGACAACACCTCATAAAATAAGGAAGTGAGACCCATGCACAAGCCAGCTCTCCGCTGATATAATTTGTGCACTTTGAATTCTCCACTGCTTTGCGTTTTTTTTTTTTGGTTTGGGAATTATAGTGAATCTGGCCAGTGGCTAGTTCTTGTCTACGTAACGCCTTCTGAGTGGAATAGCATAAACCCACGCCTAGCTGGTAAATTAAGATATCAAAATATATATTATCCGCGTCGGTATGCACCGTAATTAAAACACTCTACCGCTCTGGAACATTGCCAATGGAAACAATCACTAACTGAGGTGTGCGCAGCAATGCTTTGATAGCAGTATCCCATTGATTCTCTAATTTGCGCTGAAGGCCTGCTAGTAGGCTATTCTGCATGTACAAAGTTCCAATATTCAGCGCAGTTTGCAGCACAATATTCACAACAAGGAGTTTAGCCAAGCCAGGCCTCTGCTACGTTCGACTTAAATGACGTGACGTGAGCGTCTGCTTATACGTTAATAGCGTGACAAACTTCACATTGTCCACATATTGCTGTGATCCCTTGATTAAATCTGGTTCGCACTGCTCCACCGCAAGTTATTCCTAGCTCCTAAGCGTTTCGTTTTCACCATTCATCCTCTGTAATGCTATGATTTAGGCTATAAGCATTCAGGAGCAAAAATAGCTAAAGTCACAGCAAAACATGGTGATGATTTCAAAAACCATCTTCGCCCTAGCTCTTAGACTGGTAAGCAGACTTTGTGCCTGCAGGACAACAATTCTACGAGGTAGTGATAGCCTATTACTCTTGATGCTGTTTCACCCTATACTGTATTTTACCTTAATAGAACAACCATGCCTTAAATATATATATATATTTTTTTTTATTATGATAACCCTGCTCAAGGTTTAGCCTATACTGCCGTAAGGGATAAGCAACTTGGAAATATCAGACAGACTGTATTGGACTAACCTACCCTACTATTTGCATTTCTGAGGGAAAACTATCTCCTTTAATTTTAAAAGTTAACGACAATGTACTGCAATAATAAATAATAGTAGTATAATAGCCAATAGTCTTAATAGTAACCGCAGTGTGAGGGTGATAATAAATCTCTCAATTTAAATTTCCGTAAATAGTTGCGTGGTTAAATACAGTAGGCTACTCCCCTCTAACAAGACAGCCTTGTCTTTTCAGCAGAACAGTCAACACTTTCTTTTCCCAAAGCATTTTTCTGTAACATCATGTGTTTTGGCATCGTTAAGTGCTCCCACACAAAGGCTGTTGGGAGGGGAGGTAGAAAGGGAGAAAGGAGTTTACTAAATCGCATTCTTTCAAACGTCACCATCTTAACATTAGGCCTATTTGACTCTCCTGCTTAGCATGAAAAATACTCTGGCCACAAAATGAACTGCTAAAAAATCTGTTGCCAAAAGGCAACCTTATTATTTCAAGCCCCTTACACAAACACAAAAAAGAGAAGCCAGCCCCTTTACAGACCGACTGGCTTTCATTGTAATTCATAGACTTGTTTAAAACAGCCGAGCAAAAAGCGAAGAAAAGACTCGACATTAATGGACCCAGATGCCCTCATGAGGCGAGGGCCTATGTATGCATTATTGCCTTTGTGAAAACGGAGCTTAACAGTCTAAAGGGAGGGTTAACTCAATCCATCAAATTGTCTAAAAATTGTGAGGAAAATTCAAAAACCATATGGCCTCCAAACGTTTGTGTCCTTTTTGTGCGGCGGGACACGCTTGTCTCCGTATTGAGAGCCGCAGGAGGCAGAGCATGCTCCATTGTCGCTTGTCACATCAGCGAGAACTCATTTGTCCCCGGTTTTCACGCCTTGCGCTAAAAATGACTGCCTCGTCTCTTTTCGGGGAAAAAAAGATCACACGGGCGAAGAGAAACTGGTCCAAAAACTGGGCATTTTGAAGACTCCTTTATGTACCCATTCTCCACTCCAGATTTGTGTTTCTCACATAAATTCTATTGATGATATAGAAAACACACGTCGCAGGGTCAAAAAAGCAGGTTACGGTTTTTTGAATGTGAAAAGGAGAAACGATGCCGGACTGGAAAGGCAGTAAATAGATTTTATCATACACCACAGCAGACACTATGGAGGTTAAAAAGAGAATGGGGGTTTCTTGTTTTAAACTGGGCAGTTTGCTATCAATCCCATTACAAGCGAGCATTCCTCCGTTGTTTCAACAAATCCGCAGAATATCGTCTCTTAAATGAAGCCTAAAAGAAAACACCACAATATTGATCGATTAACGTTTGTTACAACAATAAAAATGAGAGATATTGAGAAAGTGATTTTTTTTTATTTTCTTTTTGGATACATTACACTTTGTACATGGTCTTTTAAATGGTGTCCTGGCGAAGAAAGGCACTTAGGCTATAGCCATACAAACCATTAGAAATATAGGATATTAAAATGTGACTACTAGATTCGACCAGGAGAATCGTATAGTCTTGACCGTTCGCGGTTACTATATCAAATGTTTGTACACTCTTTTATCAAACGCTCCCAATACGTAGCTATATGCTTAACACGGATGCACACACAGAAACCTTGGATGTGTGCAATTCTGTATCAATGTTTTGGGGATATTTATCACAGATTAGCAATCATTGTAAAATAAAATAAATTCATTTTATAAAGTAAAATTAAAGCATGCATTTAAATTATTTTAAAACACTGTATAGCAATCGTGCTTGCATGGTGTGTGTGTGTGTGTGTGTGTGTGTGTGTGTGTGTGTGTGTGTGTGAGAGAGAGAGAGAGAGAGGGAGGGAGTGGGAGAGAGAGAGAGAGACCGTGATCTAGAAGTAGCTTCTGAGGACTAGCAAGTTTGATTGCACACACACACGCACCCATACACACACATTCCAATCCTGCAGGGTCTTTTCTATTTATATGTTAGGTGTGAGGGAACCTCTTATTGCTTTCTCGCAGGTGATTAAATAAAAGAACGAATAGATTACTCATATAGCTGTCGCTGCATAAATAGATTTTGTGGAGACTGTCCATGCTTGGTTTGAATATTTTCGTTTATATAAAAGTCACATAAATACATTTGGTGCGTTAATGGCACTTTTAGCGCTATCAGAAACCGTGATATATGTGCTGGTACTGTTCTAGAGGTTCAGTCGTCCACCTCAATCTCCTCATCCTCGTCTTCCGAGCACTCCTTACTCGTTGTGTGGTCTGTCAACGGTGACGACGGCGACATTTGCAGTTTGTTTGAGCTCTCGTGGCTGGAGAGCGTGGGAGACTCGGGCATAGGATGTCCTAAAGTCCCGTTGGCGCACTTTTCAAGGTCTGCTAGTTTAGCCATTTTTTCAAAAGGAACCGTACCCGTGGCTTTGGCTGACTCCACGTCCGCTTTCATCTCCTCCAGGTCTCGCTTGAGCTTTGCTCGGCGGTTCTGAAACCAGGTGATGACCTGGGCGTTCGTCAGACCCAGTTGCTGGGCGATTTGATCCCTGTCGGCGGGGGACAGGTATTTCTGGTAAAGGAAGCGCTTCTCCAGCTCATAGATCTGGTGGTTGGTGAAGGCCGTTCGGGACTTCCTTCGCTTTTTGGGAGTATTCCGCGACCCGAACAGTGTCATACCGTCCCTTCCTAGAAAGAGAAAAATAGTTAGCAAAATTTTATTTTTTCCTAAATAATTATGCTGAACCAACCTTTAGATAGAAAATATCTCTCATAAGGACAGTGATACCCACTACATTACATATAGCCTACTGTATTGTAGCCAATACAAAAAGATAGCACTCCATTGACAGGCAAAAACAGAGTCTAATAATTAAAAGTCTGACAATAATAATAGTATTGACAGTAGCCTAATATAAACGGGAGATTGTTTGTATTAATAGGCCTACAATGGTTGTAAAATAAATTATAATATTTTAAACAACGCATGAAGCAGACTAATTGCAGATTGAAAACTGTAAAGGATTATTATATTTAGAAATGTATACTTTTATTTTCCCTGTTGTCACACAATCTTTCCACCTTCCTAAAGGCCCCATGAAATTATAAAGTCTCATGGTATGCAATGAATAGGTAAGGCTGCTTTTAAACTGTCTTTCCTTGTTAATATTTGGAGGCAAAATATTTATCACTATTTCTGCCCTAGCAGGCCGCAGACTATTTACCAGTAGTATGACACGATGGTGTTTATTTAACATAAGTAAGAGTGAAATTGTTTTGGAGAGAGTGTTTACCTTCTGCAGCTTGCAAAACGCTCACTTCCAGGCCTTTGAATGTTTTGCTGGCTAGTTCTTCCAAGGCGCACAAAGGAGAGGTTTGGGTAAGAAGTGCGCGATTGGACAGTGGATGACCTGACGAAGGATGCTTCTCCCCGGACGAGATCAGATGCGCTGTCCCGCAAATAGTGTAACTTCGCTTCACTGAGGGTTTGTTGAGGATGTCTTCGATACTGAAGGGCGTCAGGGGCTTGTTGGAGTTGGCAGGTGGAGGCAGATGATCCAGAGGACTGCGTCTTCGGTCCTCCACCGAGGCGCCTTTTGCGTCTTCCTTGGAGGTCATTATTGTGTTATTACCTCGCGACACACACCAATTATGGATTGCAAATGTTAGGACTATACCCTATCAAAATGTGGATACTAGTAGAAAATATCAAGGATCGCAGGAACAAGTGACAGAAATTATGTTGAAAAATCCCGGGATTACAGGTACCGAGTCTGAAGCATCTTTTTGCCGCAGGGTTGAGGGACTAAAAGTCCTGTTAAAGTGCCACTGGTCCAGTCCACGGTCCCCGAGTATAGCGGTGTGGCCACAACGTCAAACAGCCCGACAGACTGCCGCTTCTTGAAACGGTCAGGTTCAAAAAGCTGCCTGGAATCGACCACTACTAACAAGTTATTGTTGATTGGGAGATAATCAATTGTATCCAGTGGCACTTTCCGCCCTCTCTCTCCTAACTCACTCTCCCTTACTCTTTGAGTATGTTGCAGTCCAATGCAGGCTTTAGTGGTGAAGGAGCACCGGTAATTAGAGGGCATGGCCGGGGGGAGGAGCCGAACCCGATTAGAATACTTAATGCTCTCGCTATTTCTTCTAAATTAATGATTTGTCGATGCCGGGTTTATTTCGGTACGATAATAATAATAATAATAATAATAATAATAACCGTTTGCATCGAATTAGCGCAAATAAATCGCATGTCCATTTTTGTGTTGATATTATTCACTATTTTTCTGATAAATTGACCTACAGCAATTAAAAAGTAGCTAATGCGCGTTTGTTTATGAATCTATCGACGAGCCCTGGTTGTTTACAAGGCTAAAAGCGAATTCGTACTTACTTTCAATAGAACTTGTCAACGGCTTTTCAGAGTGCATTTTGGTGGAAATGCCCCCGTGTTTTAAAGATGGTATTGTGAAACCAGGCCGTATATCACAGCTGATAATACCAGTGGGCTGAGAGACTGCGTGAGTGAGGGAGGCGTGTGTGTGTGTGTGTGTGTGTGTGTGTATGTGTGTGTGTGTGTATGTGTTTGAGAAATAGAGACAGAGAACAAGAAAGAGCGAGGAAGAGAGAGCATCATCTCCCTTTAGCTGCACCAAATCCTCTCTACCCATAACTCAAACGCAAAGGATCAGCTTACATCATCAGTAAGATATTCCATGTCCTTTCGATGGGTTGTGCACGCATTTTCGTGGTTATTACTTTCGTTAGACAAACATCTGCATGAACCGATTTATTTAATGTATGTGCTAACAGTATAGGCTGTGTCTGTTGTCGTGGAAAACATGGGCTAGCCTATGATTGTCATTATATCTAGCATTATAATTCGTTAGGATATAGCCTATGTAGGCTAATAACGTAACGATCGATCATCATTTTAATTGGTGTAGACGTGGATGCATGTTAATGAAAACTATTTTCTTTGTCAAATGTTGGCTTTGGGTGTTTTGTTTTTTTCTTGCAGGCTTAGTGTAGTCTATCTAAGATGATGGCTTCACAACTGGCGCACTGTCTGCGGAGTGTTCGTCTTTCTGTGACAATCTTTGCAGATCCATATGTGCATCCGGAGCGCTCCCCGGTAATGTGTCAGATGTTCGGTGATAAGCAAGCCTTCGATGAACAGGCTGCATGGCCTCGAGTCATGCTTACTGGCAGGCAAAGCGGATGAGCGGTCGTTTATCGCACATACAGGGTGATCTACGGGCCCGTATTGCTCCGTGACTTGCAGAGCTGTGAAAGGAATGAGGAAGATGCCAATTTTGCAAAATACGAAAATTTGTTGGAAGAAATACCTTATTATATTATATTATCATATGATATTAGATATTGTCATTGCTAATTTATTATTGTTGTTATTATTATTATTATTATTATTATTATTATTGAGAAGAAGACGGTAAACGGGATAATTACAGCGGAATTCACATTTTCAGCCTTTTTTAATCTGAGAAAGTAGAGACACTTGTATTTACAGAATATGAAACATTAATGTGTGACTGAATGACCTCCTGTAAATTGAATGAGAAAAATGTTTGTGTGTGTGTGTGTGTGTGTGTGTGTGTGTGTGTGTGTTTGCTGTCACTGTGTTCAGTTGTTTCTGCGTTTATCGGCCCTGGCAGGATGGAAGAATAAAATGAATGCATTTCCAAACAAGCTCATTTCATGTTCCTCAAGCATTTCTCGGCGACAATATTCATTCATATCATTGCAACCTCTAATTTTCTAGACGTGGAACTTCGTGCATATAGTGGATTCTCTAGGTTGAAAGGGGCCTTTCAATAGGCTATACCCAATGTCATTATGATCCACATTAAACTAGATATGTTGACCTATTATTATAGTTTAAATAAATCATAGACTAAAATAAAATATAAATTACACATAGGTTATCAAAGATAATTTAGTTAGTCTAATTTAACTTCACTAAAGCACAGCACACCGGGCTAACTTCACATTCTTCATTATAAAAAAACAATAGATTCGTGCTTCAACTTGACTTTATGAACTCTGATTAAATGCCCAGCGTAAGATGGGTTTCAGATGGGACATGTATAGTTTAAGAGTAGCAGTGAATATTCAGCACTGAACAGCCTGCGACGATTAGTTACTTGGCAAGATTAGTTTTATCGCACTGGAAGTCTGTCTGGACAGTTTTATTCCGTAATTTACTCTCTGCTTCCGAGCGTGAGATATCTTATTTCACAGGCAAGCCAGGATCAGCTCTGAAAGTTTGGCTTTCGGTGGCGAGTGCATCCTGGAGATCCTAAATCACGCTCTAACATCTGCGATGATTGATGCTGGGCCTCCATCGGATACTCGCTAAATCGAGCCACATTTTCTTGTCCACGTAGGTCTTCATTTAATCTTTGCAGAGTGATTAGCTTCGAGAAAACTCACGTGTCATGGCATGGAAGAGCATCAGACACTGTTCAGGGGGGGAAAGTGCTGATTAAGAGGACTTTGAGAACATGGAACCACACAGTCTGGAGTTGGCGCAAAATAGCCAAAAATCCAACCAAGGATTGTTGATCTTTGACATTTTGATGATTATCATTATTATTAGTAGTAGTAGGAATATTAACTTTATTATTATTATTATTATTATTATTATTATTATTATTATTATTATTTAACAACAACAACAACAATAATAATAATAATATTAATAATAATATTGTTATTAATATTAATAATAATAATAAGAAGAAGAAGAATTGGGGAAATATAGGCCTATAAGCTACTGAATAATACATTTGCAACTAATACAATCAATAGACCAGTTATTGTTGCAAACTGCATTCAACAGCCGTTATTACATTTAATCAAAATGCTTCTTCAAATTACTATTTAACCACGCTCACCAACTGGACATAACTAAATCAATGCTAAATCAATGCATATCAATGTGAGCTCTGTCAGGTGTGAAAATTAGCGTCTGCGGGCATGTTTACGGGACACAGTTAGCAAAAACCACAAACCCACATGAAATGCACGTACACTCTAAGAAGTAATGTGTTAAAATGACACATTGCTGTGTGTGCTCAGGGACAACACATTTTGTGTCAATTTCAACACCGCAATTATGTGGAGATAGCCGAATTGTGTGACTGGCTGGGTGGGTTAAAATGTTAAAATACAAAAAAAATATAGCTGAAATTTGTCTTTAACCTTTCACCCAGCCACACAATTGCTGTGTTGAAATTGACACAAAAATGTGTTGTCCCTGAGCACACACAGCAATGTGTCATTTTAACACATTAGGCCTAGGCTACTTCTTAGAGTGTAGTGGCACAAAGCCCACGCATGTCAACACACCACTGGCAGAATGGGAAGTCGGCCGGAATTTACCTCACAGGTGCAAACCTCGGCATACATCAAGAAACCTTTGGATCACATAACCTCCTTTGACATAGGAACATGCGCCATATTCCCAATGCAGACAAATACTAAGCCATTTTTTCTATCATAACATGTGTAGACAATGATTGGTCAGGTTTTGGGGTTTCTGCATTTCATCCATGCACTTGCAAGACTAAATGGGCACCATTTATACTTGTGCAGTCAAACGGCCAGTTTGTTGGCTTTGGTGATCCAATGTTGGTGGCATCTGCCTCAAAAAGGTCGATGGAATTTTCTGTTCAATTTGCCTTTTTGCATCACATTACCATTCATGAGGAACCCGACACTGCTCCTGTTACACGCCGCCCCGGAGAAACACACTGCCGTTTGGACAGATGCCCGCGACTAAATGAACTCTTGTTTTTGACTAGCCTCTAGATGACGACGGCCTAATCCTACACACAGATGTTTGTAATTATGGAAGCAATGGCGTCCCCAGGACCGGGGAATATGCTGGAGCTCACATAACGGGCGCAGGCAGAGCGAGGATGATTTGGCAGAGGGAACGGTGAAGGTCGTTTTCGATGCGAATGCGAGGCTAGCCTACCGCAGGTTGTGCCAGCTGCTCCAGAATACAGAGCATTATGGGCGACTGAATATGGGAACTGAAGAAAAAAAATCTGCGTTTGGTCTCATTCTCGCATCAAGTAGGTCCCATTTACAAGGCTTGCCATTCATCACCACTAAATCATCTTCACCAACACCAGTTAGCGAAGTACTATTATAAGATTTTCTGTTTTGAAAAAGGGGGGGGGGGGGGGGGGTACAAATGTTTAGGCCTTATGTTTGCTGCACCCTATCCAGTGACTTGGAATGAATCCCAGCGTAGATGAATTCACATTTGGCATGGCGGTGCATTTGCAGTAAATGTCTTGTCAACACCATATAAATCACCGTTCAACAAAGAGGAAAGGACACAAAGTTTAATCGGATAGCTCCGAGGCTTTCCTCTGCCAAGGGAGCAGGCTAGCTCGTGTCTATTCCAAAGCAAAGTGAGCGTCACAGGCTTGTTTGTGGTTTGCGCTGGTCTTACGGGAGACCCACCCTCCATGGTCAAAAGGTGCGCCCTGTAGCGAGAATAACTCATAACACAAGTGGATGTGTTTATGGAAAGTTCAAAATGGAGGTTTCAAATTTCATGGCATATCTTTTTTTGCCACCCTCCTGACATCACAATCCTGAAGTAGGGATGTACATTTCTATCGGCCATCTTAACTTAATTCATACATTTACATACATTCATACAATGTAGGCCTATCTATTGCCCCTGCTAAATAGTCTGTTGCCTGTGGTATTACTAGTATAGCTGTGATATTACTAGTATCATATACACTGTCATACGTTGAAGTGTGTTTAAATCAAAAAGTGAGTATGTTGTAAGTCCCATGTCTCTCAACATGTCTCTCCTTGTCTCTCAAATCAGCAGCAGCAAAGCACTCCCAAACTCATTCATCAGACAGAAGTATCTCACTCTCCCTGCCTACTTAGGAACTGCGCTGGTGCCATGCTTTAGAAGATCAGCCTCTGCATGTGGGCACCTCAAAGCACCATTACAGGCGAGGCACAGAGTGTGAGGCCGTAGCAGGGGGACATGGAGGCCTTGGAAAGCGTCTGTGATCTGCATGGAGGCAGGTGAGACTGTGGCTGAGCTCACAGGTTCTCACGTCGGCCGCTGGGGGGTGGGGGTGGTGTGTGTGTGTGTGCGTGTGTGTGTGTGTGTGTGTGCGTGTGTGTGTGTGTGTGTGTGTGCGTGTGACTAATAGTTGAGGGGTTGGCTCAGGACCCAGGGAGCGAAACAGGAGACGGCCCTGAGCGGGAACCTGAGCACAGCATCAAGGGGGCGCGTGAGCAGCGTCCCAGTGAGGGAGGGTGGACGGCTGGGCTGGAGTTGGGGGTGCATGGGGGCAAGGAGGTCGAGGAGCTCCGGAGGAGTGTAGGCTTTGGGGGTGTGGGGGGGGGGGGGGGGGCTGGTTCCGAACGAGCAGGAATGTATCCTGCATTGATGCATGATCCGCTCTCCCTCCACCCCAACACCCACCAGCACCCCTCCACCCACAACTCACCCCCGCCCTCCACGTGTTAAACGTGGCAGAATGGTGAGGTCGGGTGTTCCAGTCGGAAAAGAACCCGAGTGAGGCGCGGAGCCGGTGACATTTAAGGCTTAATTGAGGCGCAGACGGGTGGACAGAGAGGCGAGCGGTCGGCGTTCTTTAAAAGACAACGCAAAATTGGTCCCCTCGGAAACACATGAGACAAACTCATCTGATGCACAAAGTAGTGTATCATGGGTATAAATCAAAGTTGTGTTCAAAGCACTGTTTCATACCTTTCCCACATAACCACAAAGATACGTTGTTAAGAAAGGACAATTTAAAAACATTGCCATTGTGCTACACACACTTTAAAAACAAACTCAAATGTGTCCACTTTAGCACAGGGTGAGTAGTGGAAGCTAGCACAGTTGAAGGAGAGGACAGAGATAACAAGTGGCCGCGTGTCAGGCCGGGGCACTTATCGTCCCTCCCGTGTGATCTGACAGCGCCGCTCCTAATGCCTCGGCCGCCTTCGAAAAACTTCCCCGGGCTGACGGGGGAGAAATATGCCCCTGCCAGGGAGAGAAGAGATCGCGAGGACAAAGTGTGTCAGGTCTGCACCTGGGGTAAGCAGCCATGGCTCCACTCCAGCTCCTGCTCCTTCTCAGAGCTGCACGGAGATGCCTCCTCGGGCAGACAGGAGACAACGATGACCTATCTCTCAGCCGCCTGTCTGAAGCTATCAGTGGAGGGGTGAGGACTGCTCTGCTATAGGGGGCACATAAACACAGACTGGGCAGCACAAGATGAATGTATGTTGAGGACCAGAGAAGGTAAGGACAAGGAGGACAAGGAATTGAATTAGTCATTTCAGATATACACAAGAGAGGTGTTAAATTCCTAGTGCTATAGGTAGGGGATTTCCCACAATGGCCAATCAACAACTGAGCCTATTTACAAACCAAAAACAAAATTGCCAGCAAAGCAACCTTTGTTGGCAAAAAAAACATTAACAAAACAGAACAGCCTTCAAGAGCATTTCATTACAGCAGAAGCCCATTTAAAAGTCTAACTATCTGTAAAGATAAGTAGTATTGGCATAGTTCCAAAAACTATGTATACTATACCATCAAGTAGTTCTTCATATTTAATGTGTTTGATTGATTGTGAGATTGATTGTCTTAGTATGCTAAATACGTTTTAGTAATAACTCCTAATAACTCCTTAATAACTCCTTACCTGCAGTAATGACAACTAAATGTAATACATGAGGATTAAAAAACAAGTTAGCAGTCAACAAGATTTTAACAAGATGTTGACTGAAAAGGATTTCATTTTTGCATTTTAATATAATTTCATCTCTAATAGGATGGGGCCATATTGGTGTATATCAGGGTAACCACTTTAATACACAATTAAAGCTCAGAGCTCGTCTTGACAGATCCTTCATATTCTGCTGCATCTGGTGATCACAGCTAATTTGGGCTTCCAGTTAATACTCCTACAAGCAAATCTGTGGAGTGTGAATGCTGCTTTCGTAATGAAAGCCTGCTGACAAGGAGACAGAAATATTCCTCCCCGACTGCGGGTGCCCCTCTCTCCCCCAAACGAACACGGAATGCTTCACCTGCTCTACCCCTGGGTTAATTTGCACAGCACTTCGGAAATGGATTCAAGCAATGCAAACAACAAACAACAAATCCCCTCTTTTTGTTTGTGACACAGAGAGTTTCTTGAGTCTTTTTCCTTGCGTTGAAAAAAAAAAACACAATGTGCTCTAAGTGCTTGCGATTTGCCACAGACATAAAGGAGAGGCAACACAGCTGCCATTTGGAGTGTAAATATGGAATGTGTTGTAATGGGAGCGTGACAGTTGAAGTCTTCTGTTAATTGTATGGATACTGTGTCCTGTCATGTCCCATATGTTTCACAATAGGTGTATTTTTGGGGACCTGATTTCTCAGCTTTGGGCAGTGAGCCTAAAAACCTGATATTGACTGCATACTGATAATGTGCTTAAAGAAATGTATACACTTAAATGCATTGTGTGTGTGTGTGTGTGTGTGTGTGTGTGTGTGTGTGTGTGTGTGTGTGTGTGTGTGTGTGTGTGTGTGTGTGTGTGTGTGAGAGAGAGGGATGAAGTGGTTGGCTGGTCTGAGGAACAGAAACATTCCTAACAGAAGAAAAACAGATAGCTAGATAGAGAGAGAGGGGGAGAGATGGATAGAGAGGGGAGGAGGGAGGGAGGGTAACCTGAAAAGGAGACATTCCTCAACCATTATAATTAGCCCTGACCTTTTCACAGGATTAATTAATGCCGGCTTTTTTTCCCTTGATGAAACCACTGGGGACGGCCGGGGACAAAAACGTCCCGATGACGGAGGAACGGGAGAGCCGGCGGAGACACGCCGAGCGAAACAAATGCCTCCTAAAGACCAACCCTCATGCTTAACCTCCCCAAATCAACTCTCCCTGCACACCCCTCTCGCACAACACCATTCTCTCTCTCCCTCCCTCCCTCATTCTATCTCGCTCCCTTCATCCTGTTCTCTCTCTATCACTCTTCTCTCCCTCTCTTCCTCTTCTCCTGACCCTGCTGCCTTCAGAGCAGAAGCCTAATCCACCGCTCACTCTAACGGGAATCGCTCTATCTAGCAGAGATTTATGGAGTGACCCCTTTGTGTCAATGGTTGTTTGCTCATCCCTCTCTCTTTCCCTCTCTCTTTTCCTCTGTCTCCCCCCCCCCCCTCCTCTCTATCTCTCTCACTCAGACTAATCTGCCTGGCAGGTAGAAGCTAAGCTGTGAGGTATCAGTATAGAACAAGAGAGAGAGAGAGGGAGCGAGAGAGATTGAGAATGAATAACAGAGAGGGAGAGAGAGAGAAAGGGAGAGCGAAAGAGAGGGGGATAAGGGGCCTGATGAATGTCTTTTACCTGAGTGGCTAAAAGCGGAAAGGAGGACGAGTGGACCTTGAGACACGCGGGGGGAAAGCACTTGTTATGATGGATGGTGAGGCGGCTGATATGTCTGGATCAATGCTGTGTGCTCTGCGGCATGGAACAGGTGAGACTCAGATGAGATGGGGGTTGGGGACTGAGCTTTGCAATTGGGTATGTCATTTAGAAAAACACGCACACGTGCACACACACACACACACACTTGCCATCTCTCTCTTTTACACACACAGATACACACACAAACCGCCTATGAACATCCACAGACACAGACAAAAATTGTCTTTGACGACATACACAGACTCGCATACACATAAAGAGGAACACTTACACACACACACAGACACACACACACACAAACACGCACACATTCACACACACTAAAGCCCTCCACTTCTCCTTTGTCTTTGGCTCTGCCCCTGCGAAAGGGCCCCCTGAGCATGGATAATTGTGTTGTCTCTTCACTAACACACACACACACACACACACACACACACACACACGTCCACTCCCACTCGACATAAACAGGCTCCCACACCTTGGGCCAACTCTAACTAACATGATATAGTCATTACCGATGACTGATTCCCCTGCATCTCCAGTGCCAGCTGCCTCCTCCTTTGTGTGAGTGGAGAGCGAGAGCAGTGACCACCGCCGCCCGCCCGCCTGCCTGAACTACGACTGGGAGACACGGAGCTCTAGAGACAGGCAGCCATGATATCCGCTTAAAGAGGGGGGGGGGGTGAAAGAGGAGAAAAAGAAAAGAGAAGGAGAGAGAGAGAGAGGGGGGAATAAAGGGAATGACAAAACAGGAGCAGATGAGAGAAAGGGAGGTGTGTGGAGGAAAGAAGGGCAGAGGCGAGAGGAGAATAGAGGACAAGAGAAAAGAATGGAAGATAAGAAAAGAGAGGAGAAGAGATAAAGAAGAAACAGAATGAAGAGGAAAAAGACAGAGAAAGCGAGGGGATGAGACGAGAAGAGAGGAGGGAGGAGAGGCACTGCAGCTGAATCAGGCAGTTTGTCTGCATGACCAATCCTGCTCAGTCCAACAACAGACTGTCACCCAGACGTCTGATGCTCACTTTCAATTAACCAGCCAGTCAGAGAGATGGAGAGAGAGAGAGAGAGAGTGAGAGTGGAGGAAGGGGGGGAGAGAAATAGAGAGAGATGACTGAGCGGATGAGAGAAACGAGGAGGGGAAGGAGGGAAAGGAAGATTGAGTGAGAGAAGAAAAAGAACTTCGGGGGAGAAAGACAGAGCAAGAAAGAAATAGAGAGAGAGAGAGACAGAGGGCAAGTGGCTTGGGAAGATGTACGATTCAGTGGCCTGACACTTGCAGCAGATGTTGCTGCCTATTGAGCTGTTAATTTAACGGGAGTTTATTGAATAGTAATTAGGAGGAGCTCACTTACCATTATAGAGAGAGAGAGTCTGTGTGCGCCACTCCTCCATGTTAGACGAGTGTAAGCCATTCTCTCCCTCCTCTCTCCTCTTCTGCTCTCTTTCTTTCTCTCTCTCTTTCTCTCTCTCTTTCCATGTCGTCCAAGGGAACATCACCATGGGGCATCTGAGTCAAGATGGGGGGGAGAAATTGGCTTAAAATACATCTCTTTGTGTTCCCTTTCTAAGCAACAGATTGAAACAAGGAGTTTGTGTGCTCTATAAGCCTCTGGTCTATAGAGACCTGATGGCGGAAGTCACAGAATTAACGCCATGATCCGCAAACTTAATGAGATTTAAAAGAACATAACAACAACACAACAAAACATACAAACCGTGGAAGCGCTCACCAAAATCGAACAGTGGCCGGTCAGTAATAACAAATGCTGTTATTTGTGGGCTGCTGTTTTTTAATGTGCTATTTATCAGTGCAGGGTGGAGGTGGGGGGTGCTGAGAAGAAAAATCAATGTTTAATCAGCATGCTGTATGATTGCCTGAGCATCACCGGGCACAAAGCAAGACCTTGCCCAGGCAGACTCTCTCTCTCTCTCTCTCTCTCTCTCTCTCTCTCTCTCTCTCTCTCGCTCTGCCGTCACCCATAAAACAGACGCAGCGCAGGCTGTAGTCACTCATGGCTTCCCTACAATGCTGATGCGAGTTTCATTGCAGCATTACTGTGAATTACACGCATAACAAGGAATACACATCCTTGTCGATAAAAACAATGCGCTGTTGAGTCGTCTAACTGTTTTTTTTTTCTCGTTTTGTTTTTTGTAAGAGGTTAGAGAGCCTAAAGTTATTTGGAAAGAAGATGACAGTGTTGTACATGCACTAGTTACAGCTTTCCAGATGACACAATTTACGCAATGATGTACACCATCAGGAGCAGATAAAACTATGTTTGGGAGGGTGCTATGATGAAACCATGTGAACAATAATAATCTATTTAGAGGGGAGAGGAGGGGGATTACACTCATCAGTGTGCCTTTTATTCCAAGTGTTTGACACTACTGCTTATTGGCCATTCATTTACTCTCTTACTCATTCACTCACTCACTCACTCCTTCATTCATTCGCTAGGCTAGGAGGATGGCATGCTGGCGCTCCGACTCGTCCATCTCTCTGGGCCTGATGGGACGCCGCGTCCGCTGCCCCCTCCGGGCGCCTCCCTCTGTGGCACCTGGCCTCTGCGGCAACAAGGCTCAAACCTGGAGTCTGCCAGCTCCATACGCTGAAATACACACAAACATATGCCGCCATTGTGATGGAGATGGGCAGCCCCGTCACCGGGGCTCCCTCTTTTCAGGGCCTCGGCCAATGGGGGCCCCTCCTGCGGAGGGCCACAGGTCAAGTGGGGTGCTTTGTGATTGGTGGCCTCTGTGGGGAGGTCCCGAGGAAATGTGAATTAGCCCTCATCAGTGTGAGGTCGGGGAGGGGTGTGTGTGTGTGTGTGTGTGTGTGTGTGTGTGAGGAAAAGGGGGAGGTTTAGGGAGGTGTGTGTGTGTGTGGGGGGGGGGGGGGGGCTGACCCCTTGTGTGTCTAGCCCCGGATTGACGGCTTTATTAAGACCGATCCCCATGAATAAAAATCTGAGCAGTCATGAATTTTAACATCCCCGCGGCAGAGGAAGCGATCTCTTAGCTTAACAAATCTCAGCTCCCCTGCTCGGTCCCATGCCATTTGTCAGCCACTCATGTCATTTAGATTAAATGATATTCACCGCTGATGAGTTAGAGTGAGGACATAATTGAATGTACATCTGCAGGCAATATGCACTGTATTTGCATGCTTATGTATGCTATGCAAATAAATAAATACGAGCATTTTATGATCCAGGACTATCAAGGAGGTTCGGATGCTTTAAAAGGAAATCTTCTTCGCTGAGGGATGCACTGTCTTAAATGGCCTTAAAATGTTCAGGGACACTGAATTGTTTATAACTCAATCAAATAAGATTTCCAGAAGCAATACTGTAGTAATGGGAAAATGTACAGAGTTACATTTTTTCCTGAAGGTTATAAACCAAAACAACTGATATTTGTCCCCCCCCCCCCCCCGAAACAGGCCTATTATCGTTCTGTCAGATAACTTAGCCACAAAAGATATAACAACCAATTTAAAAGAACAGGGTACCTTGGCACAACAATGGCAATTCTTTGTGGAGACTATTAATGTCTTTACGTTGATTTCAACTTAAAATCCAAATGCACACAGACACAGACAGACACACGCTGGCACGCACGCACACACAGGCACACACACACACACACACACACAAAAACATATGCACATCCACAGAAACGTACATGCACATGTGCACATATTCACAAGCACTCTTGTATAGAGACCCACACACACACACACACACACACACACACACACACACACACACACACACACACACACACACATACAGGCACCAGGCATCTGCTGGTCCATCTCAAGCCCTTTTCGAAATGTCACGTTGCCCTCAGCCATCACGGCACTACTGGCTCTAAGCTGTTTAACCTGCCACACACGCCACCAGAGCCCAGGCAAAAACCAGCCGTCTCCAGATCCCATCGCCCCCGCAATTGATTTCATGTTAGCCAGCCAGTCCCTCTGTCCCTCTCTCCCCCAATCAATTGGAAAATTGTAGAAAACAGAGGCGAAAAGAAGCGTGAGGGGTTGCAACCTTTGCTCCAGGTATAATTGAAAGTAAAGGTCAGTGCCAATACCACAGTAATAAGTTAGTTTTGCTATTAGACAATGCTAGTAGTGCTGATTGTCAAAAATGACTTCCCTTTTTTTCTTTGTTTCTGTAAACAACGACAAGCATTATTAATAAAGAGTTGAGTCATGTATTGTATGTGTTCATTTTAGCCAAAGTTTGTGAAACAGACAGGGTGAAGACGTGTTTGTAATGTGTGTTTGAATTATAAATAATATATTTATTTATTACAGCTACAAGTGCACTATTATGGCTGTTTAATCTTGTACATCAATTTCGTCTTATTTATTGTCCTTTGACATTTAAATGAGATATACACATCCTGCGGACTACAGTCCCATCCTAAGAGTACTTATTACACTGGGGACCCAGCTAGTTTGCTAGAGTCCACTGAATGAATAGTCTTGTTGCTGTGGGCATGTTCATCTCTACTGCCCCTCAGTGGTGGGTAGAGGAATGGCAGCAGTGTCAAGACCATTATGCCAACCATGCTTGTTAGTCATAAGTCAAATTCATTGGCCTGCTTTACCTAGACAAAAAGGTTACAGAATGAGATGAAAGATAATGTAATGATCTTGTAACAATTATGCAAATATTATCACACTTTATAACATTTTAATAACATTTTAGAAACCATTCCATCATTTCATTCTGTTCTATTTCTTCATACCTCACTTTCAAACAAGCTGCTATGTCTGAGAAGCATGGGAATGTGTTTTGAGTGTTTACTGTCCTTAAGTCTATGAGAGCTTTTCCTTTTTAAAGCCCCTCACAGGCGGAACAGTCCTCCGTAACGTACCACTAGTCTCTACCGCCTTTTCACACCTCAACTCCTGGTAATGTCTCACTTGGCCAACGCAATAATCCCTCTCCAGAAGACTGTCGGCTGCCCTTAAGCTTCAGCGCCGCATCCATCTGGACATAAGTCTTTGACTGCCACTTAAAGCCTGGCCAATAAAACAAATGCAACATCAAATCATCACTGCTGGCCCTAGTTTAAGAGGGAGGGGGGTTGACAGCAACACACAACTCCCTATTCCTGTGCTTCCCCGGGGCTCTTCTCTTCTCTCTCTCTCTCACTCTCTCTCTCTCTCTCTCCCTCTTCTCTCTTTCTTTCTGTTCATCTTTCTCTCTTTCATTCCGTCCATCTTAATTTTTTGTATTTTTCCCCCTTTGTTCCATTCGTTCACCTCTCTCTCCTTCCTTCTCTCTTTCTTCCTCTCTATTCTTCCCTCCCTTCAGTGGAGCCCAAGCAAGAAATCACTCCCATTCAGCCAAGGACACAAACACTCAGCACACCAACACAGCCCACCAGCACCTTGAAACACACAAACACACACACACACACACACACACACACACACACACACTTTCTATCTCAACATAAATATCTCCGCTGCTCTGGATAGCTTCGAGATTTATTCTGCTGCCAAGCCAGCAGAAAATTGACTTGTTTCATGGAGGCAGGCTATTGACACACTACCGTTGGGAGAGTTAGAGAGAGAGAGAGAGAGAGAGAGAGAGAAGGAGATGGAGAGCATGAAAGAGGGGGAGAGAGACCATAGGGAGGAGGGGGTGACAGAAAGAGAGGGAGAGCAAGCAACTGAGAGAGAGAGAGAGAGAGAGAGAGAGAGAGAGCAAGCAAGGGGAAAAAGAGAGCGAGCGTGAGTCAGGACTCACTCCCCTCCATTATAGGATAATGTAATCAGTAGTGTGGGAAATGGCTATGAGTAAAATGGTACAGATGACATTTATATAAGAGGATATTGATGGCATAAGCTGAGCAGGCAGCCGCCCTCCCCTCTGCTCCCGTGGATTGATAAAGAAGCTCATTTAGCCAGTATATCATTCTTCCCCAGAAGAGAAGAGAAAACATGGCAGGCCTGGAGCGGGGCTCGACTGGGGGGAGTGACACACTGAGCCGGCAGATGAATAGGTTCTGATCCAAGCCTAACCTTTTCCAGCACAAAATGGCAGCCATACAATGCAGTGTTGCCATTTGTTTCCTCTTCTCTTTATCTCCCCCTACATCTCTCTCTCTCTATCTCTGTTTTACTTAGATGATCCCTGGCACCTTGTAGGCTTCTATCATGTTGAATGCAACGAGGCAACAAGAATGATTGAACATTTCTTTCGTGGCTGTGGAGCTTTTAGTACCCACTGGTGTTAAGGTGCAAAAAACACTGTCTCTCTCTCTCTCTTTCTTTCTCTCTCTCTCTCTCTCTCTCTCTCCTGCCCTATCTGAGGGTTACCAGTGAGCCAGAAGGAGGGAGAGAAAGATGGTGAGGTGAGCAGGATTTTCTGCTTGTATCAGCAGTCGGCCATGGTGGTGGAGAAGGGGGTAGAGCACAGGAGAGGATTAGAGGAGAGAAATGGAGAGGAGAGGATAGGAGAGGGGGCCAACATTGTCTCTCGACAACCCTAAACAGGCACCCCAGATGATTGTTTCCGAGGCGGGCGATGCCAAGCCCATCTCATTAGATAAACTGAGCCTTTGGGGAAATTGGCCAAGCGAGAGTCGGATGATTACATGACAACTGATGCAATGTTTAGGGCATCGGATGGGCTGCTCATCCAATGAAACGTGGGGCAACATAATATGGTGAAAGAGCAGGGATAGCCCTAAGATGGGCTTAACGGGCGTGGCATCGCTTAAACACAAACGTATGCCACTTTCTTCGGTTTCCGCGCCGTTCGACCGCTGACGTCATCTTCCACAGCGTTGATCTGCAGGGCCATTCGGCAAGCTTGAAGTCGGGCACTGTGGCAGTCCATGGAAAATTCCAGGCGGTTCGCCACAGCATGTGGTCCATGAACCACACCATGACAAACTCATGACCACTGGCCTTTTTACAGTCCAAACGAAAGTGTCCAACATGTTCCACGGAGACTGCTTTTAATCATTCAATAAATCAATCAATCCCATTCATCCGTTTTGGTGACCTGAGCTCAACCAAATTATTATTTTAACGGAGCTAATGATTAGAGAACCATATAGCGAACACAGGATTTGAAAATGAATAAAACACACATTCGCACTTAATAAAAACGCACCTGTATCAATCTTAACTAACGACCTATCTTGACTCCAGTAAAGGTAGCTATGTTACGTTGCCATAATGTTTTTGTTGAATATCCACATTTTAATACGGATTTAGCCAAGCGTTAAACTAAAATTGTATCAACGAAATTAAAAATATTAAACGAGAATGTAATGTCAGTAGGTTTAATGGCATTAGTCGGTGACCCCGTCTCAAATGACCGTGTGGTCATTTTGCTTCTCTATCGTCATCCATCACTAATTCCAACCTGAAATAGATGAATACATTCATGTGGTTAATTTCGTGAACTCGTCCTTAATTGGTGCACGGCCACTTGGTTATCCTGCCGCTTTGAGGCTGCTAATTCCCATTCTGTATTAGATTAAAAATTCAGATATAGAAATAAATTGATGAGTCTAGACATGGCGGTAGTTTGGCTCACCCGAGGGTGCTAAATGACTCTGCAGGTCATGCTATCACAAGTAGCCCGGTAATAAAAAAAGAAGAAGAAGGAGAAGAAGAAAAAACACGAACGACAGCCTTCATTGTTAATTATAAGGACTTACGCTCATAAGGGAAATTTGTGTTGGATATAAAATGAACATGCTCTGTACATCAGATTAGATCCACATAGTCTGCGCGCACACAACGGTGCATGCTTTTGTATTCTTATTTGGAGAAAATCCTAATTGAAATTGTTAATGAAGCCCATAGTGCATGATAGTACCAATAGCCTAGCCTACAATTGGCTTATATTCTCACATCAAAACGGAAACCATTTTCAAAACCTGAAGTACGCTCAATATGAAGGCCCATGCTGTTCTGCAGGTTCATGTAGTGCTTGGCCATGTCTGAGTAGGCTAGCCTACTGTGGGCAGTCTAGACGCCTGGCAAACGTCTCTATCAGATCAAATGTTTCCGCATGCAGTGTGGTAACGTCCACTTCTTTTATTTTCTCTTTCAGACCTTCTCTTTGCTGGGTGGAAATACACGCATTTTCTCTTTTCATGCGACCTCAGGTTTCTTTGAGAGTAGCCGATGCGTGGTGATAGCACCGACCTCCGGCTTGACCTTTCGCTCGCTCCATTGTAATTCAATCAGCGCTGCTGGGCTGACACCTTACCCCTGGCCCCGGGACCCGGGAACAGAACCCAAACTCGCCTCTAACAACCATGACCGTACCTCCCTCATACCCCGAACTGCTCCGGCCCTCAGCACAGATAACGTAGATTTACGAGCCGCTCTGTTTCCAAATGTTTGTCTACATAATTTTCATGGGGCGAGCGGCTGACACGTTACATTAAGATTATTAATGAGAGGAACGTCTGCGGGGGCGGCGTGGAGGCAGGTTGGGTGTTTCCCTTCAAAGGCGTTTGAAAGATCTGTGTGCTGACTGATGATTTAAATCAGTGGAGAGCTCATTTTCAACACTCTCTCAGCTACACAAGGGAAGGACTTTGCCATTGTGTGTGTGTGTGTGTGTGTGAGAGAGAGAGAGTGAATTGAGTGAAGGTTACTAGAATAGATCTGAAGGAGTGCTTCAAACAGACATGTTGTTATACCATGTGAAGTTGTTATTACTAAGCACTTATCACAGTGACATACATGATGAAGCACTGCTGCAGAGGTACATCAATGTCAACGATGGTCTTCCCCATAGCTCATACAGTGGCCTACGCAGCAGAATAGATCTATGGCTAACATTAGTCCACCTTCAGTGGTTCTCTATAGGCTGTGGGGAAAATATGTTTTATACAGACACGGACAGTTTCCAATACATGGATCCAGCCTATAGTTCGAAGATGAAAAAAAATCTGTGAAGATTTTCATTCAAGTTTTCCTTTAGGTCTAGGATTAATCCATGACATTTACAAGAAAACTAACTCAAAAGTGTTTACCTTCAGACACAAATAGCCCTATAGAACTTTAAAGAATAATCTGTGAGCAGAGTTGTTTCTCAGGATGTTTCTCCTTCTCCTGAAAAATAACTGTTTAGATAAGACTAAACTTACTGCAGTAAAATATTCAATTTTTCCAACATCAAAATGATCATTTCATGAACAGAGCAGACCATAAGCAGTAGAGTGAGGGGCAGGCAAGTACCTCTATGTGCAAGGATGTTAAATTACTACCTGGGTTCACCAACATAATACATTTTGATATTTCTGCTAAGAAAGTCCTCTCAGTCAGAGTAGTTTGCCATGTTAAACCATTCTCTCATTCAACACCATTTGAGGTACCGCTAGAATACTTAGTATTCCTCTTTGCTCTTGAGATGTCTAAACAACTGTATGTCGCCGCACCTTAAAAGCAATATTTTCTGTTGATAGTTTCATGAAATATCATGTCAGTGTATTTAGACGGCTGTTATATATCTCTCAAATGGCAATCAATAAAGCCACATATGTGGGTATTGAATTAGAATTGTCAGGCCACATCATCTGTGGTGCGCTGTGCGTGCAAACAGTTTAACAAGTCAGGCAGCTGATGCACTTCTGCAAACATATTTCATCCATTTTCTGTCAGCTGCCTTTTCCCCGGCCGTAATAATTTCTCCATCTCTCCCTCTTCCGTCGTTTTTGCCCTGAGAGTGGATAAATGCTTTGCTCACTTCATATTTTGAGTTCAACAACGTCCAAATGCGCCGATTGAGAAGATCTTGTAGATCAAACCGTGTGACTGTCTGCCCCCTGGGCTAAAGAGTGGAGTGCGCTGCCAAGGCCATAAATAATTAAACATATGCAAAAGCAATCACACAAAAATGTTTCTGCTGAAGACTTCAATCGGTGCAGAATAATTTATTAGTCTTGCATTCCTGTGCAAATGAGAACAGTGGGGAAAACACACAGATATAAACACACAAAGATGCAAAGACGCACACACACACACACACACACACACACACACACACACACACACACTGTTGTGGCTCTGAAATGAGCACAAGTCTCTGGGGAGATGAGGAAATACGCTACAATAATAATGAGACATTTATCTCAAAAGCCGGCACTGTTTAGGAAGCGGCTGTCTGTGTTTCTCCCTGTTGGATCAGCTGCCCGGGCGCGTCACCTCCCATATATCCAGGCTTAACTTTGGCTGGTAATGAAGGTGTGGGTCAACCGGCTCTCTGGCCGACCCCAAACACGCCTGGGGTGCCAAGAAGGAGAGAGGTCAGCAGCCCACACCAGATCATACACACATACACACACACTCTCTCTCTCTCTCTCACACACACACACACACACACTCTCTCTCTCACACACACACACACACACACACACACTCTCTCTCTCTCACACACACACACACACACACACACACACACACACACACACACACACACACACACACACACACACTCTCACACACACACACACAGGTGGACAGAGAGAGAGGGGGAGAGAAGTTAGTGTGTCAGACAAACATAAAGTGAAACATGTATCTGGACAGTTTTTTTTCTCACATCTTGAGTGATTTCTTCCCACAAAGCCCGCTTAACCTTCTGACTCCGCTTAGGCACTCATTTCGTATGAGAGAGGGACATGTTTTTCTGCAGGGCTGCATTGACTGGAACAATTTCTTAGCGCAGAGGTTAAAGTCACATAAAACGTGTTAAACACAGAAACCTTAGTCTAATCTTTGGGCTATTATGGGCAACATTTCATCCTCAAATCATATCCAATGGTAATTAAAACAACGGGAACTGGACCAAAAGAAAGCAAAATAAAGAAAGAAATGCTTATTTTACCCTATATGCTCTTTAACTATAGACCTCTCAATTACTTAATTGTTTATTCATTAATTAATAACCTTCAATGAAAACATTGGGGATAGCCATAAGGAATATGAGTTGTTGGTTATAATGAAAACAATCATCGTAACAATCTTTCTTTCAAATCTGAACGGAGTAAAACGAACCCTCTGCCCTCATGTGCCCTAACATGCCAGTGTGACTTGTTAGTTGTTTATCACATGTATGTTGGCATTTGCTGACCTGGTATTTCGAACATGCTCTGCCCCCATAGCATGTCAAGGATGGGGGGGTGGGGGTGGGTGTTGGGGGGTAGGTTACCCTCATGTGCTTAAACTCTTTGAATTGATCAGCCCTAATACCAGCACGCAACAATAGCCATGGATACCCGTCTCTCGGCCCGGTCCACCACACGAAGCAGAGGCAAGTTTATCTTACATTTGTGTCTGACGACAGGTGCGGGATTTCGGCATCAATCCCGAGCCTCACCCATCGCTCACGCCGAAACAGGAAAAGCAGTCCGAGAGAGCAGACCGCCACACGCAAGCGACATTCTTCATGGCAAAAGTTCAACATTTCAATGTCACGTATCCTGGGGTGCTGCAAAGCTCCATAATGTCCATGTTAATGGTAATAATTTTATTGCAAGAAAGACAGGGAAGCACGTCGTTCGTACGGGCCCACAAGCTCACACATAGCACCAAGACAGTTGTCTGGAGATGTTTTTCCTGGCACTTCAAGAAAGGAAATTAGTGCATTACATGGTGCTAGACATTGAGCATGAGCCTATTCATTAGTAACTCGATAGGTCGATTTCCCCAAAGGTTCCCCCTATAGATATTCTGATTCCTGGAACACAAAGATGTTTATTAAATGGTTGCATTAAGCTGTGTTGTGGGTTCCAGATGGGGGGGGGGGGGGCGTAAACCACATGCGCACACATTTTTCTACCCAGAAATCCTGTCACTCACTTTTACGATCAGGCCCTCTTTGAGCAAAAGGGGCTTTGTGGGCGAGTTAAAGGTCACCGGAGCGAGATTCCGACCCTAACGTGGCGTTCCGGGGCCACTTGTTAGCAGCTCGGACCGGAGAAGCAAGCAAACATGGAGAGGGCTCAGATGCCGGGAGAGACGGGGAGGGATAAATAAGCACGTAAGGCAAGAACGAAGGCCCGGTAACCTCTGTCGCCCTCCGCCTCTTTTGCATTCTGCCGACTCAGCTGCGTGGCAGAGAAATCATGTTTCTCTACCCGTGTCCGAAAACACACAGAGGCCTGCCAAGCGTCATCATGTGGTCTGCGTACGTGTCCACGTGTGTCAGGAAACTAAAGCATTGCTCAGCTGTTGGCTCTAAATTTACATTTCTTCATCTTGCGTACGCTTCACCCGGAGAGCAACTCAGAGAACATTTTTAAATGTGAGATTTACACTATGTACTGACATTAGTTATAGCAGCACTAACCATGAGCACACTAACCAATAACTGCTGCTCTTTTATTTATGTATAGTAACTTATTTATGGAACCGCTAGGTGCCAATGATCCCAAGAAGGCAAGCCTTTTTGCCTTTTTGCGATCTGTCTCCATCTCCATCTTGCATACAGACAAATGTAACAAGGCTGAGGGTACGTTCAGACTTAGCGTCTTTTTCTGACAAAAGTTATGCAGACCGCTTTTTCAGTTTGAAAAAAAAAATCTGCCTGTGTTCTTGTTCCAAAAAGCAGCCGGAAGCGTTTTTTGTTTTGTTTTTGCGATAGGCAAAGTAACGTAACGTGTGGATACAAAATATCGCAGAAGAAAAAAATGGAGTTGGCTATGCTCAGACACTAAAACGTGTTCTGTCACCTTCTCCATTTTGTACTTGTTGTCATGGGAAACCACAGGTGTCGGTAATCCGCTTGTGATTGGTCAGCTGTAAAAAAGACACATGATGTATGGCGTTTTTTTCCGCTAGAAGTTGAATATTTCTCAACTTCTGAGCTGCAGAGCTGTCACGTTTTAAAAGAAGCCGACGACTTTTTTGAAAACACGTTCTACTCCATAGGGTTATAATGTAAAACGGACGCCAGCAGCTGCGAAAAAGACGCTTAGTCTGAACGTACCCTGAGAGCTCTGACTCACAAACAATATATCTGCACCTTCCCAGTTGATGCTAAGTTCTTTGTTGACAATACTACAAATCCCTTTCAGCAGGAGTTTAAGGCTAAGTTTATGCAACAAACTGATCTGTACTAACAACATCAATTTGCTATTACCTCTGTGAGAATCAAACCCTTGAGGTTTACCTTACTGACACATACTCTTAGACCCCGTTCAGACTGCAGGCAAAAGTGGCCCAAATCTGATTTCTTGGTTGTCAAGTGACCAGGTCAGACTTCTTCAGGAGTAGTGTGAACACTCAAATCTTGCCTAGATCTGATTTTTTCAAATCAGATTTAGACCACTTCCATATGTGGTCCTGAATCAGACCCAGGTCTGATTTTTTCAATGCGGCCGCAGTGTGAACAACCAAGGCGGATTTGATGTGACTTCAATCTACATCGACATTTGCCACAATTATGCGCCGCAGGAGTTAGCTGATGTCATTGTTATTGTTCTTTTGCACATGCGGGTCAGTTCGAAACCGCAAACAGTTCACACTGGAATCTGATATAGGCCACATTTTAATAGGTAATGTGAACAGCCAAACAAAAAAATCGGATCTGAGCAAAATATCTGAATTGAGCATTAAGACTTGCAGTGTGAACGGGGTCTTAGTCATCCGTAGGATCTCAAAAGAAGGTGGGCATGATGAATTCAACATTACTGATCCACATACAGACCTCCGCCTTGATTATAGTCTCCGATCACACTGCGTTTGTGTGTGCAGTCTAACAGCGAAAGCTTGCAGCACATAGCAGAGCAATAGGCTACTCCTCAATGATTTACCAGGCTCTTCAGGCTTTCTCATTCTTCCCTTCATTAACCTTGAATTTGCAACTTTATTTCTCCCCTTTAGCATAGTTCATTCTGCAAATTAATGAGGACTTCTCTTCAGATACACTGTTACTATAGAACACAAGTAGTCTCTCTATTCTAAAGCTTTATGGATTCTCCTGCGCTTCCACAGAGGTTTTACAAAGATCCCATGAACGACTACCAGGTTTCCTAAAAAAACATTCATAGGACAAGAAGCCGCTGTGCTTAGCATTCTATCCATTATCTTGAGACTTTGTGGTGCAGTGGTTGTCATTAAAACCCCATCGTGAATGATTTGGCTCAACGTCAGCTTTAACTATGGCATTAACTATTCAAGGCAGGTTGGCCGGCGGCTTCAAATGCGATAGCACTCGTCCGCGCCCACCCTGAGCAGTGTCGTTATCATGCCCGCTGCCTCGCCCGTGCTCCATAATAACGGCTGTTGTGAATTATTCAGGGCTAGTTAAGCGAGCGTCTCTCCCCGACGACGACGACCCTGGCCGCACGTCACTGGACTCCATCCATCTCCGAGCTGAAATATGGCCGCCTCTGGCCCTTACGCTTCCTGTAGTCTTTAATCACAGCGCCTGTTCTCTTCTGCTCTGTTCTGTCCAGACAGACAGACAGACGGATAGGATTGATGAGACACTCAACTGGGCTCAAACAAGGGAGGACACTAGAAAGACACTCATTTTCTGACTCTAACCCTATATTAGACTATTCTAGAAATATCACATTGTGCTATGAAGATGATCCTTATCATCTCTTCACATCACCTCTTAAAACAAAAGATTGGACATGTATATACATACCATGCACTGGAGGTCCAATGGTTATTCCAAGTCATGACGTTAAGCTATCACCTCTTCACCTCTTGAAACAAAAGATTGGTTGTGTATGCCACCACACTGACAGGCAATAACAGAGATGGTCTCCTGTTCTATACTGGGAGACTTAAGTGATATTTTGAGAGAGCATGAAGCAATTTTGAGAGCGCGCCTAAAGATACGAGGTCTATTTTCTACTGGCTCTGGGCGATGTAGTCATTATACTCTAATTCCAGCTAATTAACAGGCACAATTATTCTGGGCAAAAGCTCATCACAGTTAATATAGTGAGCAAACAGATTGGAAAAGAAGAAACCATTCTCTCAGTCAGTGAACATCTGAGGAACATCCAGCAGCAAACTAATTAAATCACCCAGTGTGCTGTGAGAAAAAAATATCCACCAATGGATATCAATGTGAATTCGGTACGAGTACTGTACTCTTGAGGAATAGTTTGACAAGATAGACACACCGATGGAACACAAGCATACGTAAACCGAACTTAAAGAAGAAACCAACGGAACCACATTTACTGCGAGTTGTTCATTGAGCAGCTCTGACTGTTCAATCCTGTTAAAGACTATACACAGTCATTTGTTCAATCCATGTGATATCTGTATGATCTACACTGAAGAAGAAGCTAAAGAAATATCCAAGCAACAAAGAAGATGTGAATAAAAAGAAGTGGGTGGCCTTGCCTGTCCAATCCCTGTGATATCTGTATACTTGGATGTACATAATATATCGGAACGCTCCCTATTACCATCAGTCCTGTGTTTCCGTCCTCTTACGTATGTGTCACTTACTATTCATTTCTACACAAACCAAGATGGCGGATTCCTAAAGAAACGCCTAGTGTATCTAAATTAGCTATGTACCAAAAATTACATTTTACCGTGACTCGAGGAGCCTTGTAAGGCTGCGTGTACAAATCCGCTTGGAGCTCCAGTGGAATGTTGAATTGCGACGAGAATTCTCGGGCTAACTGTTGATGTGCCGTGAGAAAGGTTAGGAATAGACGACCCACCAGGCCAGCACTAACCTCCGAGCGCGGTAAACAAAATCGGATATTTCAGGCAGTAAAAGCCCTGGTAAGAATCAAACCAGATTTTGTTCATTTATCAAATGTTATTTTTGAAGAATTTTCGAACGAAATGGGTGATAATTGGAGGTGTTACAATACTACACTGTGGAAGAAGGTAACCAAATACTCATGGAGGAGATGAATAAGGAACAAAAGCAAACATCCAGCGAGTTGTTCCTTGGGCAGTCTTGCCTGTCCGATCTTTTCTGTCAGCCGATCCAGCAGCAGGCTTGTTTATGGCGGGGGCGAATAAATCACTCCACTTGGCAAAGCTGCGCCGCACGTTGCAGAGGGGGAAAGGGGAGCTCAGCGCCTCACCTGTGGGATGTGCGCCTGCGTCTGGCGGCAGCGGGAAACGCTTGCCTTTCTGCATGGACGCCTCCCGGCCCCCCTGTCTCCGTGGAGACGCGGCGAGGTGCGCGGCCCCTCGTTCCGACCGCGTGGTTATTAATTAGGTTTTGATGCCGCCTCCCGTGGCACTCGCTGATATGGGTTTCAGCTCTCTCTCAAAAACTCAAGATGTAGACACACTCACTCGCTGTGCCTCAGCAACAAAATCAGCTAAAATAATCAGGTGAATACGCACAATACTACATTCACTTTGACTGACGCTAATGCTAATTCAAGTGTTAGCATGAATGTTTGGATATAATCTAGTGCTATTCTATGGGATTTTAGAGACTATTGTTAATCTCAGCAATGCAGCACCATCAGTGGTAGCCATCAGCGGAGCGCTTGGGCATTAGTGCCGGAGCATTGCCTGGGCATCAATAGGGCGTGCGGCGGCTAGGCTGATTAAGCCTTAAGAGGAGCCGGGTATTCATTTACGGCTGGAAGCCATCAGGGCAGAGACAGAGACGGGGGAAACTAAAAGCTCATCCGCTGTGCTCCAGCAGGTGTGCACTGACCAGCTCAGCGTTTTTCCTCCTACGAGGCGTGCGCACTCTCTCTTTCTCTCTCTCTCTCTCTCTCTCTCTCTCTCTCTCTCTCTCTCTCTCTCCCCCACTCTTTCAGTGGGGTGAAGAAAAAACCTCTAAGCATCCACACAAAACATCCACACTCACCCTAGAGACTGAGAGGAGAAAGTGGAAAAAGAGAGCGAGAGAGAGACTTTAAGTCTTTGACAAAGCAACTGGAACGGCAAATTTCGCCCAGGATGAATTGGGCAACCTTTAAGCACTTCAACCATGACCACCACCACATCAGAGGCAATCAGACACTAAATTTGTTCTGCTGCATTGTGTGCTAATCTGCTGCCTCTCTTAAAGGAGGTCTTAGTACTCTCCGAATAGCCATAGGAGAAAATGCTGCAGTGACTGTAGAGACCATGTGAATTTCTTACTCCATTTAAATTGCAGGGCCTTAAAGATATAATACAATGCAGTGTTGTTAAGAGGAAACAACATGGGCAGCTACTAGTTATAATGCTACTAGCATTATGTTATGTAGGCAGAGCAAATGATTATCACATAAAGAGAATAGGCTACACATACTGCACTTAAATATGCAGTACAGTACAAAACACAGGTGTGTGTCTCATACACACACACACACACACACACACACACACACACACACACATAAGAGGCTCTCATTAAAACTTAGCTGCATATGGAAAACCCACTGAGACTCAGCAGCCATGGGTAAACAGGTGACGACAACTGCTGACTAGACTAAAACTAGACCAAACAAATGTTGTAACTTGCAATAGTACATTTTCAGTGTGTGATTAAAACACTGAAGCAGATGAAGGCTTGTAATTTCTCCATTCATTAGTAGGTCAAGACAATAGATGACTGAAACATGAAGTGACACTGTTATACTGTGATCATACTGTGTGTTAAAAAAGAACAATACAGTATATGCTTACAATAGCAAAGAGGGTCAACAATCAATAACTGGTTGTTGACTGACCCCTATGCTGTAACCACAACCTTTTACAAAAGATGTGAATTGTATTGATTAATTAATTGTTCAGGCTTAAGCCACAACATTGAACCCATCAAGATCGAGAGAGAACCCATTTCCCATCACCACCTTTCTTTCAATTTCCTGCTTTCCTGTGTCAAAAAGCCCTCTCCTCAACACAAGCAACGTTATTTTTCCCAATTATTATTTCCTTCTATAATCCTCTCATCAAATAACACTTCTTTCACTCTCTCCTTCTCATACACATGAATCTGCTCTCTCTCTCTCTCTCTCTGTGTCTCTCTCTTCTCTCTCTCCGTCTCCCTCTTTGTCTGTCTTGTATCCCTGATGTCCGCATTGCCCCCAAGAGACACATGCAGCTCATGTTTACCCTGCTATCCAATCTATCTGGCCTTTACTGGTGAACACGAACACACGCCGAGTCGGCTATATGAACTCCTTCCTCATACGATACAGTCTCACATGTCGTCTTTTTCAAAAAAAAAAAAAAAAAAAGGTGCCGGCCTCATCTAGGCTGTTTAGAACCGGCACCACCGGCGCATGGCAGCGGGCAGAGCCCGAGCGAAAAACTCTGACTTGGCTTGGCAGCGCCAGTTCAGCTGATTAGTGTAAAAGCGTGTGGCGGGTGTCACAGTGTTTACTGGGCCTCTGCCTCTCGCCTCTGCCGCGCTCACCCTGGCTTCTGTCCTCGTGTCCAATTTTCTCCCCCGTCGGTGCCAGCCGGCAGACGCCGGAGCGCGTGCCCGCCTGCCACAGAAGATGGCAGACACAAAGAAAAAGCACGTGGGCATGTGCTGTAGTACAAAAGCCATGGCACACGCAAAGAAAACAAATAAATGCACACCATCTTTTCTCTGGATGCATCTATTTAGTTATAGATGGCTGATCGGTTCTATACACTGTACTCCTTGAGGAAATACTGTTTGGCTCAGAATGACCTTTCACATAGTGAATCGGGGGCACGGCCATGGCCATGGTCTAATAAGTGTCATCGGAACTGTTTTGGTGGGGTTTCATAAAATGTCGCAGGCAGGCAGGAGATAAATCGGCGGGGCCGGGCAGGCCCTTCCTCATCCTCTGCGCTGAACTAGGAGTGAACTCGGCTTTTCTATATATAAATACAGCTTCGGCAGCCAATCAGTGCTGTGGCTCGGGGGCATCATCTTGCTGCTCTGACTTTCCCATTACGATAATGTGAATCTCTCTCTCTCTCTCTCTCTCTCTCTCTCTCTCGTTCTCTCTCTCTCACTCTCTCTTTCTCTCTCTCTCTCTCTTTCTCTCTCTCACACACAGCCTCATAACACTGGCAAGCGTGGATAAAATACTGTCTCGCCAAACGCCCCAGTCCTCCTCTCCTGCCACACACAGAGGGAGAGAGGGAGGGAGAGAGACAGAAAGAGAGAGAGAGAGGGACTCAGACCATTAGAGTGAGAGAGAAAGACCAAGTAGGGGAGTGTGTGTGTCTGTGTGTGGGTGTGTGTGTGTCTCTGTGTGTGTGTGTGAGAGAGAGAGAAAGAGAGAGAGAGAGAGAGAGAGAGGGAGTGAGAGAGAAAGAGAGAGAGAAAAAAGAGAAAGACTGTGCATACTAATGAATGAGTGGATCTGGGAGCCTGCTGACTGTGCAGTCGTGACCTGTAGGGGGCAGTAGTTTTGGGGACAAGCCATGTGAAATAACAAAGGGCTCCCATGTCAAATCTGGCTGACTGGAAGCCAAGCAGCACAATGTTAAAAACTGGCACACATAAGCACAGACAACACATACTGCTTGTCCTTACTTCACATATTGTTCATGTTAAGACCTGCTGTAAGGCCTGTTCTTATTATATAGAAGCTGCTTCAATGACTGAAATTAATAAAGACTTAAATAGACTTAAATCCTCCAAAACATGATGCATATGATTTTTATAATAGTAATATTAAATTAGACATTACTAACATTAACAATGTCTGTAAATAATCTACTAAATGTTAATAATATATATATTATTAACAATTACTTTTAAACAGTTATTTAGGAATAAACTACTAAGCATTAACAATGTGGTCATTATACCCATAACATACAACTCATTGTCATACACAGATGTTGCTGCAAGTAAGGGCTGTGGTGCCTTAGTAAATAGAATTTTATCCTGGCCACAGTGAGCTTAAAGAACCTTTTCCACCATTCCGTCAACCAGTGCGGCACAGAATGAGGTGTCTACCACACAGCAGCGTTTGGATGAGGGAGCAAACTGAATAGAGAGACTGACAACAAGGGAGAGATGGTACACAACACGCATGTTTGGCATTGGCCACTCTGTTTGCCATTTCTAATTTGTAGGCGGGGGACGAGAGTGGGGCGATCACAGCGTGACTCATATTAAAAGTCAATTGGCCTTCAAATTCCTCCGGTCCCCCAAAGTCACGACTGGTGTGAAGGAAATGAGCACTAATGGGGTGACGGCGCCACAATAAAATATCTGAAATTGAATCTGACCACAAAACCCAATGGTCCACGGACAGAAACCGAACAAGTGACCATTACAGACATGACAACTACTTGGGCATGGGCTGTATTTTTTTCACATACGGAGATATACTATCGATTCCATTTCCTTTTATCTCATTCCAATTTTTTCCCTCTCAAATGGCATCCTACCCTTCAGTTAGACCCCCATACCAGTGTCCACCTTCTCAATTTGTGTGCGAACATCAGAGCAGTTAGCAGTAATCAGTCTGGGCTTGGCTTTTAATTTCTCGCATGTCTGCTTGCGCCCCCAGTGATATGGGAAAGAGTGGGAGATATAAGGCAAAAAAGACTATAAAAGCCCTCCCGCTGGGCACAATATATTAACTTTAACCTCAGGATAATTACTGAACTAACTATTTACACTTAACTTTTCCATTTACGACACTTTTGCACTTTTGCCCAAACAGACACCCACACATTTAGCTGATGTGCAGTTCTGAAGTATTTGAGTTCAAATGTGTTGCAGTTGACCAGGGATACTAAGAAGACATCTCAAGTTTGTATTATTCCACGTTTACAGTTTGTATCAAACGTTTTATAGAATTACAATGTCCTATCATAAATCTGAAAGGTAGAAAAATGTGTCAAACCAACGTAAACCAATCTGAGATACAAATATATTGTTTTCCATCTTTTTGAACATTTTGATGGATGGGAAAGTGAATTGAGACAGCTGATAAAGCCTAGACTTTTGTCTGATCTGAAATCCAGTGACCGTATTAGCTATACATAATTTAATTCAATAAACATAATTTAAGAATAGTAAATGGTGAAATTGGGCGGTGTCTATTATAGGGCTTAATCTAGCCTATCCAAATTATTCCTCGACATGTTCGCAAATACAAACCCACCTATTGCAGGTGATTAGTGTCAGACATAGCCTACACTATACAGGACATACAGCTTATACAGGGTATAATATGTCCTTCACAGGACATACAGCCTATTCATTCACTGGCTTTGTCAGTGGTCAGACATGGCACATTGCCCTAATGGGTGTAAATGAGCCTAGAGATCACCTTGAAATGTGCTCACATTGCCCTCTTCAGGCCCATGCCGGTACAAATGACCTTGGTCATCTCTCACATACCTATGACTGAGTGAACTCAAAGCAAGTCAATATCATGTTTAACCAATCCAGGCAGCCAAGTCCTTTAATGGCTTTCAGTGAGGTAGATATAGTCATCAATCATCATAAATGTCATTTAGTCAGTGTAATCATGGCATCAAGGTGAAGACTACTGCTCGATGTCTAACAAACATGTTTGACTTAATGCTAAGTCACATCCAACATCGACATTCCAATATCCATGTGTCTCAATATCTCAAACAGGGAATGCTCAAAAGCCACCACTTTTCTTTCATCTTTCCAGGTCCCTCGCTCTTCCCACTCTCTCTCTCTATCTCTCTCTCTCTATCCCCCAGTATCTATGTCAGTGACAGATGTAGGGAGAGGCCCGAGGCTGCAGTTAAGATTATGTGATGCAGAGATTCTTTATTAACATTTCATTCCGGCTCCCCACACGACATAAATTAGATGGGACGTAAAAGGCTGTCAGCTGTGGCGATATGTCACAGCAGTGCGTTCTGTCCGCAGGATGTCCCAAGCTTTCCCGTAATGTCGCGTCGCCGAGCAGGCGCCTGTTATACGGCGAATCTGATTTCACCCCTACCTCTTGCCAAGAAGGCACACTGGGCTCCGCGCGGAGCAAGCTGCCAACTAGACAAAGAAAATTTCCGCGCGCGGCTGGGGCTACGCTAGCGCTCTCCTTCCATTCAACACATTCGCGAGACGTTCCTCGTGAATTCAGCCCGACCGACACCTGTGAGGGAGCTAATGCCACCAAGCCTCACTGAAGCGGACGTTTCTAAACTAGTGTGTGTGTAATCACTCGCCGTGCTGAGGTTTTCCCCTCAGGCTGTGTAAAGACACCGGGATCTGATGAGTCCCGTACAGCTTAAACGAAGCCCCGGCTAATGTATTTATCATTAATCTTATCAGCCTTGTCTTTCCACATCATTTCAGTGCGCTGCCATGATTTTTATCACTAATTTGATGGTAATGAACCCTTCAGCCCGGAGTGGTTGATGAATACGGTGAAAAATAGCGCTGGAATTTGCTTTGGACAAGCCGCATCTCCTTATCTCATTAGAGAAAGGAAAATTAAAATCACTCTTCATTTGTAAACATCCACGTTAACCCTGTGAGGGAGACTAACAGCCTGTATTCATGTTTATTAATACACGACTAATGTGAATTAATATCCTCACAAAAACTGACAATCATCAATAATATTGGCGTCAAGTCAAAGTGTGCCCCTATTCTTCATTTATGGCACAATAACAGTGTGAATCGTCAACAACTAATTTAAACAAAGATTTTTTTTTTACCACAAAGGTTTTCATACTACTCCATACAAAGTGCAGGACTCAAAGTTCAGACCATAGGCTGTGTGATTTGAGAGCTGAGGAGTGCTAAGCTCCCAGGTAAAATGTCAGCAAGATAGACAAGTGAATGCCCTAGGGACTGGGTGGTGTGTGAGTTTGTGGATATATGGTGAGGGGTGTTATATGTCTCTCCCATGAAAACACAAATTGGACCTGATGTTTGATCGCCAGGTCCAAATGTTACGTTACCATTTAAAGAGGATAGGCAGGGAAAGGGTGACCCACACAGCACAAGTTTTCCACCTATAATCCTTTTCCTGATACAACCTTTCACAATTTATATAAAAAAGTAATTTATCCTTCTCCTCAGGTGGGGCAGTGTGCCATATGCGGTCAGAGATTGGCAGTTTGTTTGCTGGGCAAGAGAAAAACAGCTCCAGGGTATGTCATTTTCTTTCAGAAGGTCACAAAAGGGGTTACTATAAATCGAGTGAAAGATGAAAAAAATAGAAACAGAAAACAAAATGGAAAAAACTTTAAGTATCCTTCCAGCATTTAGAATCCACAACTATTAACAATCTGTGTAGAATTGCTTTTAGTTTTATGCACTTTTTAACCACTGTAACACTGTAAACATTAACCATTAACTCTTTTCACAGCAACTCAAGTCAACCCAAAAACAAACCAATCCAATTTGTATCGCGCAATTTCTACGCCAGCCAGTTGGCCACACGCGAGTCATCTGGACCATGTGATCGGAGTTAAATACTGTATGGCCAGCGTCCCTGCTGGCTCGGGTGTATGAGTGGCGAGCGTGCTGAC
>NW_027468620.1:13025052-13050052 GCF_046254945.1 Alosa pseudoharengus | reverse complement strand
AAAAAAACATTACATAAAGCTATTTAATTCACTATAATTACAGTAACAACTAATGTAGTTAAAGCAGGCTAACAGGCCAAGTGATTTTTTGTTTTTTGCTTTTTGCTTTCGCTTGGCCCCCTCACGGTCTAGAGGGACAGACTGCCTGGCATGCTGTGGTGGGAGCACCATGCCATACCTCAGCCCTGCATCATTTGCATACAGATATTGTTCTGTCTCCCAGATCCGAGGCATCTTTGTTCATCGTCATAAATCAGCACTGTGTCGGGCGAGAAACGCATGGGTCAGCAGTTCTTTTCTCTCAATCTCCCTCTTCTCTTCGACAATCTGCCTAAAGCTTCCTAATAAGTGTTTTCTTTTCTCTCCTTTGCTCTATCCCTCCCTCTTTTTCACTTGCTCCTCTGCAAGGATAAGTATGCCCTCTCTTTAACAAGCTTTGCTGCCACCTTTGCTATAGACTTTCTCATAAAATGAGAAAATTCATCTAATCAATCCCTTTTAGTATGTGATCTGTTTCGCCTGACAACTTAAGTCCCTATTGATTAACCATTACTTTGTTGGATAATCTCTTGTCAAGGGGACATTATAAAAATTAGGCCATTTTCAGACCACACATACCTTAGCTAGGGGGATCGATTATTTCTATTTATTTTTTTTATTGTAAGGGATTGGCTTGACTAATCAGATTAGTTTAATATATCATACACACATTCTGGGCATAATATCTCACCCGTGTGTACACTTGGTGTCTGTGTGTGTGTGTGTGTGTGTATGTAGACCTGCGCAGGCAAATGAGAACAGAGGCACAAATCATCTCTGCATGGGAATGCCCTCACAGCACAATATGTATGCAAATGGCTGTGTGTGTCTTTGTATGTGGTTGTGTTTGGAGTGTGTGTGTGTGTGTGTTTGTGTGTGTGTGTGTGTGTGTGTGTGTGTGTGTGTGTGTGTGTGTGTGCATGTTTGTGTAGACTGTGTTAATTTGTTGGGCATGTGCTTTATGTACTGGGTCTGTGACTGTATGTGGATATGCATTTGTGAAAATGTGTGTACATGCAGGTATGCATGATCTTGTGTGTATGTGTGTGTGTGTGTGTATGGTTATCTGTCCATGCATCTATGTAAAGAACAGTGTGTGCAGTTGCTTATGACCGTGTCTCTCTACGCATTGCACCTGCACTCGTGACCACTACTCTGACGACAGCCCGCATCTCGCACCGCAACCATCCTGAGGGAAAGTTCCGCTCCCTCAGGCCAGGGATGGAGGCGTCCCCCTTCATCAATCCCCCTCGTTCAAAGAGGTGGACCGAGGTACTTAATGCACACACACTACCAATCGGCAGCCCTGTAATTGCATTGTCAGGGGCCAGAAAACAAGGGCTGCTCCTCCGAACAGACATCTGGCAAGCAGGCTGAGGAGGAGAGGATGCTCGTGTTGTTAGGAGAGGGAGAGCGAGGCAAGACAAATAAAATTACTGCTTGGCTAGTGGGATCGGTGGGAGCCCGGCCCGCCTAATCTTACCGATGGGAGACCGCGCGGGCTCTTGTAATCCAATTACGGGAGCATAAGCAATTTGTTAGACACTTCGCATAATGTAACAATTTCCCAATAAACTCTGACTGGTAATAAGTAGGAGGGGCGGCCGGGTGGCTCCGGGGGAGCTGAGGAGCTATATAAGAGGGGCGTGGGGTGGGTGGTGGGGCTGTCTGAGTTTGAGCAGCATCAGCACTTTAGCTCACTTTTAACTGCACACACACCTCTCCTCTTCTAGTTATCCCCCTCTCTTCTTATCTCTTTTTTTTCTCCTGTCTGCTGTGCACCTCCCTTTTTCTCCTAGCCCTTGCCCAGGGATGTAGTGGAGGCTAAACGCAAGTAAACGCAGTTTATCCACTAAAATTTCAGAAATAGAGTTTATCTACCTCTTATTAGAGTTTATCCACCTGTCAAAAGAGTTTATTCACTAATTGCAACGTTTAACATTCAAAAATTACACTGTATTATCCACATTCACAATATGTACACTGAGTGAAAGTGGAATAGAACAGTATGTCCAATATTCCAATATGTGGTTTAATGTTCTGCATTTCTCATTAGTGGGTCACTTTGATACTAAAAGTATGATTCTATGTAATGACTGTATGATATCTCTACTGTCCTGTGTATATCTGTGTGTGACTATGTATTTAGATAAGCGGGAATATTATGACTTTGCAGTGTTTCACTGTTCTGCATGGCTGCATCAGTAGCTATCTGCTCCGGATTGCCAGGTTGCCACTAATCAGAGTCTGATTCAGTGTAGTCCACATGAGATGGGATGACCAATGCCGTCTCCCGTCAGCCTGGAAGGATTCTTAAACCCTAACTATTTCCATGTCTAGTTAGAGCAGCTGATGGATCTTTAGGTGAAGTCATGCTGTCTCTCCTTTGATGTGCATCATTGTAAATAAACTCTGTTCCTGATTTTTCATACTATTAGTCTGACTGGGTCTCTATTTCATCTGTGGTATCAAAATTACCATCAACACTCAATGAACCATTTAATAACATTGGTATTGTTATAGACATTGGACAATAACCTCCACCATCATTAAACATGTTCTGAATGCCTTTTTAAAAAATCTGTTACCTCATGGCGCAGTCCACCTCACCGTGATCACAGAATTCATAGTTTACCCACCTTTTATTTTACGACTACATCCCTGCCATTGCCTGACCTTTTCACTCTTTCCTGTATTCACCCTCTCCTCTTCCCTCATCGTTTCTGTATTCACCCTCTCCTCTTCCCTCGTCTTTTCTGTATCCACCCTCTTTTCTTTTCTCGTCCTTTCTCCAATCTCATTCTCTCCTTTCTTCCTCGCCTTTCTCCGCTCCTCTCCCCACCTCCTCATTTCTTTCCTTTCTTCCTTTCTCTCTACTCCCTGCTCTTCTCTCCAGCTCTTTTTCATTTCGCTGTCGTGTCCTATCTCCAGCTGTTTTTCTCCTGGTTGATCCAGACAGCTACCACAACATCTCAGGAGAGATGGTAGAAAACAGCCCTGTTACAAATGGGTGGAAAATCTCTGGGGTGCGGCAGTGGTGATATGAGATGTGTGCTTCACAAAGAGTTTATGCTGCGCTGCTAATGACACTTGCAGAATATACTGCAACTGTCTTGTCCCCTGTTTAGTTTTGGGGTGAAATGCATAATTTAACATGTTTAATATTTTAGTATCCAACACGCATGTGTTTGTTTGGACTGTGGACTCGTGCAAAATTGCTTTCCCAGAGAAATCCCTGGATGAAACTTTTTAAAATATATGTCCTGAGGCTTACAACACAAGACGCTGTATACCGCACAGGCATGAGCTCATGCATTAGCATCTTGACTAAAACGCTGGTGACACATATGTGTAAGGTAATATACACAGCCTGGGCACAAAGACCTTTCTCCCAGACAAGCAGAGTGTGGCCACAGTTTGGGTGGGTGACATATGTACTGGCATCCGCTCAAATCCCACTGCCAGAGAGAGAGAGAGCGAGAGAGAGAGCGAGAGAGAGAGAGAGAGATAGAGAGAGAGAGAGAGAGAGAGAGAGAGAGGAGGGGAGACAGAAAGGAAAAAAGAATGGACAGGCAGACATAGAGAGAGAGACATAAAAAGATGGAGAGAGAATTAGAGATGGGAGACAAAAAAGGAGCAAAGAGAGAGTGAGACTAGATAGAGAGAAAGAGGGGGAAGGAGTAAAGAGAGAGAAAAGAGAGAGACTAAATAGAAAGAGAAAGAGGGGGAACGAGAGAAGAGAGAGAGCGGGTGAGCTCATTCCCCTGTGAGTGAAGGGAAGCAGTCAAGGTCGGCGGCGGGCAGGATGGGGCTGATGAAACGCTAGCAGCGGGAGCGTGGAGGGGAACTCCGCTGGTAATTTACTAACCCCTCCCCCGTAGGGCTGAAGGTTACACCAGGGCCTGCTGGGGAAAGCGCCGTGCAAAGCATGATGGGACGGATCCACTGCTCCGTACTTGGCAGCCCAGGGCCATCCAACACGCACTCTCTGTATTTCTCTCTCTCTCTCACTCTCTGTGTCCCTCTCTCATCCTCTCCGTCTCTGTGTCTCTCTGCTGCCTCCACCTCTCTCTCTCTCTCTCTCTCTCTCTCTCTCTCTCAAACAAACAAACAAACAAACAAACAAACAAAAAACAAAAACAAACGCTGTATATGCACACAGCATAAAGAGGGAGGTAAAATGGAGGTAAAATGGAGGAAGGTTATAGTCATTATATTACACTCTTTTCAGCACACAAAAAAACTGTTACAGTTTTCAGCACCCACAAAAAATACTTTTTAATCACACTCAGCACATCTTAAGATTGTATTGGGCCAGATTCAAGGGAAAGCGCAGCATGCCGTTCAACATTAACATATTAATTATTACAATACGTCCAACCTCCACTGACGGTGAACACTTTTTGTTAATTCTTGGCATCAATAGTGAAACACTGCCTAACACCCACATTTTAAATGTGCTCTAATATACGCTACCACATGCTGCCTTGTGTTGAGTTTTGACTGGAAGACCTCTCTCTGGAGGGCAGTGCATCTCACATCCTGCCCAGGGCCTGAGCGCGCCCTGCATCTTAACACGGCAGGACGGAGAGGCAAGCAGACGGCGTGGGCTAAGTGATAGCCACAATTAGCTCGCTTTAAATTACTATCCTCATCCCTTGCACTCCTCTCAACTCAGTCGCTGCTGATACGGCTAAAATACAACCCCCACCAAGCAACTGCACCCCCCCCCCCCCCCACCCCACACACACACACACTCCCCTCGCTCAACCCCCCCCCACCAGCCTGACGGGGCCATCGTAAAAACAGATCCAAGGCATAATCTCCCACTGATTTGCTCCCACACCCCCCCCCCCCCCCCCAGGACTGACTCATAAAGACGGCCATGGAGGATGACTGCAGGCTGCAGGCGGATGGCCGGCCGGTCGGGTCATTACGGATGCTGTGCTGCGGGCTGGGCGGCGCACGGGTCGTTTGCATGCGCTAAAGGCCCATAACAAGCGGTCAGGAGCGGACCCCTGAGAGCAGGAGAGTGCAAGATAAGCAGGAACAGTCAGGCTGTTGGGCCACATGGGGAGGGCGGGGTTAATTCTGAGACAGGGATGTTATGATGTACACTGAAAATGCTGGTGTGTGTGTTCCACTGGGGTGTATGTGTAGGGTACGGTGTGTGTGTGTGTGTGTGTGTGTGTGTGTGCGCGTGTGTGTGTAGGACAAAGGTTTGGATGCCTGTGTCTAATGTGTGTGTGTACAGATTTCTGTGTGTATGCTGAGTAAATATACGGTGTGTGTGATTGCATGTGTTTATGTGTTGGGGTGGATTTTAGGGCTAGAATGTGTGTGTGTGTGTGTGTGTGCAGAAGGGCGTGTGAGAGCGTTTGTGTAAATTATGTGCGTGGGATGGTGCTGGGGGTCCCATATCACACATTGTGAAGTATTGACCACTTGTTCTTTTCACACCATAATCCGTGATGAGCACCACTCAGAGAACAAGGGGAGCTCTGTTTGATTTGGGAGCAGCTTTTATGGGGGCTAAAATGGCAAATTAGAAATGGGAGAGGGTAAAAAAAGACATTAAATTAACAGCAAGTATGGCCAAGAATGCTGAGCGTAGCTGGATCTGTTATTGTGAGGCATCAGAAATTTCACCAAGTATTACCCATAACATTTTTACTTGTTTGTAAAAAGTAGTTACTTTATAAACTTGTCTGAGCATTAATATTTTAAAGTTTATTTTGCTGCCATTCGAATCAGCATTCGCCCCCTCTGTTCTTTCCTGTGAGAAAGTTCAGCACATTAGTCACAAAGTAAAAACGCGACAGTGACATTAAAATATAAATGGATGTGTACACACTCTCTTCCTGTGTCTCATTCTCTCTCTCTCTCTTTCTCTCCCTCACTCTTTCTCTCTCCGTCTCTCTTCCTCGACTCTTTGAAGTGGAGATAATTAGATGCTATATCACCGTGATCGAGGGAGGAAAATCTGATTAAGACGTGTTTGCGTCCAACGTTTCAACTCACTGCAAAACTCATAAAACGCATTTGCTGTCTCCCCCATAACTAATGGCTGCTTTTCATGCCTTTGACAGCGAGCCGTGTGTGTTATTTTGTCCGGGTATTATAATAATAATGAGAGCAAATTAGAACAATCAATTTCCATGGGTGGTTCTTGATTGGGGATGATGGGCAATATGGCAGAGGGTAATCCATCTTCCAGGCCCTGTCTCATTAATGGCTGCGTCGCCGCGGCAGCAGCCAATGGTGCGGCGGCGCCACGGAACACATGGGGGCACCATTCCGTGAGTCTCTGTTCAATTAGCAGCAGTGGCGATAAACAGAGTGATGTATGCCGTCTCGCAGATGCGGCAGCCGCCATTTGCACACACACATGCACACACACACACAGATGCATGCACACGCACACGCACACACACACACAGACGCACGCGCACGCACACGCACACACACACACACACACACACACACACACACACACACACACATACATACATACACACACACACACATACACACACAGGCTTTTCCCAAGCATCCGTATGTGTTATGCATGGTTAGGGACAGTCACACTAGATCCTGCCAAATTCTCTCTCTCATCAGCCAAACGCTACCTCCATGAAGCCATAATGCACAAACGTACAAACAAAATTAGGGAAAAATAAGGAAGTCTGAAAAAAACTCGTTTGGAAAAAAAATGACGTCTATCAAGCCATTAATGCTCATTAAATGTGGAGTGTACAACAAATCCCCATGGCTTTGTTCTGCTGACTGGAGGTCAGTGGAACAGCCACAAGAGGGCCTCCACGCTCTGGGAACATCACTACATCCCAGACATCATCAGGGCTGTCAGCTCCGACATGCTGTGGCACTGATCCCACTTTTAACTGGATGCACGGTCTGGAAGAATAGCATTCACACACTCAGTATTCAGTGCCACTGTTTGCCCAACTCTACGCTGCTTTGTTCATTATTTACACACACACACACACACACACACACACACACACACACACACACACACACACACACACACACACACAAACATATTGGCACATATTGCAAATAATACAGTTTGAATTAATTGAATGCCTAATACAGTAAAAACATATTTAATGCATGCTTGCCTCTGGCCCCCTGTAAGTGAAGCATCTCATTGTGTGGTTACACAGACACAGACAGTCCCACAGTTCTGACCCGCAATGGAGGACAACACAAGGGGGATCGGCCTCCACCGGCATCCCAGCATTAGGTGTCAGCGTCCCTGATTGCATTCACCTGGAAGTCAGCCAGCCGTGGAGTGATGGGCTCCCGAGAGCCGCCATCAATCTCAGTCGCTCCTAACATGATCAGGTCTGCAACGCGCTCCTAACCGATGCGCTGGTAATCAACTACACGAGCCACTCAATCTACAGAACACCCTAGAGTCATGGAGTCTGGTGCAAAGAGGGAAGGGGGGGGGGGGGGTAGAGAGAGGATGTGAAATAGAGAAAGACATGTAGTGGGAAACTGAGAGAAAGAGGGAATGAAAGAAGAGTGGAGAGATAGAGAGAGTCAAAGGAGGTAAGAAACAACTAGAGAGGGAGGTGCTGTGGCGCAGTAGGCTACAGCGCCTGTACCATATACACCATGTCCCCATGGGGACCCAGGTTCGAATCCGACCTGCGGTCATTTCCCGATCCCACCCCATCTCTCTCTCTCCCACTTGCTTCCTGTCTGTCTTCACGGTCCTGTCCAAATAAAGGCAAAAAAGCCAAAGAAATGTACTTTAAAAAAAAGAGAACTAGAGAACAGGAGGGGAATCAGAATGAGTCAAGGAGGCAAAGAGGAAAGGAAATGATTAAAAGAGCAGATATCAACAACAGAGAGAAAGGGAGGCACTTGACCAGCAACACTCAGTTCAATTAGAACAACAACTCCACAGGAAAAATAATCCAACATGAGTTCCATTTGCCAATATGATACTGTGCTTTGAAAGATTACAATTTGTAAGGTTACGTACAAAGGTATAGCTCAATGTTCATGAAATCTCTCTATCATTCTCTCAACCAACTGTGTGAGTTCTTTCTCTCCTTTTCTGCGCTGTAAACACGTGCATGACACTTATCGTGTTTAGGAATGCGCCTGAGAGCGTGTGCCTTACTTAATGTATGCACTGTAGATTTCATAGTGGCTCACAATCCTCCATGTCATATTTCTGATAATCCAATTTGAACCACACCAATGCCTTCAATTACAGAGCGACGATTGGCAGCCAGTGTGGAAGTGCAGCACAAGAGATCTCTCAGGTCACGTAATGAGCGTCGGGTCCTGTCTGATTTCATTTGTGGTGCATCGTAGTCGCACAGGCGAACGTTGGCTGAGGGCACGATGAGGTCAGAAATTACCGGGTCAGTCACCTCTGCCAAGATATGCCCAAAAACGTTCCCTCTTTCTCTTGTTCCCACAATCAGCTAATTAAAGAGAAAAGGAGTGAGAGAGGGAGGATGAGGTGAGAAGGTTATCGACTGATGTCTGGTAACGATAACACTTCACTAGAAGGCCCTCAGAGTCTTAACAGATCATCTGTTAACATTCAAGTTCAGTATGTAAAATTGTTTGTGAACAATTACTGAACATCACCATAACCAAATTGAATCCCTAACCTTAACCTTAACCATATATTGTAGTTAACATAGTGTCAACAGATCGTTTGTAGAGCATCTGTAGATAGTCTGAGGGCAGACTATCAAAGTAAAGCGTGACCAGTGATGATATGTTCTAAGTTTATCTCTGTTCAAGGGCAACCTCCTGCAAGCCATAAAAAGACAATTGTCTCCTCAGATTAGATTCCGTCTCACATGGACCTGCTGGCTGTGTTAGCCCACACCCTGCAAGCATCTGAGAAATATCTACACTTGGACAAAAGGGTCAGTGTCTCTGATGGCTCGATGCGGAGGGCAGGGAATGCAGGTAGGAGTCTGCCATCACTGTTTTCAGCTAAAACTCTCGCTTGGAAAGGGAAGAGAAGCTCTGTTGTACTCAGGGCCGTAGTCACCATAGACATTGAGGGGGACGTGTCCCCCCCAATATTCAAATATGACCAAAATGTCCCCCCCAATATTCGAACATAGAAAAATAAAGAAAGAATAAAGCGCTATACTAGGCCTACAGGAAACCAACACGTATCTGAAATGTAATCAAACGTAAATAACGCACAAACCTATGGTTCCAGAGTAGCCTACACCCCTGAGTGGTTTGTCCTGGTGATTTTCCGTTTTTCGTTAGTGGCGTGCGCTATCAAAAGCTTCCATTTACTGCACCCTGCGGTGAGGTAGTGCTGTCAACAATATCGCAAAAGCTACCGGAACACTTTTCACAAAACTTCTTGGAAAGGTGTAGCACAGGCTAAAGAAATCCCATACATGTTTGGAGTCGATCAGACTGAAAGGGAACATTTTCCATATTGTAGCCTATTCTCGCAATGATAGCGAAAGTGAAACGTTTTATTTTAAATTATGAATTTGTGCAAGCCTGTGTCATTTCTTTCACGTCTTTCAACATAAATAATGCATTCATATGCTAGTAGTAATGCCAGAAATTACCGTGTATAGGCCTCTTAGAAATGATTGTTGCATCTGGCATATTATATTTAGATGCGCACTTAATCGCGCATCCATGCAGGCAAAACGTGATCAAATGTGGCGATGTTTACAATACATGATAGCCTAGTTAATGTGAATCGCGGACAATAACCAAAGAAAGGAATTTGCACCTCCATTCACTAATTAAAGGCTGTAGTAGGCCTAGTGTTTCTACATGTTGGCACAAAACGTAATTTCTGTCAGAAGCCAGTCTATAATGCATACAGGGGTAACATGAGGTGAGTCAGACAGAAGAGGGGCCTGTCTTAGTAGCCTATTCCTGAATCCTGTCCCTTTCAAACTTTCTGTTTTCTTTCCGCATTCTGTTTGGGGGTCCCTCAGACCCCACCACATATTTGGTCCCCCCCAATGTTGACATCATGACTACGGCCTTGGTTGTACTGTACATCTTTGGTTTATCATGGTATGCTAATTATTGCTAGATGTCATGATAATTGTTTTATGGATTGTTAGTAGATCTGATCATAATTGTTTTATAAACAGATTCATTTCTGAAGAATAATTTCTAAGGATTTCATCAACACTGATGACCATCTTTATGGCTTTGTTTCTATTCATTACCTCTTCATGACAATTTAAATGTGTGTATTCTGGGGATATGGCAAAAGACTAGCATACTTTTGCCTTGCCATTTGACAAGCATAGATTTTATAGTATAAATTCATAGTACCTTCTATACAGTCATGTCCACAGTAAGGCCTCACAAAGAAATAACCCTCATATCAGTCAAGCACCTGAACAGTAGCTTAGCAATGAAAAGCTATTTAATTCTAGCTCGCAATACCAATATTCTTCCCTTCTCAACAAACTATAGTGTCTTCACAATTTTTATGGAACTGCATGAGTAACACAGGACTAGAGTTACAACTGTGCCTTACTCAATCTTTTTGCACGTGCACTGAGGTCAGCATCAAAGAGAGTGAGCGGCTGGACTCAAGCCACTGAGCTCATTTTCCCAACCGAGGTGCCTGGCTCAAGCTCGAGTCTGAAATAGTCCCAGAACCATTTCAGCTGTCAATCTCCCAGACCTCATAAATGCCTCAGAGTTAAGGAGAAAAGTCTGACGGGCGCTGCCCCAAGGAAGACAAATGGTAGAGCTCTTTACTGAAAGGATAGATGGATGGAGACTGAGATGAAGAGGTTGATGGAAGGATGAATAAACAGAAGAAAAAACAACAGAGGTGCTTGGATGGTTTAACCTCCCCACCTCCCAAATGCAGAAAAGAGAGTGCTAACAATGTAGATGTCAACAACTCCTCAAGCCCTATATGACGAATAACCAGTGAATCCACTTACCAAAATAAGCAAAGACTGCTTCATCACTGAATGTTTGACTCGGAAGGGACTCACTTCTTGACCTTCCAAGATTCTGGACTTCAGAATCATCACAATCACAACTGCAGCTTTGAATTACAATCCTCAGGTTTACACAAATATCATAGGATATCTATTAATGGTAAACGGACTGCTAAATGGAGTACCCCTCCAAGCACTCAAAGTGCTTTACAGAGTACACTATTCACCCATTGAGCAAGGCACCTAACCCCTCACTGCTCCCCGAGCGCCGTTGTTGTTGTAGGCAGCTCACTGCGCCGGGATTAGTGTGTGTTTCACCTCACTGTGTGTTCACTGTGTGCTGAGTGTTATTCACGGATTGGGATAAATGCAGAGACCGAATTCCCCTCACAGGATCAAAAGAGTATATATACTTATACTTACTTATATTTATACTTATATATATATACACTTATACTTACTTTGTTTTAGACTTAGACCTTCACAGTGTTGTGGTGGCCATAGCAGTGTTGTGTTGTCCACTATGTAGAACCTCCTTTCTTGTCCCCTAAGGAGACAGAGGGTATGAATGCATGCTGGGCTAATGTATGATTAGATTCTCCCCATTCCCTTTGATTGGCTCCATGACTTCATATTAGTAAAAGGGCCATTGCGTATCAAATCATCACATTTTTGGACCGCATTGCCACAGATTTGAATGAAACTTAGAATGCTGATTCGGACATATAAGAAAGCCATGAAACTGAAATCAGTTGGCTCAATATTAAGGGAGATTTGGCCTAATGAAGTTTGAATTATTTAGAAGGGGGACTATGACTTTGACTTACCATATCTCCCTCAATTTCAGAGAAATGGCTTTAATATCGTTTTAAAGGTCTTTTCCAGCTCCTTATTTAATGTAAATACTATGTTTACTGAAATTGAACAACCATGTTAATGATAATGAATATCACGATAATTTGACACAGAATGACCCAAAAGTCAAATCAGGCGTACAAAGGAGAAAACACAGCCCATATCCAAGCAGGAGATGAAGTGGTCAACTAAACAGGAGCAAGATTAATATACTCGCATTCCAGTTTTACGTCATTACCACTGATTTCCTCTTTTCAAATTGCTGTCATGTCAACCATTAGGCACACTTGCTTACTTAGTCGGCCGAGTCAGCATGGCAGGGTGGGGTGTGGAGTTAGGGTCTGGTTGATCTCTCGCTTATGCGGAATCCTAATTGATTAGTAGCCCACAAGGCAGCATCATACCCAGGAAGGGAATCATATGATGACAGCAGCCGACCTCAGGCTTTCAGTGGGGAGCACGTGGAGTTTGACGCTCATGGTCACCTACTCTTATTATGTACATAATTGAGAGACAACACCCATAATTTGCATTAGTTGAGTGCCTCATGGTTCAGATTACCATGTCAATATTACAGATCTAGATCCAAGCTCCACAAAAAGGAGAAAAAGGTTAAATCTTTATTTAAAGTTAATCTATTCTAATACTGAAAATTACTTTGGATAAAAGTGTCTGCTAAATACCATACCCTTCAATGAATGTGATAAATATGTTTATAATGGGTATGTAACCAATACATATAATTTAATAATAAATGTCTTTCAATGTAGGGACATCATGCTACATGTAGGCTATCAGTAGAAAACTGGTTTAAATATATTTATACACAATGCTTATAACACATGTAAGTCTACTTGCATAGTATGCTTTACATTTTTCCTCAAACTACACTCAATTGAGGCATGGCCCGTCTAACCTACAAGTTAGATCATTTGAAAGTTGTAAGTAAGTGCATTTCCATGGAAAGAAATTAGGCTATGGCCCCTGATCTCAGCACATCAGTGCAGAGATAATCGAATGGATTTCATTATGGGGGCCCCTACAGTAGTACCCTATAGGATGGGCCTACTATCTAAACCTGGACCCAAATACATGGACCCAAATACATCCCCAATTTCAGATTATGATTAAACTCATTCAATTGGCAGACTAAGGCGTGCAATGTTTAGATCCAACACGCGTTCGCGTTCAGACTATAAACAGATATCAGCGTTGAGAAATGTAGCCGTGTCCTTATACTGTAGGTAACTCAACTCACAGAGTTTCCATTGGCTCCCGTCGCAGTAACCGCGGTCTTTGTAAATTCACTTAGCTAATTGATTTCAGCAGCCTTTCTCTCAGAATCACGTTGCTCTCCATCACATGATTCTGCTCATTACGCGGGCCACAAGGCCACTGCTACCGAGGAAGAAGACGGGGCAGGATAGACATTGCCATGCTTGGGATGACAGGACCGACCATCGCTCACTAATCCTTAATGGGTCCTCCGCCGGCAAATCGAACATGACCACGCCTGCCCTTCCAAAATGAACTTATCTAGTTGTAATGCCGGTAGTCTCAACTGAAAGTAGTCGTAAAGTCAACTTTTTAGGTCAAGTTCTTCTTCGTTTAAGTCTGGGATTTTGCCTTCGTAGATTCAACAGTGTATAAATGGCTGAGGAAGTTTTAATAACGCCACCTGGGAGGATCACATCGGTAAGCATTTTTAATTAAGCAACGTAAACTAGACTGTTAACCAATGTGTATAACACGTACGTCGAATCAGCTTTTTGTAGATGCTCGCTAATTGGTATGAATGGAATATAGACTACTAGGCTATATTCTGCATTCTGATGAGGAGTCTTTAAGTCTGCATCATCTCCCAAATGTAGACCAACTGAGTATAACTGTAGCCTACTTACAGCGTAACCCTAGCCAAATTGATGTTGTGGGCATTGTTAAAATATATGTTGAATTTTGAAAATTAATCTACAGTCACATATCAGAAATGTCAGTTTTGTTTTCGGTCTGATATGACTTGTGCCGTGCATTGAAATCATATAGTGTTCTATTTCTGCTTCAGGCAAGATTAATAATATTGATTAATTTGATACCCAGCTCCATTAATCAAACAACCAGTGAGCTTCAGTCATCTTTGTTCTGCGCATCAGATAAGTGGGACATACCGCTGATTAAATGTCACAAGACATTGTCTTAGCATCGGCTCTCACGTGTGTTGTATGCATAAGTAGCCGCATCTGACCACTTACAGCTCCAAATTAAGTTTTCCGCCCATGATCAGAGCTCTCCAGCTCCATCTCAGTCAAGTTCCTGTGCGTGATAGCGTCTCTCTCTCCCTCTCTCTCTCCCTCTCTTTCATCCTCATCTCCCTACAACTGACAACCAGTAGTGTTGGAGTCATGTAATAACAGATTGTGCGAACACAAAGATATTAGGCCTATGATAATAGCCTACACTACATTCTACCAAAGTTCACAGATTGCAAAAAGTTCTTGTGAATATGGGTTACTACTGTGTGTGCAGTGTAACAACAACCAGTGTACAGTTTAACAACTGCCAGTGTGGTACAGAAGCAGGCCAGCTAAGCTGCTCAACAATATCCAAGCTTTTTTCTCACAGCTTGAGATTCATGCTTTCCCTAATAGGCTTACTTTGCGTCTATTACACCACACTATACTCTTGTAGTAATGCTTACTGGTTAACATTCATTATTGGTATAACCCCTTGTAACCAGGTGAGAGAAAGTGGAATAGAGCATTATGTCCAATATTCTAATATGTGGGTTAATGTTCTGCATTTCTCACTAGTGGGTTACTTTGACACTAAAAGTATGATTCTACGTCTGCATCAGACATATGATATCTGTACTGTTCTTCTAAACATGGATAATGCAAGGCACCTTGATGTCTATTTTGCGTCAACAGCCATAGAGTTTAATATGGAACGAATTATATTGCAGTATTAACAGCCCAGGAACACAATGTGACCTCTATATCTCAGAGGTCATAACGGTTGGTCCTCTTATCAGTTTGTCAGTCCTCCTATCTATTTATCTGTTTATTTATTTGTTACTCAGTTATTTATTTTTTTCGCTTTTATGCAGCATCTTACTGGCTCGTTATTGGCGGTTGCATTTCTCACCTCCTTTGGTAGTTCCATGCTCTATGGCTATAACTTGGCTGTGGTCAACTCTCCATCAAAGGTAAGAGTATAAACCTTTTTACATTTTATTTTATTTGTTTTCCCCCTTGTTGGTTAGATATTTTAAATGTTAATCCATGTGACTTAGAGGGCAGTATAACTGGTGTTTTAGCTTAATTTTTAGTTAAATTTAGTCTCTCAAGTTGAACATTATTGTTACAGTAAATGGCCTCTTATATAGAAGATTATTGTTGTTTTGGACCCAATGACTATATACAGTATACACAGTCATTGGCTGGAATCATACAAATGATAGAGAGTGAACTGAGGCCCTTCTCCCATGTAGCTCTGGACTATTCTAATAGGCCTATTTGGAAGTGATGACACTCTGGAGCGCCCTGGAACGCATGCCTACGCTTCTCCAAAATGGAGTAGTGTAGAACTATTGTTTACAAACAAACTTCTAAATCTGATTATGTTGCTTACATGTGGGTTGGAAAAGAAATATAAATGTGTCTATTTATTAATACAGTTTCTCTGATAAAGCCCCAGTTAACAGTCGTGTGGACATTTGTACATACTTCAGCATAACAGGCCCAACTTTCTTACATACAAGTGGCATTTTGAAGAAGACGGTATCACCTCCAAATCTTCCCTGGTTAACAGAGAAGCTTTTCAGGCTTTATTTGGTGGGCCACATGTGTCATCAGATCAGGAATGCGGATGGGATGGTCCCAGGATGAGTCTGGCCTCTGTAACCTCAGCGCTGGCTAGGCCGAGGGAATGTGCCTCACACAGATTCCATAGGATTCTTCAGCCCTTTCCTTTGCTGGAGCAAGCCATCGTCAGTGATTACTGTATTCCGGAATCGCAGCACACTGGCGTGCCTGTGACACACATAACTAGAATGCCGGCCACTGGGCACATTCACAGCTGATACGTGGATTTCCAGTCAATTGTGAACTACACCTTTTGTGAAGCACCTTAAAAAGCGCCCTGATGGACCCAACTATGGACCAGTCTTTGCAGATTGGTACATATTCGATATGGATGTCTATCCCTGTACTCGGTTCCCTCTGGAATGCTCCATGCATAGATAGGAACAACACTGTTGAGAAATGGTGTGCCTTTAACTTTCCATTATTAAGAATACATTTGCTGACACGAGAGTGTATCAAACAGAAGTTCAGAATTCTATTACAGTTAGTTATGCAACACTTAATGAAAGCGTGCTGGTCCTGTGATACACTTATTGAGTTTAAATTGTCTCATGCCCTCTTGGTATGGTTCACGATTATTGTGTCCATCTCTGTCCATCAGCCAGGGACTTGACCCACATTGAACTGCAGTCATTTGGTTATTTCAGGATACATAGATATGTTTTCTGACCCTAAAGGCCTTGAAAGCATAACTAGGAAAAGTGTGACTCTGAGACGCTAACACATATAGAGATTGTACAGTAAGTAAGTTCTTGCCTCTTGAATGAACAGCAATTTGCGTGAGGAGAATGAGTCTCTGTCAAGTTGCAGGGGGAAAAAATACAATGTGGGAGTCCTGTGGAATTTGATTAGCTGGTCACCTGAAAAGACAGAGGGCCAGAAGAGACGAGGATGGATAGAGTGCTCGAAAAAAAGAAGCGGACGTCACATGAGAGTGTACACTTGGTCTGGCTCTGTTCCTACCTCGCTAATTAGACCGCTGGGAAGGAGGATGCCGGCCAAGTGGACGCGCTCTCATTTCAAAGGTCTTTTGGACTGGTCAAGCTGAGGAAGGGCCTTTGTTGATCAGACGTTTGTTTAGCTTTTTTTTTTTTGTTGCTGTTGTTGCTGTTATTGGTTGTGTTGCTCACGGTATAAAATCATTGTGCTCTTATTATGATGCATGCATCATATGCATAGTAGTTAGAAACAGGCACAGTATCTCTTTTACTTCTGTTCATCTTTTTTTCTTTCTGTCCATACCACTCACTCTCCTTTTCTCTTTCTCTCTCTCTCCCTCTCTTTCTCTCTCTCCCTTTAATGCTGTATGTGAGATGGTAAGACAATTGTCTATTAGAGAAGTGAAGTGTTAAGCCTCTTTCTCTCTCTCTCTCTCTCTCTCTCTCTGTCAGTATATTAAGGACTTCTACAACCGGACGGTGATGAGCCGGAATGGCTCCGGGCTAGACGGGGAAGCGCTGACCCTTATGTACTCTCTCACCGTGTCCGTCTTTGCCATCGGGGGGCTCATCGGATCCTTGATGGTGGGCATCCTGGTCACCAAATTTGGAAGGTATGCCATACACACACACACACACACACACACACACACACACACACACACACACACACACACACACACACACACACACACACACAAGGGCACCCGCAGTGCTAACATCAGGCCTGTGCCAGCCTCTGTTTAAACCACCAGAGTGTCTCTAGGCTTTGGCCATTACCGTGTGTAGTGATTACCCCAACCCATTCAGATGACCTTGAGTTTTAGTGGCAATGGCATCCTGCGTTCATTAGAGCCAAGAGACCAGTTTACTGTGCCTACAGATAACAAACTTCTTTCAGTACAAAGAGTTTATAGCTTCCCGCCTGAGAAGTTAATAGGAAAACAGCAATAAGTGATGAGTTTTTTCATAAGATTCTTCCGTGGGATTGGTGGGTTTTATTCGTTGCTGGCTTATGAACGCCTGGAATTAGAGTAAAATAGGTATAAAAGTAAGTAATTGCTGTAAATTACTTCATCATTTATGCTCTATGGCAGTTTACATCCACGGTGATGCTGGCTGTTTGGCAGTGCACAGTCAGGCATTAAACCCCCCCAGACAGCCATCTCTTCCCTCCCTTTCAAAGGCGCGGTACGTTCGCTCTGCAGTGAAGTGGACATTTAAATGCAAATGGAAGACAATGATTCACGAGCCTATTTATTGTCCTAATCAATTTCATCGCAGCACAATGCTTTATTGGCATTATGCATGTGTGTATGTGTATTTGTGTGTGTGTGCGTGTGTGTGTGTGTGTGTGTATGGGTATGGGTATGGGGGGTCCTGAATCGCCAAACACGGTGGGGCCCAAACAATAAATCAGGAAGGAAGTTTACCACCTGATAGAACTAATCAAGGAACTGCATTAGCCCGCATAGTTTTACACTCCTCTCTGTGGTCGCGGTCGAGGACCATCAATTGTGTGGTTTGGATAGTTAAACTCCTGAGGATGAATATGGGAGATTAGTGTCCTGAGGTAATGGTCAGTAGCTGGTAGGTACACAGGCGTGGGACAGACCACTACATGTTCTGAGCATCATGGGCAGTCTGCTGTGGACCAGTGTGGATTGAGGGGACAGAGTTATTATATATATATTTATTATACAATTTGAATTAATTCATGATTCGGTAACACTTTTTATAACATCATTATATTTTTGTATTAATAATAATATATTAATTGATGTGTAATTAATGTGTTAATTATCAATTAATGTATATACCGGTAGATACAAAATATTAATTTGTTGTTACACCAAGCTATGAATTATTACAGTTGTTGTCAGTCACTCTCAGGTCACTTGCGCTTCAGCCTGGTTGAGGCTAACGTTTCGACGCCCATGCCTAACTCTGAAGAAGACGCATTGGCGTCGAAACGTTAGTCAGTTTGCACTAATAAAAATCACTTTAAGCATTGAGTGCTCGGGTCCTGCTCCTTGGCTCCTTGGATCTTCCTTTTTAAGTTCTGTAGTGGCTTGTGCACATCATAACAGCAATCATCATTTCGGTGGCATGCCTGTGGGTTAAAGCAGTTTTGATTATGTGTCAATCCGAATGTAAAACTGATAGATTTTTCATATAATAAAATTCTTCTGCTGTATTTGACCCATCTGTGGTTAGTGAACACATACCTACACCAGGAACAGTGAGTAGTGAGCACACCCAAACACCTGGAGCAGCGGGCAGCCATTGCAGTGGCATGCGGGGAGCAGTTTGGGGTTAGGTGCCTTGCTTAAGAGTGGACATGGGAGAGCGCTATTCAATCACTCCCCGACCCACATTTTTCCTACCTCCCAAAATGAAATGCCCGTAATAATTATGATTTGATCATATTTCATGCCATTCAAGACTGTCAAATTGTTTCTCAACATGCTGTGTTTGTTGTTATAACCTATTGTCTGATTGTCTGTCTCAATCATTGTATTACGTGGAGGCATGTTGAATGGAAATTCTCATTTTAACTAGAAAAAGAAAACTAGAAAATAATATCTGGTAGATGGAGACGTGCAAAAATCTGTTACAGCTGTTGATACATTACTGTGAGTGGAAGAGATACAGTGAAAAGCATATTTGGAAATAAATACAGTAGCCTACTCATCCAGGATATAATTTTATATTAATATGGTTGTCTTGGTAACATATTGGTGGTACTGGCATTTTTATTATCATAATGTTTCACTTTTGAGACATAAACTAGACATTATGAGCGAGTTATGGGCAGGTAATCAATTGTGTGGTGCTTGTCTCTCTTCCCCTAACCCTTTTTGTCTCTCCGTCTCTCTCTCTCTCTCAGGAAAGGGACTATTGTCAACTCCACCATTCTGGTGTTCATCGCCGGCTCTCTCATGGGCTTCAGCCGAATCTGTGGCTCACCAGAGATGGTCATGTTCGGCCGACTCGTCACCGGGATCCACTCAGGTATTGACCGTTTCAAGAGAGTTCCATTATCAGCATCATAGTTGTTCCCACAAGGCTTCCGTTTTAACATTCCATATGTTATCTTAATGAAGCGGAAGTAGATTGGGAACCAAATAGAACGTTCAAGCATTGTTTTTGTTTTTCTTGTTGAAAGGGTCTATAACCAGAGATGGCAAAAGTACTCACTTCCCGTACTCAAGTAGAAGTACAAATACTTGTGTTAAAAAATACTCTGGTAAAATTAGAAGTATTGATTAACTTATTTACTCAAGTAAAAGTCACAAAGTACAGGCTTGGAAATTTACTTAAAGTATAAAAGTAAAAGTAGTCCATAGTCCAACCATTTTTTATGCAACAGTACCTGGACCATACAAATGTTACTAGAGTGCAAGAGTGCCAGTCTCTCTTTTTAAATCTTCCCATAACCTGTTGGGCCATTTCTAGGCTTCCCCCCCCAACATTGCACTGCCTACTTCAGAGGGCAGTGTGTTCTTTTGGCCTACCATCAAATGCTGGACATCTTTAGAAGGCCAAGATCGATCCTGTAGTTTCTTAGAAAGCAATGGCACAGAGTTACAGAGCCTAGAATATTGTTTTTTCTTTCTGCCGGATAACAAGCTTCTCTGAAATGACCACATTTCAGCCTTGTAGGTCACTTGATATGATTTTAGAAACACAACTGAGCCCTAGCACCAGGTCTTGCGAAGCTGTGTGCAAAAGTAGATCAATATAGAATGAAAAATTAGAACTTTAGACCATTATTTGCCAAGGTATGCTTATGCGTTTTGTAATGCCCTGGAAACTACCCCAAAATGCATACTGACAATAAAAGTATGCATTTCTGAGGTTTCTTGTAGACTATTTGGATTGTATGTCAGGTTCTGATATAGAATGACTAAACAAAATGGAATAATTACACAAAAGTCTCCATCTTTGCATTTTCTTTGTTGGCTTTATGGGTGTGTATAAGATGGATTATATATCTGCACAACTAATATTGGATAAAACAACACAAATATTTAATTCCTATGGATTCCTGTGAATATTTCAAGACCAGGAATGTAGTGGTAAAATAAGAGGTGGGTAAACTATGAATTCTGTGATCATGGTTCATGGCATGGCATCAAGGTGGACTGCGCCATGTGGTATCAGATTTTTAGAAAAGGCATTTAGAACATGTTTGATGATGGTGGAGGTTATTGTCCAATGTTTATAACAATACAAGTGGCAATAAATGGTTCATAGAGTGTTGATGAGTGTACATATTGTTATTGTGGATAATACAGTGTTATTTTTAAATGTTAACAGTTGTAATTGGTGAATAAACTCTTTTGAGAGGTGGGTAAACTCTAATAAGAGGTGGATAAACTGTGTTTACTTGCGTTTACTAAATTTAATTGAGACATACTACTACGTGCTAACGTTAACGTTACTGCCATCAAGCTGCAATGATTTGCCACGAATGAATGCCGCCCAAATCTGTCGAGTCATCTTGAAGTGGTACGTAAAGTGCAACATAGGCTATATTCCCATCCGCTATTGATGACGTGAAAAATAATAATGGTAACTCCACTGAAATTATTTAAAACTAAAGTAACGAGCCAGTTTTGTCAAATGTAAGGAGTAAAAAGTACTGATTTTCGTGTTAAAATGTAAGGAGTAAAAGTAAAAAGTCGCCTCAAAAATAAATAGTAAAGTAAAGTAAAAATATCTGACAAATCCACTTAAGTACAGTAACGAAGTATTTGTACTTCATTACTTCCCATCTCTGTCTATAACATTTAGAGAACTGACCTGTAAAACTTTACCCTGCGGACTCTCATCAAAAATCAGCGATTGCTGGTATAACGGGTCAAGGATACTTGTGGATAGCGCTCATCCACTGGTGTACAGTGGCATCTGCTTGCCTGAAAGAGGTCTATCTGTTCTCAGTAAGATATCACAAAGCAGTGTTTTCGGATAGTACCTGATATATCTGACATATAGAAGAAAATCCGAAATGTCAAGCCATTTCATTGTTGCAAAGATTTAAAGTAAAGTAAAAGCGTACTGACAGCTTATTAGACAGTGCTGGTAATATTTATTTTTCAATAGCCAATCATTCATTAAAATGTGTTCGTCAATCATACTTTGGAGCAGGGTTTGCTGTTCCCACATATACTGTTCCACATGTTTGCCTGTAAGCACTACAGTGTGCACTCTGGTGAATGAAGCTCCTGTTAGTTATGTGTTTCCAGGCTGCACTTCTAGTACCAACTCAGTTGAGGTGGAGTCTGGCAGTGCCCATATCAGCACAAGTAATGAGGGTGATGCTGTCTCCACAGGAATCTCTTTGAGTGTGGTGCCCATGTATCTGGGGGAAATCGCTCCCAAAAACCTCAGGGGCTTCCTGGGCCTCATGCCTAGCATCTTCATCTGTGCCGGGGTCTTCACCGCTCAGATCTTGGGCCTCCACGAACTCCTGGGAAAGGTAGAACACTGAACCGCCCCACATATAGTACACAGACACTTTGGACAAAAGCGTCCACTAAGAACAACAAACTGAAACAGAAAAAGACTACATATCACAGTGTCTGTTTTGTACTAGGTGGCTTGTTATTTTCCTTTTCCTTCCTTTGTTCTTCACCTGTCTTTCTTTACGTGTGCCCTTACAACCAAGAGAAGAGAGAAACATTGATAAATTGGTAACCATGGTGATGTGCTATGTACTTGATTGACAGGAAGAGCACTGGCCCCTGTTCCTCTCCCTGGTCGTGGTGCCCACTTTTGTCCAGTTAATGATGTTGCCATGGTTTCCAGAGAGTCCTCGTTACCTGCTCATTGAGAAGCACAATGTCCATGCCACCATTACAGGTAAGAATAGCAAGATACTAGTAAGGATATCGGCAATAGTAGCATACTAGCATACTAGCATCCGTGGCACTAGTCTTATCCAATATCAATATTCACCATGACACTCACTCTCTTGAGCACCTTACCATGCACACATAACTAAAGGACTACTGTTGGACTACTTTTTGCACCTAAACCATGACACTCACTCTCTTGAGCACCTCACCATGCACACAGAACTACAGGCCCTGTCACTTCAAGCGTCTCATGCGTGATCACCCTCAAGTACACTGGATTTTTTACATTTAATTTACAACCCCGATTCCAAAAAAGTTGGGACAAGGTACAAATTGTAAATAAAAACGGAATGCCGGAATTTCCTAATCTCAAAAACCTATGTTGTATTCAGAATAGAACATAGACAACATATCAAATGTTGAAAGTGAAACATTTTGAAATTTCATGCCAAATATTGGCTCATTTAGAATTTCATGACAGCAACACACCTCAAAAAAGTTGGGACGGGGGCAATAAGAGGCTGGAAAAGTTAAATGTACAAAAAAGGAACAGCTGGAAGACCAAATTGCAACTCATTAGGTCAATTGGCAATAGGTCATTAACATGATTGGGTATAAAAAGAGCATCTTGGAGTGGCAGCGGCTCTCAGAAGTAAAGATGGGCAGAGGATCACCAATCCCCCTAATGCTGCGCCGACAAATAGTGGAGCAATATCAGAAAGGAGTTCCACAGTGCAAAATTGGAAAGAGTTTGAACATATCATCATCTACCGTGCATAATATCATCCGAAGATTCAGAGAATCTGGAAAAATCTCTGTGCGTAAGGGTCAAGGCCGGAAAACCATACTGGATGCCCGTGATCTTCGGGCTCTTAAACGACACTGCATCAAATACAGGCATGCTTCTGTATTGGAAATCACAAAATGGGCTCAGGAATATTTCCAGAAAACATTGTCTGTGAACACAATTCACCGTGCCATCCGCCGTTGCCAGCTAAAACTCTATAGTTCAAAGAAGAAGCCGTATATAAACATGATCCAGAAGCGCAGACGTCTTCTCTGGGCCAAGGCTCATTTAAAATGGACTGTGGCAAAGTGGAAAACTGTTCTGTGGTCAGACAAATCAAAATTTGAAGTTCTTTTCGGAAATCAGGGACGCCGTGTCATCCGGACTAAAGAAGAGAAGGACAACCCAAGTTGTTATCAGCGCTCAGTTCAGAAGCCTGCATCTCTGATGGTATGGGGCTGCATTAGTGCATGTGGCATGGGAAGCTTACACATCTGGAAAGACACCATCAATGCTGAAAGGTATATTGAGGTTCTAGAGGAACATATGCTCCCATCCAGACGACGTCTCTTTCAGGGAAGGCCTTGCATTTTCCAACAAGACAATGCCAAACCACATACTGCATCAATTACAACATCATGGCTGCGCAGAAGAAGGATCCGGGTACTGAACTGGCCAGCCTGCAGTCCAGATCTTTCACCCATAGAAAACATTTGGCGCATCATAAAACGGAAGATACGACAAAGAAGACCTAAGACAGTTGAGCAACTAGAATCCTACATTAGACAAGAATGGGACAACATTCCTATCCCTAAACTTGAGCAACTAGTCTCTTCAGTCCCCAGACGTTTACAGACTGTTGTAAAGAGAAGAGGGGATGCCACACAGTGGTAAACATGGCCTTGTCCCAACTTTTTTGAGATGTGTTGTTGCCATGGAATTTAAAATCACCTAATTTTTCTCTTTAAATGATACATTTTCTCAGTTTAAACATTTGATATGTCATCTATGTTCTATTCTGAATAAAATATGGACATTTGAAACATCCACATCATTGCATTCTGTTTTTATTTATAATTTGTACCTTGTCCCAACTTTTTTGGAATTGGGGTTGTATATAGTATGTTTAGTATTTAGTTTTGTAAGTTTTTCTTATCTCCTACTGTCTCTATTGTACAGTGGAGTTTGGTTATATGTTTATACTTATACTTATATTTACCATTTCTGCTGTAAGTGCATGTTGTGTGTGATGTCTGTATGCTACTGAGACCCCCTGAATTTACCCTTGGGGATCAATAAAGTATCTATCTATCTCTATCTCTATCTATCTATCTATCTATCTATCACCAGAGTTAACGCTGCCATCCTCTGCCATGTTATCATGTACTGCCATAGATCTCCAAAGAAGGTCTACTGTTGTTTTATCCCGCGCAATATCCTGCTGCTAGGCTAAAATAAATGGCAGATTATGTGTGTGGATTGCTAAACCATCCCAGTCTGAGGTGAGTGCACGTCTCTGTGTGCATGTCTCCTCAGCTCTGAAGTGGTACAGGGCCAGGTGTAACATCCAGGCGGAGATCGAGGAGATGCAGGAGGAGCAGCGCTCCCTGTCCTCGATGGACACCGTGTCGGTGTGGGCGCTCCTGTTCGACCGCTCCGTCCGCTGGCAGGTCCTCTCCGTGGTCGTCATCAACATCGGCAT